>NW_019525119.1:916408-917858 GCF_002814215.2 Seriola lalandi dorsalis
CCCCCTTCCATCCCCAACCCCTGGCCACACTTCACACCACTAAGACCACAGCACACATCCTGCCCCTTAAAAAAAAAAATAAAAAAAAAACCCAAAATCAAGGCTTTGAAAAACATACAGTGTCTTTAATAATTCAGGCATTGGTGGGTTTGAATAGCCTCTTTAGCGTCGAAATATACAGTCTCCTGATATAAGATCAGTCCCTCGGGGAGTTCCCTCACCATCTTACTGCAGTGTGCCCTTTCCTAGCTGCAGTATGGGCTCCTGCTTAAGATGCAACTACCTGCCTGATTATATTAAGTAGAAAAATGGAATGTATACAGGATTATACGGGGTGTACCAGCAGTTTCAGAAATATATAATTTTAATGGGTATACATTTAAAAAAAAAAAAGGAAAGTGCTCTGAACTTGTATAACACCCTGTGAATCCATGAATAAAGTGCAAAGTTTTGCAGTAAGGCAATTATTGCAGTTGACTAGCATCTTTACTGGGGTTGTGGACTAACACAGGATTGTAAATATTTAACTATCTTTGCACCCAATGCACATTCATATTTCATCAGGTTTCTTGCAGTTTATTCTCAAAGCAAAGTGTTGGACTGCATAATTATTTCAGTTTAGCATTTTTTTTCCAACCTATTACTTCCATAAATACAGGAATTTGAGTTATAGCTCCTCAGAGGGCTAATTTAAGAAAAGCATGCATTAATTAATACAACCTAGATGGAAAAGAAGAAATCCCTAAGTAAGTAAGCTGTTGGCAGATATCAAGGATGGTTTTTGCCTTCAAAGGAAATGGGGATGGATTTGAGAGGATGCGGCAGTTTAATCAATACTGTTGACTCTTGAGGTTGGCAGGTGCGGTTGGTGCCTACCTCTCGGTAGAGGCGTTTCCATCATTCAAGAAAGAAAACCTCAGTGCGGCCAAACTGGAAATGAAATCCCAACTTTCAAACTTTTCCGTTGTCATTTCAAGTGTTTAATCGTAGTTAATTTCCTTTGAAAAAAAAAAATAAAGCAACCCAGGTGAAATACTCATCTGGGTGTTTCTTTGTCTGCACTTCAATCACTTGAGCGAAGTGTACAGTGTGTGACTTTAAACCTTTTGTGTCTATGTCCATTCTCACATCCAATGTGTGCAATAATGAAATAAATATTGAACTCTTAAATATTTTAGTGCATTCTAGGAGTAAAGTGGAATTGTTTTTTCTGACAGACAAACCACCCCACCCCTCCCCACCCCTCCACTCGTCTTCACAAATGCATTGTGTGCATTGGCCGGCCCAATCCATCACTCGCCGTCTGGCGGGAGAAAAAGCACTTTCCCAGGGTGGGTGTTTTTTAGTTCTGCCAGCGCTGCTGTTTCAATGGGCACCCGTGAGACCTCACTGATGGACACTCCGGTCATCACTGGCAGGGAGCTTTGGGACTCTCTCTTCAACCCCCCCA
>NW_019525119.1:917878-968441 GCF_002814215.2 Seriola lalandi dorsalis
CCCACCCTGCTCCCCCTCCCCTCCTATCTCCACCTCAGCCTGTTCCACTCACCTCGTGTTTTCACCAGCACCTTCCTTTGTCCCAGCAGTGTTGTGCACTCCTTTTTGACAATGATGACTACTGTACCTGCCTGAATTCTCCCTTGCAAAGTGGCTTGGCCTTCAGAGACCAGCCACACTCTGTTCGAGGGCCCGGGCCTCTCAGGGTGTTGAGAGACGTGAATGATTACAGTGTGGAAACGAATAGACTGTAAGATTTTCGGCAGGAGGAGATAATGGCATACAAACACACACAAACATATATATATTTATATATATATATATATATACGTACATAATTGTGGTAGTAAATATTTAAGTTTGAGCCTAGCGGAGGATTACGTATTACATTTTCATACACAGCATCTCTCACAGTGGCTCCCATTCAGCTCCATTTTGCATCACAACCAGGCAAAGCGCAGAACACGAGGGTTTTGTGCATGTATGTGTTCAGAACAATTATGTAGTAATAAATCTATTCAAATTGAAGCCTGCTCCAGTTTTCCTCTGACAAACTGAGATTTGATTTCCAAAATGCTTGCTCGTCTCTTCTACACAAAGAAGCCAGCGGGGAGAGGGTGCAATCGCTGGAGAGAAGTGGGCTGGAAGGCAAATCTAGGTGATGCGTATGTTCTTAGAGTGCCCCTGGGTCTTCCATGGGTAGGTAGGATCTGACAAAAGAGATCTGTACAGCAAAAAAATCCTCCACTCTGCTTGAGCATGGGAAATTAAGCCTAGATAAAGATTCTCTCTTAAACATACTCCCTTCTCTCTTTTCATCCCTCTTTTTTTTCCCCCTCCCTCTGCAGTGGCAGAAGAAATTACCCATTGTACCATTAGATAAACCCAAACAGCCCTCTCCATAAGACCTCCAGTTCCTCATGCAGTCCCAGCTTGGCGTCCCTCGGGTGTTTGTTCAAAAGGAAAACTCTGCGGTGCCTCCGGGGGATGTTTAACTCATTGCAATGGCAAGTATTTAGAGAAAACTCAACAAGTTTGAGGCTGTCAAAGCTAGAATCCAACTGTCAGGCAGAATTATGTCTCTGAGGCATCTGATGTGAGGTAATGACCAATTGCATCATTTTGACAAACCCACCATCGATGAGAACTAGGGCAGACGCCGATTGCTTTTGCACAAGTGGTTGATTTGAATTTGAAACACTGCTGCTAAGTGCATTAAATGATGCTGATTAACTAAGATTATAGCTGCAGCAGGGATGTGATTTCTGTTTTGATACAGAGCATAAATTGAGGCAGAGCAAACAGTTTTTTGAGTGGCTGATGAATAATTAAAAGTCAGCAGAGGGTACATCAATAAAGTGGTAATGAAGCGTATTTATGTGAAATTTCTGATTCTCAAACTCTGCCACTCTCCTAGCAGTTTATAACATCTGATGTTATGATGAAGCTTAATGTACGTCACTTTGCTTCTTATTAAACGCCACCTTTTCAGATACCTCCACAAATAATTCAAAATGTGAATATTATAAAGCTGAACATAACAACGCCACCACTGTTACTGCTGCTACTGCTAACCGTGACTGATGAATACGATAATAATAGAATTATTGATGAATTATTATTAATAAATACCATTAATGAGTATTATTATTAAGTGTCATGGAGATATTTTTCATATCATGTATCATCATCCAAAGTCCTAAGCCTAACCCCGGGCTCAAATATTATTATGATTATTAGTATCATCACTATAATTCATCATTATTATTATTTGTATTATTATTAACCACATATCTTTTGTTTTAGAGTTTTAGAGTACAGCTGTTTTATCTCGCCATAAGGCTGCATCATTCTTCACATTTCTTAACCCTATAGTCCTACCCCTGACCCCTGACCTTGGCCCCGGCCTGAGGGCTTGTATAGAATTACACTATAAATTAAATACTAAATACACAAAGCACTCCAAATCCTCTGTGTTGATGTTTCAACGGCAGTATTTCCAAAACTGAGGCTTTGGTGCCCTCTATCTGTAAGTCAAGGTAGAAAAAAAAAAAATCAGTAGTGACCAAATGTAAATTAATCATCTGCTTCTTGACAATTTCATTCATTTTTCAGTTAAATTTAAAAAATTATTTTCATGACGCATAGTCAGAAATCTGTGACAGACATGACAGCAGACGGGACATTCTGACCTGACGCTGAGATTGGAAGTGATGCTGAATAAGGCTGTTTGAAAAATTTACAAAAGCAGCGCATCACTTTGATTTTTTATTTACAACATTGTCTACAGGTCACTTTCTTTTTGAGTAAAACTGTTCCTTTGTTCTACCTTTTTCTAACACAGTTGTGGCATGTTGTGTCCACCTGGAGTACTGTTGACCTTCTGCGAGGCAGCTACCTAGTTAAAGAAGTCCATTTTCAAGGCTGTTCTTGCTCAAATCAAAACTCCATTATAGATTTTACCTCCAGGGGAACCTAGGGCTCACAAGGTCCTTGGCAATTTTACCTGAGGAAGAAGCTAAAAGGATTTGAATCTCCGAGGATGGGTGAAGAGAAGGAGGGTGTGAGGACGAGAGAGAGGGTGGGATGCGCACCCCAGGACCCGAGCCCCTAATCTTTCTCTGCCAAGCAGGGAGCAAAGCAGAGCAAAAATGGAGATTTAGAGATGGTTCAGTGGCACTGAACCCTGAACATCAGGGCCTGCAGAAGTGGTGGAGGAGGCAGGGAAACCTTGAAAAACAAGAGGTGGAAAAAGAAGAGCTGAGAGATTGTTGTCGAAGGATTGCCAGGGGAGCTAGCTTCAGCTCCCAGAAACAGTTTCCAATACATTTAACATATATGAAAGAAGAACGGCTCTGTCCTCACACCATCCTTAACTATGTGTACTAACAAGACAGATGGAGGCCAAAGATGCAGACAGATCACATCAGGACATCTGTCACTTCATGGCAACAGCCTCCTTAATAAGTGACAAGGCTTCCTCACCCGTGGGCAACGGATGGGGGAGGGGGGGTCGGGATGGTGGTGGTGGTGGTTAGTGTCTCGGAGCAGTGGCTGTGCAAAGCAGCCGTCAAAGTCATGTGGTGCCCTTTTTTTCTTTTTTTTTTTAAACAACTTGTCCCAATTACAGCCAATCACATGCGATCTGTGCCCTTGATTATCATCCTGGGCAGTAGACATCAAAGCTGCCTTCTATGGGTGCTGACACGAGGGTGTGCAGTAATTAGTGGACTTCACTGAAGAGAGTTTCATCACCAAATGTTTTCAAAATACTGAATGTCTTAATTTGGGGGGTTGGGGGGAGGGGGGTTGTGTGTGCGGGGGTTCACGTCAGGAGAGAACGATGCCCTACAGAAATAATTAAAACATAATTACAGCTCTTCAGCTGTGCAAGTGCTCACAAAGTGCTGTCGCTGAAGATCTGCTGCTTTCCTCGGGGCATCAGCAGAGTAGCATGCCACATACAGATCCAAAATTCACCACACTGCCACACTCCACACCAAATAAATACTTATGTCTCGTTACCAGAGCTACCACGAAGGAGCTAAATTGGCCATAGCAGTCCAAATTCAAATGAATCTCTCCTGCAGTTAAAAAGGTGCTTGTTGTATGAATGCTTATTATCCCCGATAAACACCTGCATTTGTTAAAAAATATGTTTATCTGCCAAGGACAAACCAGGTAGCAGCGAAAGCACCGAATGCACATCAGGTCGTTAAAGCAATAACTTGTCTCGATGTGTCAAAGTATATGCTCTGTAAAACACACGGATGCACAGATTGAGGAGCCAGTCAACCTTTTAAATTGACATCATGTTAGGTCTGTCCCCAGGTCGCAGTATGGGTTGATGGCCATTGCTTTTGTGATGACCACTTCATACAAATATGGCTGGCAGTGCGGCCCTGTGAGGGGGAAAGTGCACGCTAAGTGTTTGTGACGAGTGCTAAGGCCATTGCTTGATCCCAAGGAAGTAATGAAGGCTGGACTGTAGGCGGTGTGTTTTCTTCATCCACCTGATGGCAGACTTCTAACAAGCCCAGTGTCAGTCTGGCTTAAAGTCACGCATCCTCTCTCCACTGCTCCTCCGGAGTTATCACATCATGTGTTTACCCCTCCCAGTCTCTCCAGCGCTGCGGAGCCAAATGGCGCAATCGTCACAGTCCAGTCCGGTTTCATGATGTATGTAATTCATAAAACAAGTCAGTTGGGAGACTATGTTTGTTAACATGTGTATGCTGAGCAGAACATAGGAGGCAAAAGGCTAAAACAGAATTGCCCACTAGTGGTGAGATACATGCACAAATCAAGTTAGAGTGAATCACTGACAAAATAATAACACTGTATAGGTTAATATTACTTTAGTGTTAAAATAAAGATGTTTCAGAAAAATCAGCACAATAAAGCTGCATTAAAAAGGTAAATACCATTAAATAGAGGCTGGAGTTCACCTTTGAAATAATAATGTACTATTTAACATTTATAAGAACTATATAAACACTTAATAAATAGTTTGTACAACACTATAATGTCATTTTAAGGGTTTTAAGGCAATCTTATATTATTTGTTAACATTTATTTATGAGTATTTATTAGTGAAGTTTTCTATAACTATAAGTAATGCTTGATAACACAATATATATATATATATATATATATATAAGGGCCCCAGTCTTAGGGTTCGAACCCAGATCCTTCTCACTGTGAGGCGGCCAGTGTAACCACTTAAACACTGTGCCGCCTCATCAACAAATCATTGTGTAGTAAGGCATAAAAAGGTCACAGTAGAAAGTAAAGTAAAGTTTCCAATAAACCTAATGTATACCTTTGGATTTTGGAGGAAGCCACAAAGGCATGTTAGTAAATCAATAAAAAACGCCATAGTATTGCCTAGTAATGGCATAAAGACATCATAGTATAGTTAGGCCTGAAAATGTCATACTATAGTAAGGTATAAAAAAGTCATAGTATTCATGGGGCCATTTTCATGGGATTTTTTCAACAGAAATTAAACTCATACTTCCATATCTCCACCACTTTAGGTTTATTCCTGATTACAACCTGACTGCTAGTCTACAGAAGACAGAAGCCAGGGTTAGCTTGCTACCACTGTGATGTTCTCACATGACGAGAGCCTTCAGACAGCCCCCACCCTCTCAGTCAGTCAAATGCCAGAATGCCTAAATTGGTTGTCTTGGAGACGCAGCCTCTTGGATGGCACACTGGACTGATCTGATATGACTTCACTTCAAACATAGTGCGAACGAGTTCACTCAAATATTGGTAGGGACGAGTCTGTCCTCCCAAAATATTGTTAGGGCCATGTCCCTACCGTCCGTATGCAAACCTACGCCCTTGATGTCAACACATGTAGGTCGGTATGTATTTGAAAATATCCATTAATATCTCAGTCACCTAATTAAAATCACTTACTTTTCAAGTTAGAGCAAATTACAACAATTACAGAAAGTTAAGGGGTTAATCAATTACTAACAATCACCTGTATTAGCAGCTGAAAACATAAATAACAATTTAGCTCATATCCAACCCAGAATATCCAACTCAGTGTTGTTCAACATGGCTCACGGTGGCAGCAGAAATTAAACTGTGTTATAATATGTAGTCACTATTTAATTCCAACAGAGGGCAACAGTATCAAAGAGATGTGTGCAGTTCAACATTCAGACACTCTCCTGCAACATCCACAAGCTTTCCTGGTGATGCAGTCTGAGTGAATCATGTCTGGGACCAAATACAATTTCATCACATGTATACTGGGATACAGTTATTTATAATAGTAATCAACATGCTGGCATACCTAACTATTGAAGCACATGCTAGTGTTACAGTTTTAACCTCCTTTAAATCTGGAGAAAGAGAACATAATGACATTCTGAGAGGGAAAATTCAGTTTGTCACGACAGAATTCATATGATAATGTGATAATATAATACTGATCAATTGTCAATACAACAGCAATACTGTATTTTTTGAGTTCACTGAGAGGATTTTTGTAAAATAATCGTCCAGGAATTTATCTGAGTCTGGATTCTCTTCACCAATTCTAAACCAATCTGTAGTTGATATTATTGGAAGAAAAAAGAAGTGAGAAATATTGAGATATTCTTGAGTTGTAGGTCTACGTCGTCACTCATTCTCTGGTCTCATGTTATACACATGACATGCATGTGATGGATTTTATCAGTAGCTTTGGATCGAAAGAATGGGAAAATGTCACATGATCGTACCATAGTTGTGACCTGTGTATCATTCAGTTTGAAATATACTGTACTGTTTGTTTAATAAAAAATGTTGCAACCATCACAAAAAAAATTCAAATCAAGATCATAGTACTAGCATTTATTGATTCATATTTATTCCAGTGAAATGTGTTGATTTCCCTCAACACGCACACAAACATTGCCACACATCATCAGCCAGTGAAAGAAATTTTAATATATTTTGTGAAATACAGCACAGTTCTAATGGCCTAGTCATCCTACCCTTGTAAAATGATAAGTCATTCACAAGAATCGTGTTAAATGAACTGCCCAAAGAAGTGAAGGATAGGAGCACTGTGTGTCATACTGCGTCCTGTAATTGTCAGAAACCAAACAGAATGTAAGGCTGTTCTTGCAAATAGGTCAAAGATGTGTTGGCAAAACTGCATATGCTTACTAAGAGCATTTTAAATTACAAACTTGATACACTAACTTTAAAAATGTAATCTGCTGTAAATGCATGACTGTTTTTTTCTGTAGTAAATTATTTGTAATTTTGAATTTTGATAATAACAAAGCATAGAAAAGGAGAGAAATACATCTGGCTATTACTATCTTCCACACTAAGTGGGAAAAACACTTCAGTGAATGTAGTGCATACATAACATTGGTGACAATGTTTACAAACCCCAGTTAAAGGCTGTAATAGGAGGACTTAGGAGTTCAGCATGTTGATTATACAGTTTACAGACAATACAGTTACTTGTATGCTAAGTGAGGACGAATGTGTCGGTACTCTGGTGTTTAACGATTAATACATTTCTTCAAAAAAAAAAAAATCCTTTCATGGGGTTTGAAATGGCCACGTATTTCAGGCAACAAGGTTCAACTGTGTAATTATACAGAATATTTCAAAATGTTGTTTTGGTGCAAAAACAGCATTGCAGTGCAATTTTAGCTTAATTTCTAACTTTGAATAGTAGTAATAATAGTGGTATGATATAGTAACTCCTTTATTTATAGAACATTTTAAAACCAGGTTTTGTAAAAAATGCTGTGGTGGGAGAAGAACAGATATAAGACGATGAGTTAATGAATACGTACAAGGAACACACCACGAAATACATAAATATATCGATTACAAGAAGCAAACATAATAAAACATGAGCGCAAAAGTAAAAAGTTGGCTGTAAGAAAAGAAAGAAACAATTTACAGGCTACTCCTTTAATAATGGCATGATTGATGACTTTTCAAGAAGTAGAGAAAATGATCATTTTAGTGTGTAACGTGAAAATCTCTCTATTGAAACTGGAATGCATAAGGTTGTAATAATACTACGGTACACTCACTGTTAACCAGTGGTTCTGCTGGTCCTGCTTTTCATTTTTGGACTGTAGCGGTCTTTCTGCTGTTCATAATAGACACTGAAGAGAACGATGCGCCATAAGAGACTGATCATAAATATGGCTCAAAGTACATTCAACTTAGTTTTAATAACACTGAACAATAAAAGGAAAAAAACAGCATGCAGTGAAGAACTGGTGTGGGTTGAAACCAATTTTCTTCTCTTTTCTATAATTTCCTGACTGACTGCAGCTGTTGTATAGCCCTGTTCTTTTTATCAGGTCTGTTTACTTGGGCTGCAAAAATAGTTTCAGTACCCTCAGTAAGCCTGAAATAGTTACTGCTACTGAAATTATTTTAAGTTATTTTAATTTTTTATGGACTTTAAGCAGTTGTACATACAGTCATTTTAGTTGCTACTTTTGTGAAATAAAATTAAAAAGGGAAGTTAGGTGGTTGCAAGGCTGCTTCACGGTAAGAGGCTGAACCCTCTGGCATGCAAAATAGTTGGATGGAAATATAGTGAATCGGAGTTTCTATGTGTGACCTGATGTCTGTCTTGGACCCTGAGGCCATACCAGTTGGGAACCACTGAACTTCACAATTTTTTGTTTGTGGTGTACATTATACTGTAGTGGTTGTACATATATAACAAATATATGAATACCCTGTTTAAAGGGTCTGTTCACCCAAATTGCACATTAATATATTTATTTTCTCACCCATCTCTAGTGGCATGTAGCCATGCAGGTAGTTTTGTATTTATTTGTCCAAGTTCTGAGATATCTGTCTCTGAGTTTTCTTGCCCTACTCCAAGGCAATGGAGGGGAATGTAATTTTGTTGAAAGTGCTCACAACACTGAAAAAATTTAACAGCAGTATGTCTTTCGGTGAACAACATCCAGGGTGCTCTGGATAATCCATAGACTTCACTGTTATAAGACAATATGTCTGCGATGTAAAGATGTAATAAAAATTCAGGATCCAGGGTAATGGGGGGGGGCACAGATTCTAGAGAAACATTTTGCTGCTAATTTTTTTCAAATAGAATATTTTATTGTTGTGTGCACCAAGGCAGAAAACCCGGAGACAAAATTTGGGGTGAATAAAATCTAAGTTAACTGCATTGCTAGTTTATTATAATTTGAGTGAACCAAGTGTATCAAATTAATCTGAAGAAAACCTAATAAAATCACAGATTAAAAAAAAAAAACAAGTGTCTATTTGCACCCGGGTGAAAATAGTTACATGGCAGCTATTCTGCTATTTAGACCTGTATGGAATGCCCAATTGCTCCTGAAGCGCCTTGTTTTTTGTGCTGTTAAAAAACGGGGTCCAGGATGGCACAAATTAAGTGGCACACTGCAATGTGCCATTTAATAAGCGCCATATGCCGGGTGGTGTTCTAAGTGTCGGCCACCATCAGGTGCTTATTAAATGTTATAGCAGAAAGGCTTTAGGAAGTCAGGCGAGGTAGTATAAAGATCCAAAAAGTCCACATAGAGAGGAAGTTGTGGTGGATGAACGGGCCAAGCATATGACTTACCCCAGGAGACCAGGGTTTGACACTTGTGTCTCACGTGTTGTTATTTACTTATTTTTAGTGCTGAAAAACTACTTGATTAGGATTAGAAAAAGAAAATGGGTTAAAATCGACCCTTTCACAACATTAAGCATGTGTTAGAAAGCCTTTCTGCCAGAACGTCTCCCATGTGACTTATTGAAGTGGTCCAGTGGAGAGCCTAAAACCTGGGTGTAAATAGCCACATTGGCTATCCACCCAGGGTGCAGATGACATTATTGGTGACGGACACCTGGGTGCTAAAAGCATCTTCCTTTAAAAAGGGGAAAATTATACAAATTTCTGCAGGTCGACTGTAGATATTTTGCATACAAAAGGTAAAAAATATAAGCTTAGTGATTTAACTGATATTGTAAACGTACATTAACTGAAAACATTGTGAAAATGTAGACATGACACAAGCCATGATCTTTCATCTAAAATTTCTACAGTGGTACCAGCCTTGTATGAGATGTGGTATGTTCACTGTATAAGTGGATAAAACATCATCAAGTGTACCAATACTGTACCCTGCACTACTGTTTCTAACAGCATGATTGAAAAGACAAAAATGAAATGCCCAACATTTGATGCCATGCAGGCTGACTACCGCCCATCACTTAGACACTTGCACCCGTTTGTAAAAGAAACACTAGACTCCTGATTGACGCTCTCTTTGACCTCCATAGGGAGCGAGTCGAAGAGGTGATCCTCCACAATCAAGCAGCTTCTGCGGAGGAGGCAGCACTGACCCAGCTGCGCCGGCAGACGATCCAGACAGTTTCCTTTCAGTTCCAGGTGCGCCAGCTGTGAGAGCTGGCCAATTTTCTCAGGAATGGAGGAGATACAGTTGTGGCCGAGGCATAAGGTCCTCAGTTTGGTGCACTTGAACAGTTGCTTGGGGACTACTTCAACTTTGTTGCCTGTAATGGCAAAATGTTGAAGGTTCTGCAGGAAGCCAACCTCCAGTGGTATTACCACGACGGAGTTATGGCTAACATCGAGGTACCTCAACTTGAGGAGGGTGAATAACGAAGAGGGTAGAGACTCAAGCTTGTTGTGTGAGAGATAGAGTGACTCAAGGTTTTTGACGTGGCTAATTGACAGTGGAATGGTGATGATCTTGTTGTGCCAAAGCTTGAGGCACGTCAGTCTCTTGAGGTGCTGAAAGCTGATGATCTCCTCAATGGTACGAATGTTGTTGGATTTTAGATCAAGCTCCTGAAGGTTGCTCAAACTGAAGATAGCATGGGGGATTCGCTCCAGCTCACAATTATGAAGCTCCAACTGCGCGAGATTCATCATTTTCTTCAAACTGTTCAGCACTAAGAGCTTTGTGCCGTCATTATGAATGACCAACTCGATCAGATGCGGGGACAGATCTGTTATGTTCGTCGGGATCTTTGTGAGGTTGCTTTTGAGATGCAGTATCTTTAAGTGTCTGAGGTCTCGGAGAGACTCAAGTCCGATCATTTTATTGTTTTCAGAGTTCAGGTTACCAACCAAGTACAATTCCCTTAAATTTTTCAACAAGTATACCCAGCTAGGAATCTCAGCGACATCTGTGAATTTGACATGAAGGCACCGGAGGTGATCGCGGAGAAAAATGAAAGCAGTCTGCTCAACTTTGGCTGGACAGTGATAGAAGTGAAGCTCCTGGAGGTTTATCATTTGTGAAATTTTAGCTGTTATCCTGGCCTCTGGGATTAATTCTAGTTTAAGGATTTCCAAATCAGTGAGATCAAACACAGCATCTGGCACTCCGGATAGCATAAAAAGATGAAGTTCCAGCTTTTCTTGAGAATTGCGCGTTACATGCTGCCGTAACTTCTCAAAGGTCCACTCGTGGTTCAGACTGATCTCCCGAAGTTTGTTTTCACTCACCTCTGAGAGAAAAACCCCAAAACGCTTAGAATACAGCTGATCATACTGATCAACCATGTGGAGGAGGAACGCAAAGTCATTCTTGACGTCGGGAATGTCACTGAAACTGCTCTCCTCTCTGACTTTTTCAAAGGAGTACTCCTTCAGTGGTCGCCGAAAAAGCCAGAACAGTGTGTATATACAGATAATGCCATAAACACATATGATAGCAATGTAACTGACGAGGAGCTTCTTTAACATGAAAGCCATGTTATGTGTGCAATGGAACTTAGCGTATCCAGTCAAATGCTTTATTTCGGGCTCACACACATGGTCAAAATCTATAGAGGCAACAAATGTCATTGTGTAGCAAAGGATCAAAATGAACTTGACTGTCTTGATGACTGTCTGAATGGCATACAGCCTGTAAATCAAGTCACTGTCTTCCACGTGGGCGCGGAATTTCCGTACTTTTTCAAACAAGGCCTTTGCTTGCTCACCGTCTTTCTTGTCCAGTATGGTCATAGAGGGAATTTCACTCACAAGCTTTTCAGCAGAAAACGTGACCCCAGATTTAGTCAGCACCGGGGCAGACTGGTTCGGACTGCCCTCCTCGCTGCTTGTGGACAGATGTTTCAGGAGGGAGGAGGCGCCGGCCAGTCTCTGCTTGTTCTCCTCCGAGTCCTCACAAGCGGTCTCAGACAGTGCTTTAGTAGTCCAAGGGGATTCGAAACATTTCCCAAGTATGGAAACAAAATGTTCTATTTTGGAGCTTGTCTTTGGGTACTTGAACCAGAAGTTGCTGCTGACCATTAATACAATAGTATGGATAAGAGCGAGGTACGGGAAGTATTTGGAATACCAAGGAAGGGCAACATGGTAGCACATCTGGTTGACAAAAACATACTGCTGAAAATCCAGCTTGGTTCTGACGCCTGTAGGCTGGGGCTGCCCAAAAGTAGCCGGCTGTGTGAAGTGAATTGTAGGTGCAATGCTGTCAGGAGGCCTTTTAGCCATTAGAGGAGCAGCTTGCTCCCCGATGGCGCTTTCTTTGTTCCAGAAACCATCAGCTGTCTCTGGTGGTTGGGGGTTCAAGAAGCCCCCAGCCCTCTCTGGAGTTTGTTCCAGAATGGGAAGACAAACCACTTGGTCTTTAGTTAACTGCATGGTTCCAGAAAATATGGCCAACATTAGCATGACAATGCCAAGATAATCCATGAAGACATCCCACCATGGTTTCAGTATTCGATAAGTCGGCTGGATGTCGTTCAGGGAGGCTACTTCTGTGAGGGTGAACATTCCTGCAACAGAGAATGCACATTAACACAATGCAATGATTGTTTTTTTGTAATTTCACCAAACTATTAAATTGTTTCCACATAATCTCTCCTAATGATAATATTGGAAAGGAAGGTTTGTGTATGTTATCTCACAAGTAGGCTTTGGCACAGGCACCTCTAAGTTACCTTTGTGGAGTAAAGTAGATTCTCTTTTGAGGTTGAATTTCCAAATGTCTGGGTCTTTCATCCTCTTATTCAACTTAAATGAGGCCAATAAAGTTATCCTACGCTGTGACCAACAGCATGTACAATTTATTTTTGTTATTTTGAGTGAATTCATATAAATAATTATATTTTAATGCAGGACAGAGCTTTTAGCTTAGCTCCCAAACAGTGATTAGACTGTTGTACTGCTACTGCTGTGCTCTCAGTGACCCAAACTAATAGTGTGTGGCAGTCCTTGCCAAATATAACGTCTCAAATATTCATGTTTACTACCAGGAATTTGCCCTTGGATGGGGGACAAAGTGGTAAACATCATATAATGATAAATATCTCCCATGTAACCTAAATTTCGAAATACAACATACAAAATACTGTTTTGTAAATGATTGTCAGCAGTGATGAAGAACATATCCAGGGTGCTGACAGAACCAAAAGAGTATATGTCTGATCATAATCCATTATTTACATCCTGCAGTGGCTTGTTCATCGTTCCAGTTTATGTACACTGACTGACAAAGAAGACAACTCAGAAAGAGAATGGCTCTGTAATGCAATGCAACACTCTTTTAATAAATAACGTTTTAACACTTGACATTTTTAAGTGACACCATACTTTGTGATGGTGTTGCATTGGATGACGTTAAACTGTAATGTAACTCTAATATTTAATGTATTCTCCAACTTTAAGCAACAAACAAACAGACAAAATACTTGAAACAGCCCAAACACAACACAAAGTGAAGCCTCAAAATACACATCAAGAGAGCTACTGAAGTGGAAGTCTCAATAAAATCTGAACAGTTTCAGTATTTTAGCATTCACAGTACATTTACTGTATTGCATTGCATTACATCATAAAGGTGTTTCTATATTCTGGTGACTTAATGTATATCAAACCCGGTAAGAGTTATATTTCCTGGCCGGATGCGATCAGTGCACATTTGATTTTGGGGTACTGAGGACTGGGAAGAATGCACTGTTTGTGTCCTCTAACAAGGCCGCGTTTCCCAGGCTCATTTGGAAGAGGCTCAGAGAGGGAAGCCTTGTCAGATTGTTATGGATTTAGAGAGAAGGCTGGCCTTGAACTGGGACACTCATGAGCACAAGAATTGTCTGTGCAGACAGTGCATGCCATGTGCAACACAAATCCTTTGTGCAGCAGACCAAATGAAGCCTGAATCATCCCTAACACTCCTGTTCTGTGCAGCATTATTTTCTACATATAATTTACTGCTAAGGATTCTACTTCCACAGAGTTGAAAATC
This sequence comes from Seriola lalandi dorsalis, assembly GCF_002814215.2. NCBI lineage: Eukaryota > Metazoa > Chordata > Actinopteri > Carangiformes > Carangidae > Seriola > Seriola lalandi. Next base: position 931,636 of record NW_019525119.1, read on the forward strand.
ATGTTCCCCACCACCACATGTAGTCACTATCATAATGGTTATTTGTGACATGTATTTATATCATGTAAAACTCGGCCTACATATCAAAGTGTATTCATTGTAGGTTATTTATAAAAACAAACAAACAAAAAAAACGTTAACCGTTATAATATTATATCTTTGCTGCCAGTGCCACTCAATTCTATTGTGTGTGTGAGTGTGTGTGCTGACAACATGAAGGTCACTATTGTCAATGCGGCTGCAGAGCAGGCTGAGACCGGCTGCAACAGCGAGACGCATCCACGGACACAAAAACAAGAGGTGGACCTGATGTCCGTGAAGCCTTTAAACGCAACACTAAATCAGGGCTCCGTAAAACAAATCACGACCCGTTCAGGTTACATTAAAAAAAATATTCACTACCAGTTTGACCGTTACCCTGTACCCGAGCCCATTAATTCTTCACTCCGCTATGTAGCCCGCTAACATTACTAAGCCAGAGCATTTGCGTTTATATTTGTGGACCTTCCAGCAACCTAGACGAGGACCTCCATTCAAACGCACAGATACGCACCTTCAGGTATTCTGATCCAGTTATGTCGATGACAGCGGTACCGAACAACGCCTCTTCTTACATGCCATGTTTCGCCGCGGTGATGAATCCGTCCATTCTTCGCATCAGTTCAACCGTAGGCCTGCTGGCCGGGCTGTAAGCAGCTTAGCTGACTACCCCCACCCTGCTTCAGATGGTCGGGTCCTCTGCCTCTGACTGGCGACACAGCACCAGCTGCTGGAGATGTACTCGGTTTGATATTATTCACACAATCGCATCCTCAGTGCGTCTCGTAATGGTCATCCATTGACAACAGTTATGTTGTAGGCTAGTGTGCAGGATTGTGTCGCCTGGTGTTGTTTTTTTTTTCCTTCTGAGCAACAGCTGATGATGTGCAGAATAAAGCTAATTGGAAACCTTGCACGAGTTAACAGTAAATGTGACGATGGATCCACTGAAGTTAGGGACCGTTGTAAAAGTGCAAAAAGGTGTAATTTAAAGTTATATCACATTTCTTTTGTTATTATATTAAATGATTAAAAAAAAAAAAAAATGTAGTGCAATCTCTATTTTTCAGGTAACATGCTGAACTGTTTCTGCTTTTCCCCTCAACAGCTTTGGTACTTTTAGCAGTTTCATCTTGTTATAGATGCTTCAAACCACCTATTTTGTTCTTGGTGTCTTTGCAGGCATAATAATAGACTAATCTCCTTTGCCTCATTAATCCTCATCAGTCAGCATGTGATATCCCACAACATGTCATCCACAGTGCAGTCAAATCTTTCTGATATCAAGTCACAGAAAAGATTGACCTTGAATTATTTTTCTATCAACTAAGTTACTTTAATGGTAATGCACCATTAGTCGGATTAAATAAATGGTGTCTGTCATTTTTCAGTAAAGGATTTTTTTTGTTGAAAGTAGGCATTCAGAAATTCCAACCTAAGAACTTGCATCCACAAATAAATCCAATTTTATTCATCAACAACATAAAAAATACTGTTAAAAAAAAATACATTCGTATAGGCAGCAAGAAAAACACCAGTATGACACAATCCTTTAATTTTAATGCACTTTAAAGTGTCATCTTTCTACAATACAGTATTGTTTTGACAAGGTGTCACGTGTACTTATATAAGATATACCCTTCGTTTTTTGCATGTCCCCCTGCTGTTGTCCATATTAGCTAACAGTCTCTTGAAGAAACTAAAGGATTTTATAAGGGCAACACTACAATACAGCATAAGGCTACTAGCCTAAACTTAAGTGAGGTCTTCAGTTTTGGTTTACATTCAGTTATTCAATGGTTTTTATGTGGCACTGAAAGAAAATGTGCTGTAAGGACATTTTGGAAAATATGCTTATTTGCTTTCTTACTAAGAGTTAGATGAAAAGATTGGTACCACTCCCATGTTTGTATGCTAAATATGAAGCTACACCTGGGCTAGCAGCCTGTTTGGTTAGCTAGCCTGGCTCCGTCCAATGTTTGTAAAAGAAAAAAATCTGTCAAGCAGCACCTGAAAACTCATCAATTAAGAGACACCAGGAACTCAACGCACCAGGCCAAAAATAGTCCAGCATGCAACTCCCCATAAAACACTGGTCTCCAACATGTGGTTGTGAGCTACCAGTAGCTCATGGATGCATATCATGCAATACAACTTTCCCCAGTAGAAATCTACTCCAAATGCAACTAATTCAAATACACAGACACACCCACCCCCTTCAACACAGAATAATTATTTGTCAGTTGTCAGATGAGTTACACTGTCAAGTTTGTTTGATGTGCCGTAGGCGACATACAGCAGGGATAAGCTCTTCCAGATAACAGAACAGATATAAACTAAACTTTTCCAAGAAACAGGAAATATGTTGCCATGGATTAAGTGAGTTACGCTGTGGGCTTCAACTTGACCTCTGTGTTTTGTTTTTAACCCATGTTTGTTTACATTTCAGGAAATGAAGTGTACTGAATTAGCTACTTTAAGTTCCTGTTTGTTCCTTTGGATGCACCGACAACTAACACTGGATCACCGACTCAGGAGCTTCTTTTTTCTCTGATTTCTAAGCAGTTATGGACATTTTTGTGCAGTGGTGTTATCATGTCTGTGTGCTCAGGTTTGACTGAATCATGACTCAGATTGTTGACGCAAAAATTGACACTGATGTGATGTCTTGAGTTTCGGATGTTTTTGGTACAAATTGTGAGATTTGGATATTGATATTTGTGAAATGATGTTTTGGAGATCACTGTGAGTGTTTTGATACGATATGTCAATAAATGTGACCAGTAATATCAGACATGAGGAGCTCTCAGCCCCTTTTATTTTCTCAAAGTAGCTCTCAGAGTAAAAAAAAGGTTGGAGACCCCTGGCAGAAAAACCACAACCTCTCATTTTTATATTTTGGTTCTCATATAGATTAAACAAACAATCTTCGACATGTTAATTAGTAAGTTTCAGATGTGTTAGTAGGTGTATTTTTCATATTTGGACAGAACCAGCCGAGCTGTTTCCTCCTGCTTCTGGTCTTTGTGCTAAGCTAATCACCCACTGGTTGTGACTTAATGTTTAATCTACAGATATAAGTCTTTTGATCTAAAGTGTATTAAGTATTTCCCAAAATGCCTAATTATTCCTTTTTAGAAGGACTCATGGCTGCATAAAATGTCAAAACTTAATAACAACAGAACAAACACCCCTGTAGAGCCACACTCTATGTGACAATATACAAACAAGAAAGTTTCCCCTCCCTCAAAGGAAACTGGAAAAACAACTGTTTTTTTGTTCTTTTTTAACACTAGTGTAATACTTAAATATGGTAATGAGTTAATACAAAACAAAGTCTCTGAATTGGTAGACAGAACAAACAGCAGGCACTGTGGCTACAATAAGGCATCTCACTCAGCCTTCATTTGGTCCCTGACATCTGAAGGCAGAGTTTCAAACAGTGTGTCTTCCACTATAAGGCCACTGCGCTTCAAAGCACGACAGCAACCAAGCTCTTGTGGCAGGAGCTCAAAGTGATTGCCTTTGAGCTCCAAATGTGTCAGTAGAGCTAGGTAGGAGATTTTTGGCGAGAGTATGGACAGCGAGTTCTTGCCAAGCTTTAGTGTTTTGAGCTTTTTGCAAAAGAAGAGCTCATCTGGTAGGTTTTCGATTTTGTTACACGTGACAGAGAAATACTGTAGGCTCTGAAGGACTCCAACTTCTGGAGGGATGAATCGGATGTCATTGTTGGACAGGTCCAGGTACCGCAGCTTGTTGCACAAGAACAGGTGCGAAGGCAATATCTCGATCTTGTTGTTGCTGAAGTAGAGGCGCTCAAGGCTGCCGAGCTTTTTGATATGCTCTGGGATGTACATGATGCCATTGTGCCAAAGTTTAAGGCAAATGAGTTTTCTGAGATGCTGGAAGCTGATGATCTCCTCTATTGAGCGAATGTTATTCTCTTTCAGATCAAGCTCTTGCAGATTTGTCAGGCTGAAGACTGCATGCGGGATGCGTTCCAGATCACAGCGCACTAGCTCCAGCTCAGTCAGATTGGCCATCTTTTTCAGGTTGTTGAGCATTACTAGTTTAGAGCCATCATTGTGTAAGTACAGCCGCTGCAGGTGGCTGGAAACATCCACTATCGACTGGGGTATCTTGGTCAAATTACTTTTAAGGGAGAGAGTTTTCAAACACTTCATCTCCCGCAGCGACTCGAGAACTATGTTCTTAGAGGCATCGGGGCTGAGTGATCCGGTGAGATAGAGCTCCTCCAAGTTGCGCAGGCCGTACATCCAGTGCGGAAGTTCCCTGATATCATCAAACTTCACGCGAAGCACTTTCAGGTTTTCTTTGAGGAAGGAGGTAGCTGTTGTGTGCAACTTTAAAGAGCATTGGTAAAGAGACAGCTCCTGAAGGTCCTCCAGCTGAGAAATAGAGGCAGGGATGGTGACATTGTTGATGATTTCAAGCTTGAGCGACTGCAGCTCCGTCAACTCAAAGACAGTGTCAGGTAACCCAGGGAGCATGAACAGTTGAAGTTCAAGTCTGTTGTTGGCATTAGTCTGGAGTCTCTGACGCAATTTCTCAGCAGTCCAATTGTGGTTGAGGTTGAGCTGCTTCAGTTTGTTCTCGCTGACCTCAGATAAAAAAACTGCAAATCTTTTAGAATACAGCGGGTCATACTGATCAATCATATGCAGCATGAAAGCAAAGTCATTCTTCACATCGGGGATGTCATTGATGCCTGTTTCCTGTCGCACATACTCAAAGGAGTATTCCTTCAGTGAGCGGTAAAACAGCCAGTAGGAGGTGTAGAGGCTTGTCAATCCGTAGACAGCCACTAAACACAGGTAACAGTAAGAAAGCTTAGAAAAAAGATGAGCCATAGTGTGATTACATTCAAACTCTTTATAGCCCGTCATGTCCTGGATCTCCACTTCGCAACGTACTCTGTTCCTTACTTTATTCACTAGAGAACTATTATAGACAATGATTAAGAGGAATTTGAACACCTTGAACACTGTCTGCCGAACATACATAAGGTAGAGGATGTCTCCTTCTTCCACGTGCAAACGGAACTTCTTAACCTTTTCAAAAAGAGCTTTAGCTTGCTCACCCTCTTTTTTATCAAGAACACTTGCAGATGGCTTTTCAACTACAATCTTTTCTGGGATAGACCGGAGGGACTGTGTCTTCTCCAAACTAGCTTCTCCGGGCACCACAGCGATGTTGGACCTAAAAGTACCAGTCTTTTTACTGTCTTTTTCTTCAGGATTCTCTCCGGACACCTCTGACAGAGCTCGTGTGGTCCAAGGAGAGTCAAAGCACTTGCCAAGCATGGAGATAAAATGCTCTATTTTAGAGCTCGAGCCAGGGAATTTGAACCAGAAGTTACTACACACCATGAAAACCAAGGTGTGTATGAGAACCAGATAGGGGAAATACTTGGCATACCAATGTAGAGCCTTCTCATAACACATTTGATTGATGAAACTGTACTGCTGAAGATCCAGATCAGTTTTCAGGCCTTTCATTTCGCTGGTCACAGCCGATATATTGGATTGCAGGTGTAACGTCCTCTGTTCCACTTCACTTGTGTTCTCTGAAGGCGATGACATTCTCTGAGGAAGGCATATGATCTTGTCTTGCATTACCTAAAACGAAATGTAAAAAGAACAAAAAAAATGTTAAAATTACTTAAAATATATATTCAGACACTGTGAGACAACAATCTGCATGTATTAAAGATCCCATATTTTACACTTTAGATATGTTTTATTTAAAGTCTTGATATCCATAAGAAGATATATTTGTGGTTTAAGTTCCAAAAACCATCTCAATGTTTTTTTACATCTTCTGTCTCAGGCTTCTGCCTGGAGCTCAAGCAACAACAGGTCGGTGAGCAGTGTCATTATTAAAGTGACATGTATAACACTTTTGAAGGAACACCTATAACTGCAAATACTGACATCATCCCAAAGATTATGGGCTGAGCGGGAATGTGCAGATGGGGCCAGCAGGAGAAACACCAATGCACATAAACAAACCCAGAAGCTAGAAAACTTTTCTGGCTCATGCATCCAGTGAGAAATTCTAATATGAGTGAACGGAACCTAATTTGGAGTCCAGTATCCAATACTTATAGTAGGCTACGTCTATGATATACTGAACATGCCCTTAAGTAACCGGGTTGCTCTCATTGACCAGAAAGTTGATTTCCTTGAAAACCTGAAACCTTCCTCGTGGTGTTATAACCTGCACTGCAGTGTTTTGGTGTCTGATAAGTTTTCACTTGTATTGATCTGTTACTCAAACTTTAAGTCAGAACTGTTTTCGCTCTGAAGGCCCACTTAGACAAACCTGATTTATATGGGGATTTTTCCTGGAGAAAGATGATTTATGCGCCCTGTATACATGTAATTGGTTTTATAAACAGCACATGGCAGTGACTACAGGCATGGAAAGAACGGCTGTGACAGCAGAGAAGTGGGATGAACGTTAATTGCATTTAAAACATATATTATTAAAGGACATTTGATTATTTGTTCAATTCAGTTGGACAGTAAGGGCACGTGGAGAAGAGGCCAGGCTCTGTAGTGAGAGCACTACCCGGCCTGTCCTCTCCTGACTGCAAATAAAAAGAAAAAAAAAATCAAGAAGGAGCATATTGCATCACCGCAGCGTGTAAAATAAGTAAGAATCGCTTCAAGTATTGGGGCTTGGAGAGAAATCTGTTTACTGAACTGAGTCAAAGAGTTACTGTGTGGTTTGGTAACAACACCGGCGGAGCACTAAATACAACCTGAGGCATCCCAGACCACACTCAGACCACAGCACAGCAGGTTCAGCAGAAGCCCACAGGCCATCTAAACTCAAAGTACTTCACCTAACCCCTAACACACACACTCAAATTATCAAAGCATTCAGGGACTTCTTACCTCTGCCAAGAATGTTGTGTTTTCACCCTTGTCTTGCTTGTTTGTTGGTTTGTTTGGTTGTCAGCAGGATTACACAAAAAGCCCAAATTACACTTTGGTGCGAATCCGGTCATAAGGGCGGATCCAGGAACTTTCTTATCACTTTCCTTAACATTGTTAGACTTTTGACAGTTTCTCAGGAAATAATGTTGGATCTTGAAGTAAAAGAATCAGGCATGTTTATTTTTAGTGTTTAGATCTATGACTTTGTGCAGTTCGGCACAGATCTACAGTATAAAATAATCTGGATCTGACAGACGTGTGCAGGATTGTTTGAGCTCTACTTAATACCATTCTGGTTTGCATAATGTTTCACAACATTGCTGTACCAGCATGACCTTTAATGACCCATGGTCAATCTAAATGCAACACTGCCACCTGGTGAAACCTGTACAACCTGGATCATGTGCTTGAGCATCACTTGAGCATACACCACAGCACACCACTGTATATATTATACTGCATATTAAGGCATTTTTACAAAAAATTTTTGTAGACTGTAGATGACCCTGATGTGTTTCTTTGTAAACCCTCAACCCTTTCTTTGTTTCATGTGTTTTGACTGAGAGAACTGTGCAAGAATTCCTGTGTGCTTTCAAATAAAGTCACTAGGAAGATGAAGTTGCTGAATGTATAGACCAATTTACAGTAACCACATTATTACAATGCATATGAGCCAGTCTCTGATTATGTGTGTAACCTGATCCCTCCAAGGAACCTGGTTCTCACAGTATATGTAAATGTGCTGAATATTGGCCACACGTTGGTAAACAACAAATGCCTTTGATGTTTATTTGTAACGTAAATCATGAACAGCAGCTATTTGACTCCGCAATGCTAATAACAGGAAGTCGGCACTTTAATTTAGTAGCAGCCTGAGGGGCAGATATGTTGTGCTCTCTGTTTAGCTGCTGAACAAGGTAGGTAACATGATCTGAAACTACTGCAGTATGTAAATGTGCACAAAGGACATTGGTGATGAGTACAGAATAACATTATAACTGCAGTAAGGGAATGTAGTTGTGCTGCGGCACATCACAGATTCAAATGCAAAGTCAGGTCAGCTGAAATCTCTGAAGAGCTGATCTGCAGAATTTTACAAACAACATCTCTCTCTCTCTCTCTCTCTCTCTCTCTCTCTCTCTCTCTCTAACTCTAAGTGCAGAGATTATTGTTTCAGGCCATGAAGTAGTAGTTGACAACGCTCTGACTTATAAAGTAAACCTGGCTACAAAATTAATTGCTGACCCCATTTACACACATCACATAAAGTCCAAACATTGGTATAGTGAGACTGGGAAACAATGGCTGCTCCCACACTCTATCCACTAAATATCCTGTTAACAGTTTTTTCAAAAATGTTTTGATATAAGTTCCAGGATTTACTCAGCCACACGGCCAGAAAGCATTCCCGTTGCACACAGAGGCACAAGTCAAGCTCCCGGCCACAGGAGCTTGGAATCTAGTGTTTACTAAAAGGGGCTTGGGTGGGTAAATGTTTCCACTGCTACACTCCTGATGGCCTGAATGCTTCCTTTGCTGCTTACAGTCCGGGTTGTAAAAGCAGGGACTCAGTGGTTTTGAGCCGGAGCCAATGCAGAAGGCAGAGCAGTAATGTTCCATCATAGATCCTGCTCTAGTAGTTTCAATTAGTCTAGGTTTAATGAAAAGAAATTGTAGTGCAGCTCCTTTTTTTTAATCTCATAAACATGCTGCAGTTCAAACTCATGTTACATTAGCGTGCATGAGCTGCAGTACACTTCTCCTTTACTAACAAAGACATGTTTATGGTTCTGAAGGGGAAACACGCAGCACGAGCCGTTCCAAAAACAACACGCGACTGTAGTGCACGGGCTCAAATTAGGGTCAGCACTCTTTCGACCTTGTAAAGTGATGTTCACAAATAATCCCAAAGTGTGTTGTCGTAGATCAACCTTTGTAAACGTGTAGAATAAATCTGCACGAGAAGTTTGTGCATGTGCAGAAAACATCCGTAGTTGTAGAAAAGATGTATCAGTAGATGAATGAAATGTGCAAACAAATGATATCAGTGGTGATGTCAAGTCAAGTCAATTTTTATTTGTAAAGCACCAATTCACAACATACGTTATCTCAAGGCACGTCACACAAAGACACTGTGAACAAAGAAGTTATTTTGTTCACATCTGTGGTTTTTTTAGATTTTGAAGATGGACGACGAGGTGGACTCTTCTGTGGTCCAGGTGGGTTTAATTATATTTGATGATTTATTGTGCTGTGTATCTATGAAAAACAACCCCGGCCGTGGAAGAGCCAGTGCTTGTTGTCCATCTAAAAAATCTACCACATCTTTCAGGTAAACACCTGCCCTCAGATCGGGCTCCGCTTTCTGATCGGAGAGTCAATAACCCAGTCAGATTCAGGTGTAAAGACAGAGTCGGAATTCACACTTGTAATTACAGCGTCACACACAGCTGAGATTTACATGCAGTTTTCTACTTCGTATCTGTACACAGACGTTCACAAAATACCAGTCTTCCCCAGTCTTTTTCAGTTACCTCACCACTGATATCATTTCACAGATTTTATTCAGTCTCATTTTCTTTTCACAAATACGAATCTTTTCAACAAATTTTCAACTTCTCATGCAGACTTATTTTACAGGTTTTACAAAGGCTGATCTACATCTACAAACTTTGGAATTATTTGTGAACATCACTTTACAAGCCCAGAGTCTTATTGACCCTACTTTGAGCCTGTAGTAGATCCTGTTCTCTCAAGTAGAGACATCACGGTGTTACTGACCTGAAGAGTGCATCCAAACACACCGATCATGAGCATGATTACAGACAGGTAGTCGGTGAACACATCCCACCATGGCTTCAGGACCCTGAACGCTGGCTGCTGTTCAGAGAACTGCCGGAATTCCATCACAGGAATCATGATGCCTGTGACAGAAACAAAACAAAGCAAAATTAGCCCACATGACCTTCAGTCAGTACAATGGGTAAATGATTTGGCCATGGAGGGTTGAAATATTACATTATTCATCTCAGTATAAAGGATATTCCGGTTTATAACAACTCAGAACAGTCGAGCGTTTGAACGTTCCCGCTGAGGTTGAATTGTATTCACTTGGGCAAAACCCTCCATTTGTCACCAATTGCCATCGACAGGTCACATTTTCAGCTTGTCCAATACTTTGGTTTGAACCCAAATATCTGCACAAACGAATCACATGCCAGTCAACCGTTCAATCAATCAAACGTTCAGAGGAGGTTGGGGCGGATGATGGATTGACAATTCACACAGGAAACCACCGTTCATATTCCTGTGTGAAAGCATCCTATATCCATGACCAAGCCACAACCAACAGCCAAGTGTTTATTATTGTCTCTATGACAACAAAGGTCCTCTAACCTTAAGTAAGTACTTATTTTAACACAAACCACGATCGTGTCCTCGACCCAATTGAGTAGTTTTTGTCCCTAAACCGAAACAAACCTTGACTGTTCCACCACCATACCATGACAACAAAGCTCCAGTATGTCTGCAGGTTGTATTATTGTTACCATGACGACAGAGGGTCCGGTACACCTGTGACTATGGGTTGTATCCGAGGGTAGGGACAAACGACCTAAATGGTGGTTTAGGTTCGGGGACTACACCACAAATAATGACATTCCCATGAGCCTCAGCGTAAACTATGGTGAACATAATACCTGCTAAACATCTACATGTTGGCAGTGTGACTGTGAAAAAGAAAACTCTTTAACTTTTTCATTTTGTTCCCTTTGATATCAGCCCAGTGGAAAACAGAGCCCAGTAAAATACAGAGTGTTTCCTCCCTCTCTAGCGGAGCTTCAACATTATCCACATTAGAAATGTAATCATTTAAAAGCCAGTGCCCACGTAAGACTAAATAAACTGACTCATTCTGTAAAGCTTGCGACAAGTGTTTGGACATTCACGTCATAGTTCAAGACGCGTATTTGTAAAACGGCTTCACACCTGGTGATTAATGAACACGACCGCTGACGAAAACCAGATCTCAGCCCTCTGGTGGTTTACACACAGCAAGCTCCTGAAGCAATTCATCTCTTAAAAGACCATTATTAAAAACCTGCCTTTGTTAACAGCAGCAGCATGAAATAGTGGTGTGCTCCTGATGCTGCTATCTGCTCGCATTGCGTGTGGTCACCTTCTATAAAATGCACACTACAGCTGCAAGTGTCCTGTTTCCAATACCAGTCTGGCAGTCGGTCAGCTGCAGTGTCATTTAAATGAAAAGGCCTCGGTGATGAAAATTCTGTTTAAACACTGGTGAGTTTTGTATTAAAACACACAAGAAAAACAGTCTGTGTGTCTAAAAGTCTAAGCAGGTGTACTGAATAGTCTACAAGGTGCGAGACTGTAACAGTGCCAAAGAGACAGGTGCTGGCAATAGCTGAAAACATCTACACTCAAACTTTGGTCCTTTATTAATGAGTTTAGCTGTAAGGTATTTTTGCATTGTTTACTGAAAGCCTAGGGGCTTTTAGAAAGATCTTATTTTTGATAGTTCAATTCAGTTTTTTTCACACAGAACCGTCTTGATTGATTCTCCCATCTCAGTGTCATAGCATCATGAAGGACGGAGGGCAGCCATTCAGGAGATGTTTACACTGATCTGTTGACTTTAAAGGGTCAGTTCAGCCAAACTATAAAACACATTTTTTATCTCTAAGCTCTTGTTGTATTTAGCTGTGCAGATACAACTATCCGTCTCAGTGGAATTTTGTTTATTAAAATGAAGAAATACAACGTTCATCATCTGTATTTGGAAACAATGGTGTGCGGGATCGTTCTCAGAGTTCGCTGTGAAGAAGTGTTTGAACTTGAACTGAGTATTTTCTACTTTTGTCCTACTTCATATTTCTACCCCACAAGATTTCAGAGTGTAAAATGGAGATTTGAATCTATTAAATTTATTTGACAGCTTTAGTCTCCAGTTCCTTTGAAGATTAGGATTTTACATGCTGAACATAAACTCGACGTATGTCAGGGGTTCCCAAACATCATCGTTTTTCTATCAACCGGACCAACTGCCCTCACACAGATTTCATGTAGTGCTGAACAGTGAAAGGCCTGACTGAGGACCGAGTGATAACTTTGTTCAGAATCTGTATATTTTTGTTTGGGGCAAGGCAGGGAGAGATGAGGGAAATTGCAGCATGGACTGTGCCAAGATCACAGTAATTAGCACCATAATAGGGTTGGGAACCTCTTGCAGATAAAATCGGTAGATGAGAAAATTCACTTCAACCAGCTGCAACATTAAAATGCGTTAATACATCAGTAATACAAATCCTGCATTATAACGTACTGTTTTCTGACACTCTGAAAGCAGCTATTGGCATAATGTGTACTTTCTACTTTTGATATTTGAGTTTGAGTATTTAAGTACATTTTGATGTGCGACTTCTACTGTTCTTGAATATTATTAAATTATGGTTTATTAACTTTTACTAGTGTTGATTTGAAGGGTAGGGAAAAGTTCTTTTGAGAGGTAATTTTTCAGGGCTGTGGCCTCGCCAAAAACAAACTCCCTCATCTTATTATCGTATTAAAGGGGTACTCCAGCAATTTAATGTTGAACTTCTATGGGGCGTCCTGGTAGCTCACCTGGCAGAGTGTGAGTGGAGTCCTAACTGGGACCATTGCGTCATGTCATCCCCCTCTCTCTCTCTCTCTCTCTCTCTCTCTCTCTCTGCCTTTCCTGCCTCTGTCTACAGTTTCTGTCAAAAAAAAAGCACTTCCCTAAAGAGGAGAACTCACAAGAACCAGATTACATAGAATAATAAAGAATCAAAAGGGTCAAAATATCCCGACTTTTATCAGTGCTCCAAAAACACTGGATCTTGCTTTTCACATAACGCAACTCTGTGGCGTTTTAAATGAGATCCTTCCTGCCTCCAAAACACCCACTTCTTTCGAACCACACACCTCCAGTTCATAAAGCAGGATTTCTGTTACAAGTCTCAAGCTGAAAGCTGAGTTAACTCTGAGGCCCCTTTAAGGTTAAGGTAAAAAAATAAACAAATAAATAAAAAATTAGTGAACTTTGCCTAATAAGATCAAAGCTATTTACATGGCTTGATATCGAAAGTGACGAGTGAGAAAATTAGTTAGTTGGTTTGTTTTTTTGTAATTTGGCTGTCACAATAATGGGATTCATGACAAAACTAAATAAATAGCTGAGAGAAAAGGGGAGTAAAGAGGCTTTTGGGTCAGTATCTGAAGCCCACAGTTAGTAATAGCTACTTAGGAAAAATCCTGTCTTCCACTGGATGAGTCAGCCATTGAGTTGGGCTGACCAGGCCATATCCTTGTCCCTTCCTGACAGGAAATTTGCCTGAATCCCAGATATCCAAAAACAGACATGTTTGGAACACACCCAGCCCCAGGAACACAAAAAGTCCTGTCTCGTTAAGGATATGGAAAAAAACCACCCGCATTGCAGAAGAAGAAGAAAAAAAGAAAAAAAAAAAAGGCACACTTTAGTAGACTTTACATTGAATATATAGACGCTCCAGTAAAAGTGCTAACACAGTCACAACAGCTGTGATTCATCCTGTGATCGGCACAAAGCATCAATAAGTCATCCGGTTGAGTTCGACCTTAACAACTGGGGGTAGCCTGAATGTAGGGGTGCACTGCTGCGACTGAGAGTTGATCGCTTCGGACGCGGATTTCAGCCTCGTGGACACAAACTAATACATATTCACTATAATATAAACGGCACGAGGTTAACGGTAATCCTGAGTGTAAACTAGTTTGGTGAGACGCTCCGCCGACTGCGTTTTACGCTATTGTTCTCTGTATCATAACATGTTCTCTGTTGTGTCAAGATCATTCCGATGTTTGTGATTTACCTTTCTTTTAGATGAGAGCTGGACGTGAGGATCTGAGCGGTACGGCTTCTCATGCGATGAGGTTTTGGATCATGATGTGCGCCGTCCCCCTTCTGCTCCAGTCCGCCAACCTTCCCGGATCCTCGGACAGAGCATGCAGGCATGAAGCTGCTGTCAGCCTCAGGGGCGTGGACTCCTGAAGGAGCCCAGACACACACACTTTAGGTACTATTTCTCATTTGCCTCTTCAGCCTGGTGAACCGAAGAATCAGGGAAAAGTTCAAGTTAGTGAAGGTTAGTGTATATCATACAGTGGTGGAAGAAATACTCAGATACTAGTAGTACTAGTACAACAATATCTACATATGTAAAGGTATTGTGATATTCATATATTGTGGTGTTCTAAGAGAATCAAAAATAGAAGTAATTGATCCAGTTAACATATTATTATACATGATATTATTAGATTATACCACCAGTGATGGAAAGTAACTTAGTACATTTACTCAAGTAATCCACAACTATTTAGAAGGAAATACTGCACTTTTCACTCCACATTGTTGACTGAATAACTTTACTTACTTACTTAGCATTAAAATAAAAATATATATATAATCAACAATATGATGTATTAGTAAAGGTTAAGATCAAATTAAACTTGATGTACACATTAATATGTTAATGATTATAATCAAATACAATAATATATGTTAATCTGAAATGGGACATTCAACAAAATGAATACTTTTAATTTTGTCAGCATATTTGATTTTACTTCATTAAAATTTTGAGTACAGGACTTTTCGTTATAGTTCTACCCTGCCTTATTGATATTTTTCACTCCTCAGAAAAGCTTAAAAGCCCTCCTGCAGAGGGAGCAGCAATGTTTAAGTGTTTCTTCCACCAGTGATTTTTACTATGCTGGTAGAAGAGCTTAAACTAAGCAGTATTTTACGTTGCAGCTGGTTGAGGTGGAGCTCATTTTAATTTATATACTATTATGTACGACTGGAAATACTGATGTAAAGCACAGATACAGTAACTCAAACTTGCATTTAATTACAGTCGGCCACTTGTGTACTGCTTCTGTAGCTATAGCTGGGCCATCAGGGAGGTCATGAGATGATTATTGGGGGAAGGACAGAAGTAAAAACAAATTAGGATTCTGAAATTCATTTTCAGGCTTTTCTTTAGTCTTTGCCTTTTAATGGCTCCTCCACTTTCCCCCAGCTGCTCCCTCTGCAGGAGGGCTTTTAAGCTTTTCTGAGCACTGTCTGCTTTTACAGCTGTTTGGCACAATCACACTATAATGACTTAACAGCTAGTACAAACACTGCCATTTGAAGGTTTCATCTACATGCTGCTACACAGAAAGAAAGTGTAGAGTTACTGTATTGTATTTCTGATGTAAAATGTTTAAATGGAATAGGAAAATTGTTCTTTCCTTCCTTCTTTATCCTTCTATTAGGAGAGAGGGTGAACAGTGAATTCAGTACACACTTGCAAAATATTGCAATATGCATATGTATGCTTCAGTTGGAGGCATACACCCAGGTGTCAGTTTATTAGTTATAATTAGCACATAACTAGTGCAGTCTAATAAAACAGCTCTGCAGTAATTCTACCGTCATGAAAATGTAAACTTTCACAGAGGTCTTGATTAAGCTTCATGTTCATGTTACAGCTGCAGTTGGTTCTGTCGAATGGATGAGTTTATATCAGCGATATGTTTTGATTGCATATTTCTCACACTTGAACCTATAGCAACCATTGTTTTGCACTTGTTTCCCTTTTAACACAGAAGTTAGATGGAGATGTTAAAGTGAAAAGCCTCCATTGACAGCATTTATTTACACTTTGAGAAAACAAACGACAAACAAATAAGAATTGACGTATTGCAATTTTTTTGTTCATTGTTAATATGTCGGCTAAGCTAACGTTAACTACGAAATCAGCACACAGCAAACATTCATGTTGCAGACTGAAGGAATGAAAGCAGGGTGCTGGATTTTAAACACTGTGATGCTGATGAAACTTATGCATTGTAAAAAACAAAAAACACGTCATACCCACCCAACCTGTAAAGAGATTTACAGAGATTTCCATTTACTTTTTACATCACTTTACAGTCACTGGAACAGTCAACTCATCTCTTACAGTTGGTAATAGTAAGGAATATGTCATAATGCACAATATATACTAAATAAGTGAAAGGTTACAAGATCCATATGAAATCTGGTTTCCATATCACTTCAGTGATTCAGCAACAACAAAAATTCAGTTCAATTTATTTGCAGTATGAAATTTGTGTTGAATAACGCTCTTCCTCAAACAATCAAGGTTTAAATTCTATTCAATTCATTGGTTAAACCCATGCTTTTACCATACAAGTGAGTCATCTTCCTCATCAATTCGGATCTCTGATAAACTCTAAACCCCCGACGCTGTAACTCTGGTACCGGGTAGTTGATTTCTTGCAAAACAAGATGTAAGACGACGAGGGTTCCTGGAGACCGGCGTGATGAATTTTACTTACTGACCGCGGACTGCACAATGAGCCAGGGGTGCTTCACTGACGCCATTGTGGTTTTGGTCGTCTGTATTTAAATCCGAAATGGCGCCAACACCGCCCAATCACTGCAAGAGGGCAATGTATATATAGCGTAGCTCGTGCTCTTGTTTGGTTTCTTCCATTCCCTTCCCTTCCCTTCCTCCTCAAATGTCTGTTACAGGTCCTCATTTGTTTGTTTGTTTCCCGCCATGGTTGTATTATTTCAACCCAAAATGTCTTATAATAGGCCTACATCCACATGTTCCCCACATCGATGGTTCCGCAGTTTATTTTTCTAATGCTGTTATTGATGTAACTCGACTGACACTGGGCTGAGAAATCCAGTGTTGTGACGACTTTCACCGCTTTGTCTCATGGACACACAGGAAAGGAAAGAGTGGACCTGCATACTGTACATGAAGTCCAGCTGGCAGTGACACAAAAACCATGAAGGAAGGTTCAAAGTTCATAGGCTACAGCGGGAAATGAAGGTTATAGTCCAACAGCAGCTGTGCACAAAGTTAAAGACACTAATAAATAATAACATTCATGAACATACAGTTCATTCATTTGAAATCAATTTTGACTAAATAAAAGGATTAAATGTCTCATGTTATTCCCATGACCAAGGGCAGTTAAGTCTGTTTTATCTGTCTTGAAGCCAGAAATCACTGAATCCTCAAATCCTACAACACAAGGGCAATGACTTTGTTCTGTCAACAGTTGTGTAATCCATTAAAATATCGATTAAATGTCACATGTGACAAATGAAAATGTTGAATGCACTTTTTAATTGAACCCCCCACATTAACAGCTAATGAGTGCAAATGATGAACTAATACAGTAGAAAAACAGACTCTGGAAGAAGAAACTTGCCAATGTCATATTCTAAAAAAGCCAACAGCTTGTTTTCATCAGTCAGGCTACTAAAGTTATATAGCTGAAATTACTTTGAGCCACTGGGAGAAACACATTACCTCACTAACCCCATAATCTACAGTAGCTGTGTAGTGTACCTCCTAACAGGTCTCATCCAGATTTTAAATTGGACAGAAGGTTTGAGATATGAAACAATCATTTTGGTGTAAGAAATGACACAAACATTTTATGGCCTCACAGCGTTAGAGCCCCATTCGTTGTTATAGGGCAAACTGGGATGACATTGCACATTTTAAGGTTCTCCCTTTGGTTTATAACTTTAGAGGCGAGTGTTGCATGTTCACAAATATTCACCAATCGGTTCTGGGGCACAGCAATAAGAAATGTGAATTCTGAAAAAGGGTTGGATTCTCCTTTAAATGCACAATCCATGACTATGATATAGTGTTCCACCCTCAAAGCATCTGGTGCAGAAAAATAACAGGCTAAAATTATAAATATTAAAGTCATTATATAAGCTGAAGCTCAGCTGAGGGGCAAACAGAGAATGAGCTAAGGACACAGAACAAAGAACACTCAAGGCTGTTAGCTGCCCAGTTAGCACACCTGTTCTCCTGCTGCTCATCAGCCCAGCGAAGTAAAGACAATTAAAAAGAAAATATTTCGCCAGTCTGAACTCCAAATTCATTCCCCACCTATGTAAATTCAAAAGTAGTAATATCAGACAATTTTTGCCTTTTTTATGTGGCAGTAGTGAAAATTATTCATTGACAAAATTTGGTGTGTTTCAGAATTATGGACACAGAGAACAATTAGATTCAAAATATGATGCAGGCTCAAGATGATTTTTTTCCTGCAACTATTTTTCCCAAATGATGTACAAATGGCTTGATAAAGTAAATGCATGTAAGTGCATGTAGCTGCTGTGAAAAATTCCCTGAGGGAGCATGTCCCCTGAAAATAGACTGAAGTTGGGGCTAAGGCCCAAATGTTTACCATGTGTGGCTCCGCCCCTGCTCATGATGCACGGGTAGGAAAACACTTGACAAAGTTAGGGAGTGAATTGGCCACTAGGTGTCATACTGGTCAAACCCTTTAAACCAATTAAGAATCCAATCAGAAGAGGGTGCTGTTGATGGTGCATACTTGACAGGATCCTACAACTTGATATATAGTCAGGCCCTTAAGGCACTCAGATATGACCTATCCATAGACTGCTATGCAATGACTTTGAAACGACTACAAACTGGACAGGCACAGGCAAGACAGAACTTAGGGGAAGTTATGGAAAACTCTCTCTTCAGCAGGTCTGCATGCAGTAGTTTCCTGTTTGCGCTGTTTGTACAAAACTTGAAATTATGCTTAAACATTTACCAACTTGCAAGCACTAGGAATACATGTAATAGTGTCTATTTTGTTATTTAGTACACAATAAATATACCTTACTGCAAACATTTGCCTGTGCATAATGGAATTAACTCATAGCTACTATTGCTTTTTTTTTTCTTCCAAATTTAACCTCAATAGCTCTACATGTTCATTCATAAACATGATGTCATTTCATTTCCAAAATGTCAGCATGGTAGCTGCAGAGCATAGTTTGAGAGCAGAATGAAAAATACTTTCCGCACACGTGTTCTATCTCATCTCATGCTGTCAGCCTGACTTGGCACATTCATGTCAACAATGCATTCAGGGCTTTCTGGTTGGAATTAGGGGGGTGGGGGGTGTTTGTCTGGGTCTGATATAGCTGGATCATTGGCCTTATAGTCACAATCAGTCAGAATAAGACGAAAATAAGAAATATGAAAAAACAAAATGAGTGGCCAGAGAGATTATCTTAGTTGTCTAAAATATAATTTCTAAAACCCCCTCAACTTTCTCGAAAGTAAGTGACGCTAACATCACTTCACAGATCGTCCATCCAAGCCGGGGCAATGCTGCCTTCAAGTTTGCTACGGAGAAACTCATCGCTTGCTGAGTAGTTTTACATAACAAGAGAAAACAATGCGTTCAGTCTTACTCAGTTCTCATGCTGGAAGTTAAGTGGCCATTTTTTGACTTTGTCTAAACAATTTCAAAGTCGACAGTTATTCTAATGCAGTGAAAGGTGGTAGAATAGAATGTGCGTCAAATAAATGTTTTAAAGTGATTGTCATCGTGAACATATTTGAAGAGGAAATTCATATAACAATACAGTCCAAGGCCAAAGACTAATTTGCCATAGCGATTTTTCAAGGTGGCTGGCTGTCATTAAAAAATGAAGCCATTCGTGTCTACTTCCCTCAGGTTGCCAATTTCCGATAACTGTAAACGCATCACCACTTTCTCCAGCCTCTGACGTCGTCTCCTCCTCCTTGACCGCTGTGCCTCACTGGAGAGCTGCAAGAGTGTAACAACAAGTAAGTTGTGGTAGCTGACCTGTTGGTGTGGCGGCTTAACTTCTATCACTACATGGTACGTGTTTGTTAAACGAGGCAGCGGTTATCAGTGTGATTCACAGCTAACGGGACGGACAGTCCGTTTAGCAGCCATAACTAAATGTTGCTAATGTTAACTAAAGCTAGCTTGTGGGTGCCAACCAGTGTTAGCTAACGTGTACATGCCAGGCAGTGTATACTTTGGCACACGGATAACTAACAGCATGCATGTTTCCTGGGGGTGTATTCCAGAAAGTGGGTTTATGGTTAACTCTGAGTTAATTTACCCTGTGGTGAGGGGAAGCTCTGTGTTTTCTGTTCCAGACACTGAGTTCACTTTAGCTCTGAGTCAGTTACCACAGTAATTTACTCTGTGGGACTAACCTGCATGCTGGCAGATTTTCTTCAACTAAGATTAAATTCCTGATTGGACATTAGTTTCTTTCCCAATACCTGTGTTTATTAATATTAGATCTTTTATGATCAATTAATCATCAGTGTGAGGATAGCCAGTGATCTCTTACAGTCAAATATAACCCTTGGTGTCTTCATCCTCAGCTCAGATTTAAATCTGATCACTGAGACTCTGGGAATCTTAGTGTGAATATTAAGTACTACATCTATTTAATAAGTGCAAAGAGAGTGTATGATTCATTGGATCATATTTTAGATGATGTGATATTTCTGAGTGAGGATGGCAGTAGTGCAGCTGCACAGTCTTCCCAAGAGCACATCCTCTCCTAACTCCTTAAACACCCATACATGCCTAACTAGCACTTCTGTGTAAATGTAAATGTAGTCTGAACCTGTTTTAACAGCATTTCAGTTACTGTATGTTAATTTACTACATGTTGAAACAGAGGCATTGAATGCTGTCGAGCAAGATTTTTAAATGTAGAATAGAGACCTGAAAATGTATACTCAGTTTTTAAATCTTGACACTGAGGCTGTTACTGGGTCAGAATATGATGTTACAATCCAGGATCTATAAATTTATGTCTAATCTGTCTCATCTTTATTTTCTTCTTCTTCTGCAGCAGAACTTTGTCCCCATCAGGTTACAGCTGAATAAATATATTTAAACATTTAATCTAACAAACAGTAGATTCCAGCACTTTACATCTATTAGTGTAGTGTGTATAGTAGGTTTTAACTTGTTGACTCTTTTGTCCAACTCGGGCTCTTTCACTGCTGCTGCTGTTTTTTAAAAGATAAATGTGCTTTAATGTCACACATAATTTTTTCTCTCCACTGGATTAAAATGGAGGTTCTGCTCTTAACCGTTCCCATGGTGAATTGTTGAATCGGAGCTCCAGTGGTGACGGCTTTTTATATTCCTCATGCACGCGCACAACTCAGGTGAAAATACTTATTGACTCAGAGTTCGTTAAAACCTGATTTCTGGAATATCTCTTTGTGGAACAGCAAGTATCTCAGCAGTTGAAAAAATTCCCCTACAGTGTTTTACTGTGTTTTCACAATAGTTTCTGTCGTTGTTATTGGCATGGCACCCCTCACATCATGTAGTTGTAGCTGTCTTATTGCACACTGGTGCCACCTGCTGTTGTAGTTTTGCAGGACTGTACAAACACACTTGTGTTTATTCACTTTGTAGTAATATTCACCTATTTCCCCACTCTTAAGTCAAATTGCAAAAAAGAAAACAGCAAAGACCCGAGATTAAGATTATTGACTAAAATTGCTGTAATGTACATCTGTACCTCTTTGATTTTGGTTAATCCTCCAATATATTGATTTATTTCTACTCAAAGTAAAGAGTTCCTACTTTATCCTTATAAGTACTGTTTATGTAATTGTATTCCCCGGCATTAAGTATCCTCTTTTTATCTTATACATGTTGCTGCATTTTGAGTTTATGATCGTTTTCAATAAAGATTTTGGGAAAAAAAAACCCATAGAAATGAACTAGTGGTAAAAAAAATAAAACAGAAGAGCAGTGTATCTGAGATGCTGGACTTAGCAAATGTTTGGCATTTATCCTTTTATTAATGATTTAAGTGAATCAATTATCAGATTTATTTTTGATTAATTTTCTGTCATTTAACTAATCTATTAAGCATGAAGCTATGGAATTTGTCTCAACCATAGGTGACAATAAATACTAGTACAAGTAATTGTTCTTTTAATAGTCAGTGTTACTGTTTCTGCATTTGATCAATGTCTTTTTTAACATTTTCTACAGCTTACTCACTTTTTATATTCACCATTGTACTGCCAGAATTAATGTCATGTTTATTTGTTCAAACCGACCTAACGCATCCACCAGCATTTGTCTGTATGTACATGTTCAAACTGTGTGCCCGTGTGACAGAAGCAAACATAACATAATTTTCACTGTATTTTTCATCTTTCTTTTTTCTGTGCAGCATGAACATCGCACGGCAAGTCCTGAATTGCTCCAGGTTCAAGTGCCACTCAGTTAACATAAATTGCAAGAGAAGGTTTTGTTCTTCACAGGTAAGTCCTCTTCAGAAATCTTTGAATTTAGCTACTCTGTTTTAATGTTTGTTTGTAGATAAACCAGGAGACCCTGTTTAAAAAAAAAAAAAAAGTTCTAGATGCTTGGGTGGGCAGGTGGGATGCATTTGAAAAACTAGACCAAGTTTAAAACGTGATATATTGAAGAACTGTTGGATAATAGATCCAATTTATAAGTAACAGAGCCACCACAGTTACAAAAACACAGAGCAAAGTCGTGAAATGTTAATGTACACCACCAACCTTGTGTGCTTAATGATTATGTAATTTCTTCCTGCACAAGTACACCACTCCCTTATTCTGGGCTCTTGGCAGCTGCTGTAGTTATCATTGAAAACCGGTGGAGCATCATGTAACTGAGCACTTAATGAGATGTTCAAATAGGTGTAATGCATTTAGGTTTTGTGTTGCAGCATATAATGACATCCCGGCACACCCACTCCAAAAGAATTGAGGGACTGGACAAAAATGTCTGGTAAGTGAAAAGATATAACTTTAATCAATGTGCATGACACAGCAGGAGAGGAGCTCTGAGCACATACACTGGATCAGTTTCCCATTACGAAATTATGGAGAGCATGATCAGGTACGGTTTCCAAGCATGGAACAACAACCTGTCAGTTAGGGTTAAATCTAAACTCAGTCGTCCTGTACGGACTGTGATGAAGTTCGTACAGGGAGGAAACAACACCATTTGGTCTTTATACGAGACGTCTGTGCTTAGAGAGGCACAGAAAATAGCGAATGACCAAGCCAGCCAGATATTTCAGAGCAAGTATGGTTTTACAGTAAAGCAGCTCATTCTAGTGTTTTAGGCAGCAAGCCTTACCCAGTCTTAGGTGCTTACTATTATTATTATTATTATTATTATTGTTATTGTCATTATTGTTGTTAATTACAACAGTCAGATAAGTCTGTAAGGATAATCTTTTGTGTCTGAATTGCTTTTTGTCCTTTGGTCAGAAACATGAGCTGAGCTCTGTTCTGTCCAGTAATGATTCAAGTCATTGTCCATTCAGGGTGGCGTTTACTTCAGTGGCAGCAGACCCATCCATTGTTAACCTTGGCCAAGGCTACCCAGACATCCCTCCACCTTCTTATGTCACTGAGGCACTAGCAAAGGCAGCATCAGTGAACAGGATGAACCAGTACACCAGAGGCTTTGTAAGACTGATCAACTGTAATACCATAGTAGACTACGACAAACAGCAAATTCAATTTGATGCCCAGTTATAAAATTGACTACAAGTTGAATTTTATGATACAAAAAATGTGAGCTGCAATTGGTTATTGTCATCTTGTATCTAATAATGACTTTCATGTATTGTGCTCAACAACCAACTAAAACTCTGCATCTGCAGTTTGTAAGTGTTGAAATAGGAGCAGCCATATGAAATTTAAATGAACATTATGGTATTCATTGTAGTTCACTATGTACTGTATACACTGCCTTTATTTTTCTAATGTACACCCTCTGTTTATTTAAAAGGGTCATCCAACTCTGGTGAAGGCCCTCTCTCAGGTTTATGGGAAGGTTTATGGACGTCAGATCGACCCTTTCAAAGAAATCCTGGTCACAGTCGGGGGTTATGGTTCCTTATTCAGCACCATGCAAGCACTGGTGGAAGAGGGAGACGAGGTGAGGACTTTCCTCTCTCTCACTGGGTCTTACGGGACTGTTTACATTCATAAACATTCCTCCAGTATTTACATATTTACTGTGTAATGTTTCTCCCTCCAGGTCATCATAATCGAACCTTTCTTCGATTGCTATGTTCCTATGGTACGAATGGCAGGGGCCAAGCCTGTGTTGATACCGTTACGCCTTGTGAGTTTAACCTAAAGTCACTGGTGTCTGATACACATGTTCCATATTTACAGTATTTACTTTGCCTTCTGCTGTGGCCTGAGAAGCGGTTACGATCATGACACAAAATATCTCCTGCAATATTTTAGAAGTGTGGAAAGAAGACCATCACAAGTGCTGACTGGTTTCTTGACCCAGAGGAGCTTGCCAGTAAATTCAACTCCAAGACAAAGGCCATCATCATCAACACTCCCAACAATCCTATAGGGAAGGCAAGTGTACATCCCAGTCATCGGTCATTATGTTTGAGAAATGATGACTTGACATGACAGAGAAATCAAGTGCTGTCAGCGGTTTGTGTTCTCTTCCTGCAGATTTTCACCAGAGATGAGCTGCAGATGATCGCTGACCTCTGTATCAAACACGACACTCTGTGCTTCAGTGATGAGGTTTATGAGTGGCTCATCTACAGGGGCCATCAACATATCAAAATTGGTACGTTCTCAGAGCAACATACTTAAAACATACTAAAAGTATATTAGAGCCAATCGGCTTCATCCATCTCCTACACAACAGAACCTCCTCCGTTGTCTTACACAGAGCTACAGGAATGGCATCCTTTTAAACGTGCCGCCAACGAATGCTTTAGAGACCATTGTCACCAGAGAGTCGCACAGCAAAATGGATTCTTATGTCCTTAAAGAAAAAGTGGAAAAGTGGCACTGCAAGCTAGGTTCACGTTTTGCTCTAACTATTTGCTGGTACATGTGACCTAGCTCGTCTGTTTTCCTGTGTTTTACATAAGTAACCGGAGTGATTGTCTACTGGACTCTGAGGTCCTCCCAAAATGAATGTGACCTACAACTCAATACTGTGCCTTCTTCCATTTAACACACACAGTAACCTTAACTCTCTTGTTGCTTCTCCGATCCCCTGTAATTTCAAATGATTTCAGTCTGAAACAATAGTATGATTGTGGCCGTACTCTTCTCACACTGCCCCGAGGATCATTTAAAACATTTGTGTACACTAGCACCCTACTATTCAAAACACTGAATCTCGCATTTTATGGTCGTTATGTTTTGTCTTCTTTCTCTGCAGCCACTCTGCCTGGAATGTGGGATAGAACAATTACTATCAGCAGTGCAGGGAAAACATTTAGTGTTACTGGATGGAAGGTGAGATTTAAATCTGTGTATTTAAAACATTGTTTTAACAGTCAGTAATCAGTTCTTGCACACCATGGAGTTGAACTTTGTGTCTTCTAGCTTGGTTGGTCAATAGGACCGGAGCATTTGATAAAGCATCTTCAGACCGTCATGCAGAATACTCTGTACACCTGCCCGACACCTTTACAGGCAAGTCTGCAAAGCTCCCTCAAATCTGTGAGAAAAAGCAAAGCAATCAAATCCACTCTGATGTTGAAGCATGTCTGTTAATCTGCAGGAGGCTGTGGCACAAGGTTTGCTTCTGAACTATGAGCTGATGGGTCAGCCAGAGTGCTACTTCTCCTCACTGGCAGAGGAACTTGAGGTCAAGAGGGACCGCATGGCTGCCATCGTGCAGGAGGCTGGAATGACTCCTGTCATCCCAGAGGGAGGTTATTTCATGCTGGTGGATGTGACATCTCTCAGTGAGTTACTGCACATTTACACTGGTGTTGCTTGCAAACAGTGTGGACATCTACAGATTGGTGGCTCATTCTAACTGTAATATAGTTTTGTCAACAATTTTCACTTTTCATGTTGATGTTATGTGCCTCAATGAAGTGAACTTAACAGTTGATTACCAGTTAATGTGCGAGGGACGCTTGGACTCGAGGAGGGAAGAAATAACATCTCAAAGTTGTGATTGTGATGGGAGAGTTAGCAGATATGTGAAAGATCGTAGAGTGCTTTATGGAAAATACTAAAAGATTTTTCAGTTGAATCCAATGGAAACCCGAACATCTGTTTGCATCAATTTCAGAGTTAAAGATGTGTATTTTAAATGCACTCACTGCAGTAACAAACTAGCTGAAAAAATATTATAAAGTAAAAATAGTAGAGTAGAGTGCAACTGAATGATTGACATTCATTACATTTCAGTTTTTCCAGAGGGATTACTACAGGACCACACAAATAACGAAACAAAAGAAATGCATTTTTTGTAAAATGGTCTTATTTAAGTTTATATTTTAAAAGGCAAAACTCATTCAACTAAAATCAGAGTGATTAATACTGGACATACTTTTGTTCATGGATATGTCCTTAGTGTTCTACACTATTATTTTCCTTTTAAGCTAATAAAAATTGGAGAAGATGAATATCTTGATAAAATTTGAAACTTGAAACATCATAAATCCTGGTACGTAACCAGGAGGATTCATTTCTGCCCTGTGTTCGTTGTAGATCAGGACCTGTCACATATCATTGATGATGAAGCCTATGACTACAAGTTTGTCAAGTGGATGATTAAAGAAAAGGTAAATTAATTAGAGTTCATTCTATTCTATTCTAGTTTAATTTTTTATTTTTTTTAATTACTGTCGTTAATATAAAACACCTTTTCTATAGAAACTGGCAGCCATTCCTGTCACAGCCTTTGTCGGAGATGATTCCAAGAAGCAGTTTGAGAAATATATTCGCCTTTGCTTCATTAAGGTAAATACAAAACCTGCAGTTTCCTCTTTTTGGAGTGAAAAACAGAATTTTTATAACCTTTGTCTGTTGTTTTTCTGTGAACAGCAAGATAGTACTCTGGATGCAGCAGGGAACATCTTGAAAAACTGGAGTAAGATTTAATAGGGAGCAGTGTCTGAAGACCTCAGCATGATTTCAGGGAGGAGGACCATCCATGGGGTCAAACTGAGGGTTCGGGATTTGTTTACAACATTATGCACAAACTGGGAATTATTGAAATATTTAGATTAAAACCATGAATAGTAAATTGTGTGTCCCTTATTTGGAGTGTATACTGTTTTTAAGGGAGAGGATCAAAATTACGGAAAAGAATTGTTGTAATAAATCCTCTCAGGTGTGAGGTGTGTAGTTTTTATCGGGTATATCAGTAAACAACCCCTTATTAATTTCTGTTTTCACACTGTATAGATTTAGTCTGTTAATATGTTAATTGTAAGTTAATATTTGCATAGGGTTTTAAGAATAGACACAATAGACAGGATAATTTTGATTTTTTTTTTTTTTTTTTTTTACTGTTTTATGTTTTAATAATTTGCAAAAACTTCTTAAAATCTTTTGCTTTGTCATTATGGGGTATTGAGTGTAGATTGATCAGAATTGATAATGATTTTAGCATAACAAAATGCAACATAACAAAATGTGAAAAACAGAAGGGCTTTGAATACTTTCTGAATGCACTGCATTAGCTTTCCATTTGTCTTTAGGAATCCTCTGTAAATGTAACCACAAATGATGCAGATCTTTGTTGTGCCAAGAATGTATTTTGTTAAAACCAATGCAATCAATAACTGTACTGACTCAGCATGTTGTTTTCCAAATCATTCCGTTGTTTTTTCTGACACAATTTTTCATAAGTGTATGTGTGTATTGATTACATTCATACCAATGCCACAATACTGAAATGCAATTCTGAATTGCATTAGATGCTGCATACAATTTACATGTGCCACTTGTTCTTGCACTCTATATGCTTGCCTGACCAGTAAAATCAATATCACAGTAAATCTAGTACCTCCATTAAGGTTTTTACGTTAGACTATAGCTTAGTTAGCTCAGTATAGCAAAATGGTACCTAGCTGGACAATATTGCTATATAGTATTTTGATGTAAGCCTTGATAAACCAGCTTTAATCAACGTTTTAAATTGATAAACATAAAAAAAAAAAATTGGAATAGACCATAATCGAACATTTATGAAATATATATTAAAAACCAAAAGAATAAAAATTAGGTAGCGAATGTCGCATACAGTGCATCCATAAAGAAAAATTCAATTATCTTACGTTGGTAGACGTATGACGTCACTGAAGGCGTGACTTCAAATGGAATTGGGCGGGTTCAGTTGAAGGTATCTGCGTACTTCACCACTAGTAAAGTGCTCTATTGAAAGAGTAAGGTACTTTATTAACTTATAAACAATGTGACGTAGCATGTTATTCACAAAAGTCAAGACAAGGTTGCATTATCAAACCTTCACAAACTGTCTAAAGTGTTCGCGGTGGTTCCTGTTTGCGCTAACTAGCTAAATCAGGTAAGCTAGCATATTTTAGCTAGCCTGGCTTTTGAACCAGGGCTAACAAGTTACCAAACACCACAAAAGCAGCCAATAGAATGGATCACTAGACAACAGAAACCTAAGACGTGTACATATTGTGATTGCTTGTTGTGCCGTGACTAATGTCACCTCAAACCTGTTTAGCATTCATTTTCTATCCTTTCAGAAAGTACAGCTAACTTCCTCTTGTGAGCGTGCCGAACTCCAGACTCAGAGCAGCAGGTACAGCAAAGACAACAGGTAACCCTTGACTTTAACTGTGCATAAAGCTATACTCATAATGTGGTTTGGCTATTTTAGCCTCCAGTTGACCTACAGGCATATTTTTTTATGATGCAACCAAAACACTGCTGACAGGCAGCACATCAGTGGTATGAAAACACTGGACAGTTTTGTAATAGTAATAAACAATGTTAAACTATAAACAACGATTCCCTAATAATTTTTCATCTATCAAATTAAAATAAATAAATAAAATCTAGATCATCTTGATTAAATTAATCCATTTATATGAGTTGTGAATGCTGGTTCACTTACATGGCTTACTGGGATACTTCAGTATAGTGGAGTTGTCATTAATTTTGTGTAAGTTAGTTCAAAAATTTTCTGTTAGTATAAAACGGTTAAAACAGTACAGTACATTACATTATCTGGGCCCTGAAACTGTTTAATCGAATGATGTCTAAAAATGGTAACGGTCCCACCAAAGGTTGACCCCCCCAACAGGTGTAATTAAACAGTTGAGTGAGGGAGGTGTCAGCTGAGCATAATCTGTACGTGTCCAAACAGCTCTGTGAAGAGTTAGGACTATCCTGTTTTGACAAATATAGTTGGAGAAATGTAAATGTAAAAGGCGAAGCTATGTTTTTGTTCACAGTGCCAACAGAATTCAACCTTTACCCAGATAGCGGCCAGTTGTGGTTACTGATTCAGGAATTCTAGACTAGAACAGTTTGCGAGAGCGCTTTGAGGATCAGCCTCAGCCGGCAGTCTTCATCACCATAAGCAGTAAGGCTGTTTTTCTAGACAGAGAGCAAACTTTTCTCCTTCAGTTCAGATGCAGACGGGCTGATTGATGATAGAGTATCTATAGCCTCTCAGTAGAATCAATCTGTGGTAATATGACCATATTTTTTAATTGTTTTACAAATTTTAGTTGTGCAACATAATGATTCCATGCAAAAACAATATATTTATTTATTGAAGATTTGGTTTTACCCACTGATTTCCCTAAGCTGTAGCTAAATTTTTATACAGAATTGAAATCCAATTTTTGGGGAGGTGGTGACAGTTTTAACAATATTACAGACTACATAAGAAAAACATAATGCTAATCAGCGCCTGTCAGTCCACCCTTTGCTTTTTTACTTTAATCATGTTACATCCTGATGCGTGTCATGTGCTCTGCAATGCACGTCTTTATTCTGTCTAATTTGTCACTGGGGAGAATAATATGTGTGAGAAATTAAACATTAATGTTCTGCATATACGTTGTGCTTATGGCTGCCATGCAAGCACTGAGTGGGAGTCTCTCACACTGTGGAGTGTACTCTCTTTCTACAAATCTGACAAAGGTGTACATGTACACAACATAGTGTCTCTTTGTATGGCATCTAAGCATTGGCAGTTGCATTGGGGTAAAAAACAGAAAAAGGCAGAGGACATTTAGAGTTGTCACAGTCGATAAAATGTGAAAATAATAAGATTAATGATGGCTGAATTCCATTTAGCTGCTTCGGGTTTCTATTGCGCATGCTGGTCACAGTGTCATGGCTTACTGCAACATCAGAATAGAGCAGAGACATTGTTAATGTTATTAGTTACACCTTTGACAAGTCAAAACATCTGATGTGAAAAAGACTTAGAATAAGAAAAGCAGATCTGAGTCAGTGGGCTCATTTCTCCGTCTGAACTGGGATAAGAAGAAAGAGAGAGGTTGTTGGCTAATTTCCATCTAATGTGATCGTAATCCGTGCCATGTAATTCACATCATAGCAGAAAAGCAAATACAAATGTTCTCTATAAACAATAGCCCACAATGCAGATCAACAAACTCTAAGGGCAGGCTGTTTATGGGGCAAAATGACTGGTAGGCACTGATCAACCTTTTTCACAGCTGAACGTTTGACTTGTCAATCACAGAAATGCACAGGTGCCTCATAGTATGTACGGGCCCCAGTAGTGGGCCAGCATGCACAGTACCACCGGTCTGGAAACTGACTCACCTGAATGGAATGAAGCCCTCATTAAAGTATTCAGTTACACTTATGTGACTGTCAATATGTCTCGTGTTAAAGTAGTAGTACTAGTATTTTTTTTTTACATGTTTAACATTTGTAGATTCTTTGTCATCAGATCCACACAGCACTGTTAATAATGTTGTGTTTATGGATCCTTTGAGCCACTTGAGGGAGACAAAGTACATTAGACTGAAACAAAAGTTGACAGTGCACAGTTAATGAAGAATTTGTCTTTCCATTTTTACATTTTTACATCTGTGATACAAAAGAAAAAAAAACTAAAGCCAACTCATTTTCAGTTGGATGTCGATCGATTTTAACATTTGTATGAATAGCACTTGATACTCAAACATGACTGCTGCCTCAGTAGGGTGGAAATATGGAAGCATCAGGGATGGTCACATTAACAGTGGAAGAACAAGGACATGCTTTGCCATAGAAAATGCAAACATTTTAAATGATGCAAAAACTCCTCACAGATTGCATTACTTGTTGATTTATGTATACTGTACATCTGTGAGCTGCCTTGTAAATTATACAACTGGACCTCAATTGCTGCACATGCTTTAATGATTGATAGCAGGAATCTGTCAGTTTCAGTGGCAATAAGATGTGAGAAATTCAGTGTAACATTGTCAGAATATTAGCTATTTAACAGGCATTCCCCACTGCTTATGTATATATGAAATACTCAGAGTACCTACCACACAGGTACATGTAAACTGTACAAACCACATGCAAATAGTGAATCTTAAGAAAAGGCTGGTGAATTAGTGCATGCCATGGTGCTTTGTCATGGCTAAACTGTATATTAATCAATCACATAATTTTTTACTAATCATAGTTCATGATGAAGTGTCAAGCACAATAGTAAAATCTCCAAATCGTCCTCAAGATCTGTAACAACATAATGAAAGTAGCATAAAACAGCAATAGGAGAGGCACTTTCACATTCATTATATAATTATAATGGAAAATACTGGTGAGAATTGTTTCGTGTGGACACTCAGGAAGTGACATTTAAAGATAAGCACTAAATATTGGCCTCAAGATTAAGCTTAATTCCTCTTTACAAATTGGGCAAATACTTCCTGTCAAATTCAGAACTCAGACAGGCCCATGCAGCATGATTGTACTTTTGCAAATGATGGGATTCCATACCTGAAGCAGGTCTCTGTGTGCGCTGCAAATTTGGCGCAATAAACATCCAACTTAAAGCTATTTCCAGCTGTTATAGTCAACAGTGGTATGCCTGCGCTTAATCTGTTAGGAAGCACTATCTGATGAAATGCTTTTAATTGTAGCCTCAGAGTTAATAGTTAACGTTCCAAGCTACTTGGCATGAAATTGTGCTGTGCTAGGGATGAAGGTGCTCCGTGCTGATGGGAAAAAAAAAAAAAAAAAAAAAAAAAATAGGGGAAAGGTAAGGAGGGGGTGTTGATGTTCAGCCCCTTCCAACCCCTAGATTAACATCTACACACCATGACTGTGAGAACCTTTAAATATATGCAGTGCTGGTGATGTCATGGAAACAAGAAAGCCATGTTTATCCAGGCTTATACATAATCACATACAAAAAAAAAAAAAAGACACCTGTCTGCCTGGACAAAAGATCCATTTCTTCTACATATACATTTCTTAGTCTTTCGCTCTATTGTGTCCACAGCCTCATGGTTATAGAATGTCAGCAGCTAGCTTGTCTAGTAATTTGATCCCTCGGTCTGTGGCCGGTCTTTAGCCGTGCAGAAATTATGAGGTTGCTCCAAGTAACTTGTTGAAGCAGTTCACTGTGATTTGAGTTCAGTGAATTAAAGCACTGAACTGGTTAAACCGGTCTGAGTCGTTGCAGCAGATGGCACAAATCATGTTCATCAATAATACTTTCAATAAATGCCTTTGGAGAGAGGCCGACTATGGAATATTTGACCTCTGCTTCCTTACCTATTGCGTGTACTGGTATGTATGTATCTGCTTATTCTGCTTGTGTTTCATTTGTCATTATAGTATCTTTTTCTACCTTAGTTACATAGAGAAGCTTTTGCTCAATTTCTGTTTACATAACAGTGTCTAGTATTAACTCATACACTATGTGTCATGTCAACTGAATTTTTCATGTGTGGAAATATCCAGCATCATAAATGTATAATGCTACATAGTTGTAGTGTAGTCTGAGAACTAATGCTGGGAACGCAGCAACTGCATTTAAAAATATGAATAGGATTATAATGTGGGGGCAGCTGTAATCAGACATACTTCGTGTGCAGTTACCAGATCCCTGTGGATTAGATGTTTGTTGGCATAATACCATCATAATTTATGTTAATTATGATTATTGTGCCAATAATCTAATGTCACGATCCTGTTATGAAGGAGGAATTAGGTTATTGTTGCCCTTAAAATGAGACCAGATGTTTGTGTTGCTTTATATTACCTCTAGGTGGCCATGTTGATCATATTATGTAGTGGAGCACAGCAAAGCAGATTGACCTTCTTCCTGCTTCCAAGCCAAACTTTGCCAGGCAGCTCTAAGTGTGTGCAGAGGGTGCTGTTGGTATTGTTACACCACTTTCTTTAATCAAACATTTAACACCTTATTCTGTCATTTGATAAATTTACTTCTTTGTACGGAGGAGCTTTCTGCTCAGACTGTCTACCGAACACTTGAAATGGCTGAAGGTTTTATTGGAGAGGGATTGATTCTGGTTGAAATGATAGTCCAGATACTCTAAAAGGGAGGCTGAGATATCCTGACTTTTAGTCTCTAGTATGGGTCAAGTTCCATAAAAGCTGGATCTTGCATATCCCATAATGCAACTCAATAGCATCCCTTTATATAGAGAATTGTCTCTCATCAGATCCTCTGTGTCTTCTATTTTCCTTGTAGATTCAAACCTCAGACCCAGTCTCAGACCCAAGCCAAAATAACCCTGATGATATCACTATGACATCATCAGGGTCATTTACAGAACACATTACACAAGTGACTAGTACCCCTCGTGATGAGTAAAGTAAACTTAATGTGTCAAGTTGGTGTGGTGTCCCTTTAATAATTCTTGCTGTAGCTGAAGAGTAGTTTGTAAAGTCCAGGAAACAAAAGCTAGAGGAACATTCAGAAACAACTTTCTGCTGTAAACCATGTCGCAGTAGAATTACATTTACAATAGAAAGTAAAAATGGCTTGAGGGATCCCAGATGGATCAAAATGAAGCGCTAATCCTCAAAGCATAAAAACATTTATATCAGACTAATTCTGCAGCATTTCACAGCATATGTTAAATATCTATTGTGACCGAGACATAAGTATCTGTGAGAATTTAAGGGGTGTACCGCGGCACCCCCTAACGATGTCCGCTCTCACACAGGCCATATGGCAGTGTGTGCCCAGCTC
This sequence comes from Seriola lalandi dorsalis, assembly GCF_002814215.2. Classification (NCBI taxonomy): domain Eukaryota; kingdom Metazoa; phylum Chordata; class Actinopteri; order Carangiformes; family Carangidae; genus Seriola; species Seriola lalandi. Next base: position 965,529 of record NW_019525119.1, read on the forward strand.
CTAGTGCCAGCCCCTGCTCTGTGCACACGGGCTAACAGCTTGGTGGACACATAATTAATTTGCTTAGGCGTCTGCCATTTATTTTCCAACCTACATTTTGTTAATTGGACAGAGGAGGTTAAAATCAAATGAGTGTCTGTGGGTATGTTAAGGCTACTAATTGCATGGAATTTACAAGACAGTGCTTTGTGTGGGAATACAGAATCAGGGGAGGTATTGGGGAGGAATGTAGTGAAAACATCATATGCTTTTACTAATGTGCTCAGCAGGGCCTGTGTTAAAGTCCACAGAGGACAAGAGACAATCACTGATGATCATAGTCAAACACGTGACTCATCATTTGGAGAAAGAATATGACAGAAACACAGCAAAAGAGTAGAGAGACCCTTTTCTTCTCACAGACCTGCCGTACATGGCATGTATTGCTTGTAATGTGTAATTTCTGTTGTCCTGTGTTGTTTACAGCATAATGGAACCTGACATAGCACCCCCCCCCCTTTTCGCTGTTGCATCATTTCGCCCATGCTACTATTTAATTCACTAAGCAGTAACTGTCTCTCGCAAGCAAAGTTGAATCAGACATGGAATATGAATTTAATCAAGTTAATTGACTAGTAAATGCAAATGTTATTAGGAGCCGAATATGCAGCATAAATCTCGATGATGCCTGGTTTTGTATTTTGTAAACATCAAAAGATGATGATGAAAGTTGTTATCTAAATGATCAGAGAGATAGAAAATGTGTATAAAGAGAAACCGTTAATTAGAAATCCTGAATATAAAATAGGTCTGCCATTGTATTATGTTTTCATTTAATACAGTTCCTTCATACTGAATAATTAAAAATGGCAGTGCACTAAGATAGCAAATAATTAGCCGAGAAAGATTAGAAACATTTAGGAATGTCACATAAAATGATATATTCAGTATATGAGCTGCTTTTTCACGTCATGGAACTTTTTAAAGTCTTTTTCAGTGTCAAGCTGATTTTTATTTTTTATTTTTTTTGGGTGGGGGTGGGGTTTAAGAGAAGAAATTATGGGGTTATAAGTGCTGAGGCATGGAGATGGTGCACTAGGGGTTAATGACAAAACAAATGATTGCACTCATTCAGGCTTTCAGGGGATGATCCAGCTAGCCAGCGCCTGCAGCAGCTGCGTGGAAGGGGTGTACGTATGGTGCCCCTCGAGCTGAGCAAAGCGGGGCACGTTGTCCACAGTGGCAATCCCTGCTGTTGTTAATCACCTGCCTCCCCCCCCCCCCCTTCCTCTGGTTCTTTCTCTCTCTCTTTCCCCTGCACTGATTTGCAGGCGCAGATTAATCAGAGCATGGGGGCCTTGATGAAATTTTGCTGTTATTGTTCCCAATTTTAGCAACATCTTTTATTGTCTTCATCATTCATTTACAGGAGGGAGAAGGGGGGACTGTGTCAATTATGCAAATTATGTTGCACACTTTTGCAGATTACTTCATTCGGTTGCCATTGTTTGTGAGAATTTAATTATTAAATATTATTATGCTCATGTTTCCTTCAATTTTCCGAAGCTTTGTTTCAATTTGATCTCTCCTCCAGCTGCTCATCCCTTCGCTCTGAGCCAGAATCAAAGCAGTCTGGCACGCCAAGGCCAAACAAACTCCTCTCAATTTAATGATTTTGAAGTTAGTACCTCGCTCTCATCTGTGGGCTCAAAACTATGATTGGAAAAAGGCAGACCACATCCAGTTTAATGACCAGGAATTGAATTCAAGTTTATTCAAAACTGACATTCAATTATGTAGCACCTAATGACATTTTAATCTCTTTTCTTTAATTCCCAGGAATTGGCTTTTCAAAGGCTTTGTCTGGCAGCAACACAGACAGTCTGAATAAAGAGTACAGATTGGTATTAGATCCCAGAGATGATAGGGAAATTAAAGCTTTTATAGTTCACACATTCAGAGGAAAGGCAGTGTTCCCTTAATAGACATTTCAATCCCTGTTTCTTGAAGCCATCGCTGCCATCTTTACTCTGACATGATAAGTTAGAAATTTAAATATTGCAATACATTTTAGAAAGCATTAATCAGTTTCTACAAACTCTTATTTGATAATGCTTGATTATTTCAGGTTGTGGGAAATTTATCACATGTGGATGAGATTTGATCATGCTGATTGATCTGTTTAAGTTTTATCATTTGCCATATGCTTGTGGCTGTTCCTTAGGCTTGGTGCACACAGATTTAAAAAAGTGGGAGATCACAACACAGATTTAACCATTTTTTAATATTTTAATCACAAGAACGCACACACGCCACACGATTTTAGTCAAGACGCTGGACTACACACTTCCGATATGTTTTAACGAGTTCAGGGTTAACTCTTTGGCTATTGCAGGTTTCTGCTCGATATTCCGTCATTGTTCCTCTTACACTGCAGGGTTTCAAAATCGGGGAGGTTCCAGTCCAGTTGGTAAGATTAAGATTATGTCTGTCAACCCTTCGCACTACCTGATCATTTGGGAAGATAATCGGTTCAGACCAGCCTCGAATCCAGAACACGCCTGCAATTGTTGAGAGGGGTGAATCAGATCCAAAATCTGCCCAATTATACGCTGCATGGCGAAAGTGGTTCGAAGTGACCGGCTGACTGCACTGCTCACTAACAGCACTGTCACCTTCAGAGCCATATGCACAAATGCCGAAGCAGTTAGGCAACTGACAGAAAGTTCTGCAACTATTTTGCTGTTAAATTGTGCAGACCTCACAATTGAATAATAAATCTGCAAATCATTTGCAAGTATAAAATTACAAAAATCATGTTGTTTTTGCCAAATCCTTCACATTTCCAGTAGTAATTAAGTGCTTTAATATGGTAAGTATATTTATGATATATAAATGTACAAATAGGGATGAAACAGTAAAAAATTGGCTGAG
>NW_019525119.1:968461-981887 GCF_002814215.2 Seriola lalandi dorsalis
CCCCCCCCCCCTTCCTCTGGTTCTTTCTCTCTCTCTTTCCCCTGCACTGATTTGCAGGCGCAGATTAATCAGAGCATGGGGGCCTTGATGAAATTTTGCTGTTATTGTTCCCAATTTTAGCAACATCTTTTATTGTCTTCATCATTCATTTACAGGAGGGAGAAGGGGGGACTGTGTCAATTATGCAAATGATGTTGCACACTTTTGCAGATTACTTCATTCGGTTGCCATTGTTTGTGAGAATTTAATTATTAAATATTATTATGCTCATGTTTCCTTCAATTTTCCGAAGCTTTGTTTCAATTTGATCTCTCCTCCAGCTGCTCATCCCTTCGCTCTGAGCCAGAATCAAAGCAGTCTGGCACGCCAAGGCCAAACAAACTCCTCTCAATTTAATGATTTTGAAGTTAGTACCTCGCTCTCATCTGTGGGCTCAAAACTATGATTGGAAAAAGGCAGACCACATCCAGTTTAATGACCAGGAATTGAATTCAAGTTTATTCAAAACTGACATTCAATTATGTAGCACCTAATGACATTTTAATCTCTTTTCTTTAATTCCCAGGAATTGGCTTTTCAAAGGCTTTGTCTGGCAGCAACACAGACAGTCTGAATAAAGAGTACAGATTGGTATTAGATCCCAGAGATGATAGGGAAATTAAAGCTTTTATAGTTCACACATTCAGAGGAAAGGCAGTGTTCCCTTAATAGACATTTCAATCCCTGTTTCTTGAAGCCATCGCTGCCATCTTTACTCTGACATGATAAGTTAGAAATTTAAATATTGCAATACATTTTAGAAAGCATTAATCAGTTTCTACAAACTCTTATTTGATAATGCTTGATTATTTCAGGTTGTGGGAAATTTATCACATGTGGATGAGATTTGATCATGCTGATTGATCTGTTTAAGTTTTATCATTTGCCATATGCTTGTGGCTGTTCCTTAGGCTTGGTGCACACAGATTTAAAAAAGTGGGAGATCACAACACAGATTTAACCATTTTTTAATAATTTAATCACAAGAACGCACACACGCCACACGATTTTAGTCAAGACGCTGGACTACACACTTCCGATATGTTTTAACGAGTTCAGGGTTAACTCGCGTGATCAAATTTGACTTGAACAAACATGGCGGCGGATCCCGGCCATTGTCAGCTGGTTGCACTTGGAAACGTTGGTGTTTCTTCCTTGTTAGCTCACTCTCTTTGGCTATTGCAGGTTTCTGCTCGATATTCCGTCATTGTTCCTCTTACACTGCAGGGTTTCAAAATCGGGCAGGTTCCAGTCCAGTTGGTAAGATTAAGATTATGTCTGTCAACCCTTCGCACTACCTGATCATTTGGGAAGATAATCGGTTCAGACCAGCCTCGAATCCAGAACACGCCTGCAATTGTTGAGAGGGGTGAATCAGATCCAAAATCTGCCCAATTATACGCTGCATGGCGAAAGTGGTTCGAAGTGACCGGCTGACTGCACTGCTCACTAACAGCACTGTCACCTTCAGAGCCATATGCACAAATGCCGAAGCAGTTAGGCAACTGACAGAAAGTTCTGCAACTATTTTGCTGTTAAATTGTGCAGACCTCACAATTGAATAATAAATCTGCAAATCATTTGCAAGTATAAAATTACAAAAATCATGTTGTTTTTGCCAAATCCTTCACATTTCCAGTAGTAATTAAGTGCTTTAATATGGTAAGTATATTTATGATATATAAATGTACAAATAGGGATGAAACAGTAAAAAATTGGCTGAGCCCAAACAGTAGATTTCAGTGCCACTTGTTAAGTTACAGTAAACAAAATGAATCAATCAGCCAAATTCATTTTGGTCTAGCAGACTAAAACTACACTATATGGCATTACGCATATTGCTGTAGTTAACATATTAGTTGTAATAATTTGGTACAGTTACATTACATGTCTCGATCATCTAGGAATTACTCTTAACCAAATTAAGAGACTCCCGTAGATTTACAGTATTTTTATGTCAAAAGAAATGTGACAAATAGCTTTTATTCTTAAATTTGCAAGTAGGCATGAAAGTCCAAAATTTCATTTTTAGTAGTTGGATAAATAGAACCTCCGAGTCAATTGTTTCTTTTGCCTCCTGCAGCATCATTACTACCCTTGCCCCGTTGGCTGCTCGCCCTGACAGAGAAAACTTATAGGATTCCTGTGTCGCTGTTTATCTCATGCACATTGCGCTCCTCACCACAGTTCACTGGTTGAATTATACACCAACTGCACCTTTGACTGCACCAATTTAAAAAGATAGGACGAGGTCATGAGACAGCCTCATGAACGATCTTGTGAAGGGGAGCGGCTGGTTCATGAGGGATTGGGGGCTGGGCCTGAAAAACATAACCCGAGGAGCACTTTCTCGCTGATTACTCATTGACGTTTTCCTGCCTTGTGGGATACTTCTGTGTCTGACAGTTGCTCCCGCAGTGGGTGTGTTCAGCAGCATGTCCGGCGCCACTCGTCATGTTGGCCATGGTTGTGGCTGGGAGGAACAGCTGTCTGTGTTAACGAGGCCATAGCCTCACAGACCAGTGAGGCGGCGGTGCTCGAGCAGACCAGAGCACCACTCGGGCTCCATAAGGCCCCGGGATACGTAAACAATGACTTAATGAGAATGCGTGCCATTACTGTAATTAACACAGCTCACGTCAAATACTGTCAGCTTTCAAGAATTTCAGGAAGGTCTTGCATTACTTTGAAAAAGCTGGCATGCAATGACCAGAGGCCCTCCCTACAACATTCACAACACAGCCTATACAGAGCATAAACACACTTAATAAAACACTACATAAAAATATTACAGTCTACCATCTGTAATTTAAATACCAAGCATAAATGTCATTATCCAGAGTATTTAACTTTTATGTTATGATTTGTAATCAAATCTCAATCTATTTCATTTTCATGTCTCTCAGGTTTTCATTTTTTTCGGTATTTTTGCTACAAAATAAATCATCTCACTCACAGACGCAGTTTGTAACTGAAGGTTACTCAGCCACTCACAGCATGCAGCGTAATAACATCATTTCAGCTTGACTGGCACATTTTCCATTTACTGTTGCTGCTCTTTTTTTTTAGATTATCTTTGTTCTTAGGTTTAATTTGACCACAGAGAGCAAAACACAACAGAATAAACCCAAGTAATGTTTTTTTTCTAATGGACATTTCAGTGTTCAACGTTCTATTAAAATGTTGGAAGTATAGTGTCTGAAATTAGTGACTCTTGAGCGTGTTAATTCTTAAAACATTAGGTTTTTTGTGTAATAGTTACAGCGTGTCCTGATCATCAATATCCTGCTTTAATGGGAAATGCATCTAATTAAGAAAACAATTATCTTGATATGCTGTTTCTTTCATCTTCAAGCAAGACAATTTCACGCATCTTGTTTTGCAAATTATTGTTTGGTTCTGTAATCAGAGTATTTAGAATTGACGGACCCACATTAAAATGTCAGCGGGCTAATCAGTGTCAAGGTGGAGTTCCCCTGCTTGTGAGAGCTAGTCCTCACCACAGTCTGATTATGTTAGACTCCACCCCTTGTGTGAGCTCCGGCTCCACTTAATGCTGAGTACCCTTGTCTTAGCCACTCAAAACCCTATCCAAACTCGATCCATGTAATTACATCAAATTGGATTAGGTCTGACTTCAACCTGTGAACCTTTTGTATATGCAGTGAGAGACAGACACTAGGATGGTAAGCTAGAGTCACAATTATAGACAATATTAACTAAAAAATAATAGCACAAATATTTTTGTTGTGAAGAGTCATATCTCATTGCTGTTTCTAGTGTTTAATGTAGATTCACAAAATATAAGCTGAGGATTGTACTCTTGTTGTCATCTAGTGGAATAAAGTTAGCGGCAACCTCTGTAGACAGCTGGACTGATGTAGAAAAGAAGCACATCTGTTCTGTCAGGTGCACATGAGATGGACAACTGGAAAATATGGCTTTTGGTGGCTTGGAATCATGATAACTGACAAAATTGTGTAACATCATTATATCGCCTGTTCACTTAACCCTCATCGGCATTGTTGTTAACATCACATGTAGCCATAGACTGTATATAAAGATGGACGGAGACTACGTGGCGACACTCATAGGTTTTTGAAGAGCGGTTTTAAAGAATTTCACTTGCCTCAAAGAACAGGAGCACAAATTTCCTCATGGTCTGTTACTCAAATTAACAAGTGTCATGAAGGTTGGAATTAACTATAGAGACCAACCATAAAAGTTTTATATACCAGACTGTAAACATGTTTATCTCTGCTGTAAAGTTGGGCATTTTAACATGATGGTCTGTGGGGATTGACTCATTTTCATTGCCAGCCTCAAGTGGCCATTCAAGGAACTGCAGCTTTTGGCACTTCCATGTCGGCTTCATTTTCATGCAAAGTCCTTTGCATGGGGTGAAAAAGAGAAGGGGATGATGTGATGTTACTAAGGTCAGGCAACAGATTTAAAACTGACATTGTGATGTTGGTTCTATGGTGTCTACCTTAGACTGCTCTACCACCAAGACAAAGTACAGAATGATTGATTTTATCCCCTAGATCAGCTGTGCAGAACAACTGGATTGTCCTGCACGTGTGGTTTGGGGACGTTCTGATGCTCTTGTTTCGTTGCGACTCTGGGTCACCATTGGAATCCATTATAACTTCCCTTGTAAAGGAGCAAGCTACAAGCCGCTGTTTAAGATTCTGAGGTATATTCTGTGAATAGATGTAGATATTGCTCGAAATCCACCAGAGTGCAAAGTGTGATAATTACCTCTGTTACACCGGTTTGATTTGATGCCTCTGTTGATCTGGGATGACATCACTAAAGTAAGAACTAAAGGTATATTGTGGTGTGAATAAAGGAAAATGTATGTGAATACATTCTGTAGCCCTACGTGGCTGCTTTTGTCAATTTGCACTGCTATTTGGGCGTGATTTGAATGGAGCACATTCAGTTGTAACTGTTTTTGCAGAGAAGCAACATTATTAACAGTTAATCATAGAGTGAGGTTGTCAGCAGGGGTGGCTGCAGTTTTCATAATGGTCTAATTTCTAGCAATCGCTGGCTAATTATCTGCATTTGCAGTTGTTGTGAATTCTCTTTGTAACTATGCGGGAACTTTTAATATAGAGTTTATTGTCCAGGGATGAGTTGTTGGGTTATATGTCTTTAAAAACACCATAAGGCATAACTGCCCCATAAAGCTGTGACATAACTGCAGCATAATTAAAGGGGTAAATTCTTAATAGACTGTTTCATGCCAATGCTTTAATCCGCTCCCTACCGTCAGGGATAGTGCATGGATAAAAGACAGAATAACACATCATTTTTTACTCAAAGAAAACATTACATTTTGACTAAATATAAAAAAAAATATAGACCAAAGGGACTTACGTTGGATATTTTTTCTACTATTTTCTACTATAATATTTTCTTTTTTTTTTAAACCATCCTTCAAAACAAACAAAAAAATCCTTCCAGCCATTGCTCAATTAGTTTTACATTTCCATAACTTAGTATAATTCAGCATGAGTGACTGATCTGAACAGACTTGCAGGGGGCCATCATTGAACCTTTTGTAATTAACCCCTAGTTAATAGTAGAGCCTGACAGATACAGGATTTTTAAGGCTGATACGGATTTCAATATTTTAGGGTTTAAAAATCTGATAATTTTCATTTTTAAACAGAAACACACACCACAAAAAGGTATTTTTGATAAAGATCTCTTGCGTTTAGTTATGCTAAGACTTCTGATGTACATGGTCACTAGTTGAAAAATAAACGCTAAAGTGAACGACAGCATAAATACAACAAAATGTATTAAAGCTGTGTGATACAAAATAATATATCACTCTTATTACCAGCTGCAACAGCATGGCTGGCGTTGTTTTCACCTTCATGGAGACACCTACTGTAGCAGGAGGACTTTGGCAGGTGTTTATATGTCTGTGGACAGATGTTGTCACCCTGATGACGTCACAACTGTGCAAGATACAAGTCACAAAGCTTTACAGTTGTGTAGCTGTCCGACCCGTGAGTACTGAGTATTCATGTAATAATGTAGTAATGACTATTGAGTACTCATGGGTTAGAAACATCAACATGTTGATGGGTGTTGCAGCTGCTGTGATCTTATCAGAGGATGGTCTTTAGTTGTTGTTAAACAGGAGTTCTCCTCTATAGACACAAATAGTATAATAGGATTGGTTAAATGGTCCAGTTTACCCATTTGACAGTGCTCCTTTATTTCTGTCTATATGATGCAGTCTATAGGAAAGCGTTTCCCAACCACTATTTGCAATGGCTGAGAGTAAACACCGCTGCAGATACAAGCTAAGAAATGAGAGTGAGGTGGGAATAGGGAGTGTCTGAATCAGCTTTCACTATCATTTGCTTGTGCCACTGTACACGTTTATTTCTGCTATTTTTCTGCTGGTCTAATAATCCCTCTAATGTTACCAGGTCTAGTCGTCTGTTTTGAAATGTGATGGTGAGAAATTAGCTAAGAGGGTTAGTGTTAACTCTGAAAAGGCAGTGTCTCACCTTTTAAACATTTGAGACTAACAATATAATATCTCTGAAAATCTGATGCGTTTCCAGTGCAACGACTGTAACTATACTGACACACAAGCGAAGCGAAGTGAGGACAGAAAAAATTATTGGGCTGTTCTTCATTATCTCACAAGAACTGTCTTTCTAAGTGTTTCACAAAACCTAAAATCAAGTTTGTCAACGGGCTATAGCCTGTTTTGATTCTCGTGCCTTATTCGTGAATCTGATCCACTTATTTTTGTTTAACCTTTCTATTGGTTTTTATGGGATTATACAATATCTGTGTCAAAGACAAATACAGTTGCCATTTAGATTGTTCCAAAAAGGAATGCAGACATGTCTTATAACATGGAGGTGGGCACCAACCTTGCCAGTAACACACACACACCAAAAGAAGAACATACAAGCAAAGTAAAGAAAATTAAAAAAAAGAATAATTTTGATTTTTGCTATGTTGTAACTCTACTTATTAAAAAGAAACAAAAAAGCCACACTGTCACACCTTATCCCTCCACAACTAATTTCTTGGGTTGGAATATCTGAAAACTTAGTATTCTTGATGCCCTTGAGAAATGGGGCCCCAGACCTTGACAAATTGGACCTTCCATGGAGAAGTAGTCTTATTTGCTGTAACTTCAGAAAGTATAGCATATCCCAAATCCAGTGTGTAAGAGACGGGTGCGGGAGATTTCCATTTCATCAGGATCAGTCTCTTTCTTTTGGGATAAAGAGGGTAAAGACTCTTACACCCCAAAGAGAGCAATGGAAGTGTTAGGGCCAAGCTTTTGATCCGGTATTTCAGACAAAATGTCAAAAAATCATCATCCAGAAGTTAGAGAAAGTATTTGTGGGCCTGATGACATCTGTTACAGACTGGGGAGACATCCTGGTAAATCTTAGGTAGGCATTACTTTTATTGTGTCAAACCACGCACTAAAAGAGGAGCTGTGTACTCTTCTCAGAATCTTCCCCAAACCTCAAAGTGATATATCCCCCAAATCAGTCTCCCATAATTACTTAATCGAGTTAAGTGAGTCTGTATTTAAAGTTTGATTCTGAATATATATCGTAGAGTTAGCCCCCTTGCAAACCATTACAAACCCCCCATACAAAGCTAAGGCTCTGTAACAATCTGAAAAGGGGTTTTTCAGGAAGCGAAAAATAGTTTGACATCCTGTAAGCATGTCAAACCATTTTTATCATTGTCAATGTATAAAACTTTAAAGGATTTAACACCTTTGTTAGACCACACCTAAAAGGCACTATATACCAGGGAAGGCGGAATCTATAATTATGAACTACTGGGGCATTAATAGAGAACAAGTGTAAAAACGAGGTAACGTTCAAAATGAAACCAGAGCCTAAGAAATGACGACACGATTACATTTTTTGTATAGAGTGAAAAAAAGGAAGTAATTTGAGGATATAAAAAGGCCTTTAGTGATAGACTGGCAGAGTTTGTCTTGATGGTGAGCCAGGTAGGAGGAATACTCAAACTCTAATATTGCAGCCAGTAATTCTTATTCTAATTTTAATTCTACCATTAGCTCAATATTAAAACAGAAATTTTGGTTGAGACAGTCCCCCGAGGGACTGAGGCCTCTGTAAGTATTGCTTGCACAGCTGCAGTTTTTTCTGCTCCCAGATAAATTCTAAAAGTAAATTGTCCAATTTCCAGAAAAGGTTTGATGCAGGAAGAGTGGTGTTCATTGAAAAAGGCTTAATGGCTGGAGTTGATGGAGCAAAATCATTGCGAGTTCGTGATAGGAGAGGTGCAAAATTCTCTTTATGAAGGTTCTTCAGCATATAGGGAATACAAACTCCTAGATGCTCAAATGCATGTTGAGCAATTTTGAACGGTAATCTTTAAAGTTTTTATCTGCTCCATCAGTGTCATTCGTGTGGCCAGTCCAAGCGGATAAATCCCATAGTCTAGCCAAGTAGCAATACTGGCGTTGCCGAGGACTCCAGCATGGCACAGAGCTGGCGTTTCTTCTCCACGATGTGTAAATAACTTGATGGCTACATAATGTTACATGTCTGTTTTCGTTTGTGACCAGCTACATAATGTAGAATGGTAAAGTTAGCTAACTTGCTGTTTTGCCATGTTATGAATTTGTTCGGCAAATGTTACTATCGCTAGCTTGTTTACTGTCAGCATTGCTAATGTCACTTTGTGCAACGTCACTGAGCTCCTCTGATGGAGGAACTGTTTTCTAAGTGAGATAGAGTTTCTGAGTATTACACCTAAATTATGTTTTACCAATTCTATCTGGAAACAGCAGTGGAGGAGGAGTGGAGAACTCCTGTTAGGTCAAATTGTGGGTATATCGCTTAACATCTATTGGACGTAGCCACTGTTGACTTGGTTTGCAGTTATTTTTAATCTCTGCACCGGTGCAGGAAATATCTGGCAGGGTGAGAAAGGGCAGAGAGGACGAAGAAGAAGGAGAGGCAGGAGAAAATTATATGTGCATGGATGAAAGGTGAGCTATAATTACAATAATCTGATGTGAAGTCAAAAACATGAAGCTTATATCATTTGTGGCTGCTCCCATTTTACAATACTGTATTAGCTTGTATTGTAATCACAGGCAGAGGTCGGGTGAATAATCATTTTGTATCTGTGTAAAGATGGTATCAGGAAGCTTTACTGTAAGGACAGAGGAGTTGTGGCTTCCTCTGGTGTCTCGAGGGTTACATTGGAAAAACCAGATGCACTGTGGCAGGTTTATACATTTACTTTGACCAAACTGTTGTAAATTGGATTGATATGATCAGAATATACTGTATTTGACCTGTGGCAGAATTTCCCATCTAAAATGTGCCAAAGTCAGTGTTTATTTTGAGAGACTTGCTATCATAACGATTTTTTCTTTCTTTGGGAGAAGTTGAGAATAAATCAATACAACACAAGAAAATTAGAAAATCTCAAAACATAATATCCTCAACTTAAAGTCAAAACATGTGCTGTAGAATATAAATTAAGGAAATCGAGTAACATTTTTTGAAGTAGTTAACTGCAACAACAGAAAAGCTCGTTCATCTTTCGTCACCTCATTTTCTGCATTTCTCAGATCAAACTTCTCTGATCTGATCTAACTGGCAAAGTATTGATTTGATCGGGCTGAAGAAGCTTATTATTCAGATATATTTAAATTAGCACTGCAGTCTTTTCTCTCAGAGAGGATCTGAATTAGAAATGTGTTATGTAAAATGTGTAACCATTGATGATCTCCTATTTTATTATTACTGAACTTATTGTGCACTTTAAATTTCACTTTTTAAAGAGCTTGGAAACAATAGTTTTGACATAAAAAATATAATTCCCTTTATGTGTACATGCACGCTCATAAACTAACATTCACTAACGTGCACTTACACGTTTATAATGCTATTATTGAGGACCCTTGTTGACTAGACTAACTCCTACCTCCTAACTCTCGCATCAGCAATCACCGCTACATTCCAGACCTCAACTCTTTTAATCTTAAATCCAAACTAAACCCTAAAACCAAGTTCATGACCTAAAGAAAACACTTGAATACCAACGGCAATGCCATCACTTCGCAAAAATGTCCTACACATAAGTTCTAACACACACGTAGACACACACACACACAAACAGCACATGTGAAGCAGTGAATGGAGCAGCACTCAAAGTGGTTCTTTTTAATTAGTGTTGAATTATTGCGGCTTATGTAGGCAGTGTTTGCTTTAGGTTTTTGGGGGTGATTGAGCCACAGTGGGGGGTGGCCTCAATGTTATTCATTGATCTCCATTTTTGCTCAACATGCATTTGTTCCCTTTTTTTTTTTTTTTTGTTGCTTATCTTTGAACTAAGAGTTTGTGTTGTCCAGATTTTTAGCCTTTGGTCATTAATGCAAAAGTGACATAAAATTTGTCTGAAAATTTTACACCACATATAATGAGCTTTACACTCTCTTTTCATATGTAACAATGTGAAAAGGTGTAGATCCTATTTAGCACGATGGAGCTACAGTGGACTTGCCTCTGCTGTTCAGGGTGCCTTTTCTTCTTCCTCCATCTCTCATTTGCTTTATCTCTGCCTCTCTCTCTCTCTGTCTCTCTCTCTCTCTCCCTCCCTTTTTCCCCCCTCACATTCTTTCCTTCAGAGAAAAGAAGGCTACGCATTAATGAGTCAATGCGGAGCTGTATTATGTTTAATTAGGTAGTTTATATAATGAGGTGTTCATTTCTAATGGAGGGACATGCTGTGAGCAGCACATCTGCAAGAATAACTCAGGCAATCAGTGGCATGAGGACCCATGGAACTGCAAATGAGACTTACTTACTCAGAAATGAATTATGTCTCAGTGCCTTTCGCAAAGCCCATTAATTAAATCCACTGGCATCAAGGTCTTTTTCTTAATTTCATGTACCATTAGCATAATAAACACAATTTGAGTTAGCACAATGTGATCAGTTTAATGGATGCTATTTATTTTACTTTATTATTTAAAGCTCTGGTAATGGGGGGAGAAACATAAATATATCTCTCTGGCTCCCTCTATGAAAAACTCCCATCATGCGCTGGCGTCTACACAGATGCTCGTTTCAGTAGCCCCACACATTTGGAGATCCGCTGCTGCCCGTATCAGTGAGCAGAGTGGAAAGGTGTTACTTGGCTATAATTTTATGGCTCTGGACTGCGTTCGGGTGCAAACTCGGGCCAGGTATCACATTCATTAAAAATGGGCCTGCGGTCTTCTATGTCACAACCTTCTTATTCATAATGTTTGGTGTTCGGAGGTGTACTGTAGTCCAGTGTTTTTTTTTGGGGGGGGGGGTTTCTGTTAAGTGAGAAGCGAATTAGGATTTGGAGGGGTTTGTACACACGGGGTATTTGAGGTGCAAGTGCAGTCTGTGGCAGCAGGAATCCATGCACCTTCATTAAAACAATACAAGGACTTAATGTATGGTAGTGAATTTGTTCTGACCTTAAAGCGATACCCTAGAGGTGAGATATGATTAGCGTTATTGTTGAGGACAGGTACATCATTATCTCAATGTACCTCGACCATTGCCAAGTTCCACAGCCATGCTCCATCCACCGAGTCGGGCACTGGCACAAGACATAATCTCTTCTCAGGAGCAGAAATGCACTTAATCATCTGCTCAAGTTTCAGGGTCTGCCCCCGAGTGCTCTCTGTCTCGTAGAACTACAACGACTCCTCGGCAGAAATCTGCAGCAATGTTTTAAGTTCCCAAATTAATTGCCTAATGGATTAGGAGGTATGGAGTGTCCTACTTTGCTGGGATGGAGCAATAATTTAAATTGTGCCAGGTGAGGACAAAGAGAAGTTGTATTTCAGGAGAGGGTAGTTTTTTCTTTGGATGGAATACATACTTTATTGCCCCAAATACTGCGAAGCCTCCTTTCCCACCCTCATTGGCATTCAGGAGTTCATTAGACAGTCTAGTGCCTTGAAAAGAGAATTACAACCAAGAGTTTCTTGTTACTTACATACATGGCCAGACATAGAGGTACTCAGGCAGCCAGACATCGACGTTCACACATTTTGCATTACAGAATAGTGTCGCATACACACCAGATACAGTGAGACTGTGTTACCAAGACAACTTAGCATACAAAGATGCAAAGACAGGCTCGGAGCTTTAAAAGGAAGGATATCTTTAAAATAGACTCTCATTTTTGGACAATCTAAGTGACCAAAAGTCAGCCTGTTACTTTGGCATACCTCATCGTAATGGACATTTAAGTGAAGGAGAACGGCTCCATGTGTCAAGTGTTGAGTGAAAAACACATGACACCAAAACCCATTAGTGTCCCCCGGAGAGACAATGCCCAGAACTCTCCCTCCCCCTCCCCCGTCCTCCTCACTCCAGACTCAGGGTGCTGTTTCTGACAAAAGACACTCTTCCTGCTACAGATAAAAGGCCCCTCGATTAGCCCAGGGGTTGAACTGTACTCCATTCCAGTTTCACTTTTTTTTTTCTGTAAAATGAGAACTTGAAATGATGTCAAAGTCTGGTGTAATGAAAGTGAGTGTTTTTTTTCTCTAATAGATCTCAGTAACTCAGGAAATCATGCAATTATCTGTTCGCTGAAAGAAAATTTTATTGGAAATGCTGATGCTCAGAGATGGCTTTTCTTGATGTTTATTACATGAATTTAGATTGGCAGTTGTTTTAAAAGTGAATTCCACTCAGATTATTATATTTCTGCTGGTAATCATCATGGGTTATTAGAATCTATCTTTCTGTTTGTCTTTTTGTAAATTTCATTAAAAACCTTTTTTCCATGACAACAATAAAAATAAAACTAAATGAAAAGTAACTTTTGTCAACAAATAAAAAGAAAATCCTAATATTAATACGGACAAATGGACAAATGGTTTAATAACAGTTTTAATGCAAAGTCTTATTCAACAATTGCATGTGTCAGGTGAAACGCACATTGTGCACTTCTGACTGGTAAAATATCGTCTTCCTTCCTCATCACATATTCCTAAAATACCTGATTTCGCGGCAGCTTTTCCTAAAAGTTGTGATGAATGTTGCAACGTTTTTGTTTTTTTTTGCAATGGAACTGCGGGAGAAAACAAAAAAGATTTATAAAATTGTCACTATGTTTTTTGTATAATTCATTAAAAATGGAAGTCAACTTATACCAGTGAGAATAAATCCAGTGCAGTGCAGGTGGTGACCCAGTCTTCACAAATCATATAGTGAAAAAGAACAAGCGATTAAACTCCTCTGCTCTGTCTTAATCACAGGTAGAGCTGATCTTTATAAAAAAAACCTCATGTGAACTGTAGATAAACCATGATGATTTTTTTTTTTTTTTGACAAATTTT
>NW_019525119.1:982796-1132003 GCF_002814215.2 Seriola lalandi dorsalis
CAGCTACCAGAAACAGATGATAAGATTTTCTTTTTTAACTCTATCATCAGAACAGCATATAAATCAATAAAAATAAAAAAATCACATTTGGTAGAAAAGTTTTAGTAGCACAACCAGTAAAACATAGCTTTGATATGGCTTTTATTTATTTCCTTATAAGTTTAATCAAATACGAAACAATTAATGATCTCCGTAATGTATGAAATCAGTAAAGCACTGTAGGAAAGTTATTAGATTCATTCTTTCCTTCCCGCTGTGTCTGTTTTAAACAGCTGACTGGAAGAAGCATCTCTCAGCGCAACCAGCCATGCGACTCCTGCCTTGTGTGATTGACTTGAGGAAATGTCAGACATCTGATCTCATACATATCAGGCTATATATAACATCATCAGATGTAATTCATATATTTTATATTATTTATATTTATTTCAGTATGTGGAACCTGGGAAAATGCTTCAGCCCATCAGAGGCCACAGAGTTGCTGTCTATGCATGTTTCACTGATTTATGATTTTAAAGTTCCTCTCCTAGTTTTAAACTATGTAAAAGTACTCTGCTATGATGAATATTTTGTTGACGTGATTTTACCACATAAGAAGTAAAAAAATCGAAGACTGGAGCTGTAAGATGGTTAGCAGAGGAAATATCAGAGAGACTCAGCCACAGACTCGGGAGTTTGTTGAGGAGTGAGGAGTTTATTGTGCACCAAAATCAGCCACTAGAGGATATATCAGAACGGTAAGTGTACTTGTATGTTTATGTTTGTTAGCTTGTAACTGGCAGTGGCTGACACAGTGTTAGCGGTCGTGCTAATGCAAACTCTCTCTCTCTCTGTACTGACGAGGTTTCAGGTTTATTTTGTCCGCCCCCCACTCAGCGCAAGTTGACGGCTCTTGGTTCTTCGAGTTCGTCACGTATAAAACCCTGGCTGTCTGAATCCGTTTTTTAGAGACTGTCATTGGTTCACTGCACTTACAAGGTGGAAATGCGCAGTCATTGTGTTGTCTGCTTATTTTGCTCATGATGTCTTTTGTATTATATAAAAAACATCATATGGATGTTAACAAGGTTAACACTTGATTTACAGTGGAGGGTGTTTACTTAGCTGTAATATTCACCGTTTAGTTACTTTCACTGTAAGTTTATTATTTTGAGATATAAGCTTCCAAAAATGAATTGCCTAATGCTGGGGAGGGTCTTGCATACAAGATACAAGAACCCCAATCATTTTTGTACAGTCCCTAACAGATTGATTTAAAACAAACAAAAAAAAAGTCACTGCATACAGTGTGGCTTCTCCTTTTAACTGCTCCCTTGCAGTCGGTGAAGTTTCCCTCTGATGAAAGATTGAAAATGACTCCCAGTGCCACCATGAGCCGCTGTGGTTTCAGGCTCAGAGCCCACATTCAGACGGGGGCTCATCCAGTCCATTTTTTCAAATGTAGACTTATTATTACCTTCCCACAATAAATTGCTCTAGAGGCCTGGGGAAATGCTGCCCTCCGTTTCTGTAACAGTGGCATCTCAGATATCATTAGGAAAGTACTATGCAGGGGGACAGCAGATCAATGGATTCCACCACAGAAGCATTAGTACACTCTGTGTATGATCAGTTTACTGAACAACAACACCACCTCTGCGTCTCTTACTGGAAACAATTGATGCATTGTTGCAGTGAAATTAATCCCCTGAATTCATAACCCCAATCAGATATTCAATTGGCACTACCCAAAATAATTATGTGGATGCCTACAAATGAGAAACA
Source organism: Seriola lalandi dorsalis (assembly GCF_002814215.2). Classification (NCBI taxonomy): domain Eukaryota; kingdom Metazoa; phylum Chordata; class Actinopteri; order Carangiformes; family Carangidae; genus Seriola; species Seriola lalandi. Next base: position 984,561 of record NW_019525119.1, read on the forward strand.
AACTCTGCACCAGGGCTGAGGGAAGACACAACCAATGCTGCCCGTTCAATATCACACGCTGCTTTGTCATCCCCGTAAAACAGTCTGAGCATTTAACTACGATTTGATTTCATCTTTCATTCATTTTATATTCTTTGTAATCCAAAAGCAGCCAATTTAAATCCACAGAGAAATATAGTGAGAATAGCCGCAATGTAGTGTTCTGCTTTTGAGAAGATACTTTTGCATGTCAGCGTATGTCTTGTTGTGAAAGTGTCTGAATCGTGATGATTTCCTGGAGAGATATTGAATTCTCTGCAATCCAAACATGATCGACATGTTGGGCCTCAACAATCCTCAGATGAAAATACTCTGCACTCTAAATCGACATTCTGAAATTCAAGCCTAATATAATCCAATGGGCATACACCAGTCACTTGAATAACCTACTGCACATCTATGTAGTAAACTTAATAGAAAAAGTGGATGTATTTAATCAAACAGTACCTCTCTGTATACATGAGGTAAAGTTTGAGGTAGTTGTAATTGCCAAATGGAGTAACCTGAAGGAAACTGAAACCTTGACACTAAGCTTAAAGAGGCTTCTGTGCATACAGAAGCTATAACTATAGAATACCAGTGTGTTTTCCAATTAAAACAAGGTTATTATTCTGTAACTCTGTAGATACTTTATTCAGAAATGTATTTGTGTTGTAACTAGTCTCGGGGAGTCTATCGAAACTGAATCCAGTGTTGAGTGCACGTACTGAATCCAAATCCTTTTGAATTCCTTGATGAAATCTAATTAAGTTTAGCTTTCAACATTTGCAAGTAACTGGAGCTATCTGTAATTAAAGCGAAATATTAAATTTAGACCTCTAATAACGTTTTAGGGATTGCCTAATGTTGACAGCATTTAACTTCAACCTGAAAATGAAATGAGCGGCATAACATGAAACTATTACTGTAACTGTATCCTATTGAAATGGCCGATGAAGCCTGCTCAACCCTTTGATGAGCTTAAGATACTCACATGATGTGCACAAAGTTTGACTGGAGACAGGGATGTTACAGAACGGTGTTTCTTTTCATTTACAATCTTTGGCTGAGTACAGACGCCAGCTTGCAGAGGAAACATTTACTAGGCAAAAGCCAAAAAATTCATTTTAACCATTATGGAATTAACAATTAGCCACAGCTGATACGGACTGTTGCTGTTTATGTTTGTTATTTTAACTGGCGAAAGTGGCAGTCAGTGCCAGATAACAGTGAGAAGCCTGCTACTATAGTTTTCTACATTACTCATAACTAATATGAAAGAGTGAGGAGAGATAATAGGTTTGATAAAAACTGTGAATCCAGGTATTTTGTCGACTGGGAATTAAACAGAGAATTAAAATCAAACTGACGAGTATCCAACCCCATGCAATCACAAGTTGTAATTAACGCTCCTTACAGCAGCTTGATTCCTTCTTTTATATTGTGTATTGTTTTTACAGTGAATGCATTTTTTGTGTTCTACAAGTCTCATGATGTAGGTCACCCACAAAGCCCTCACAATTTAAAGCCACATCTCCTGCAGGCGACAATAAATATTTCAGGGAGGTTGTATTAGTTAAGTGACATGGTCACAATGAGAGAAGCTTGCAGTCTGAATTAAAGATGTACTCTGTACAAATGCTGTGGCTGCATTAGATTAGCCACAACCTGTAATCTGTCACTTAGCTGCAGCATGCCTTGCTGTTTGAACTGATGTAAACTGCTGCTGTCTGGGCACAGAGCTGGGGAGTGTAATGGGGATTCATTGATCCACTGGTCTTTAGCTGATTGAGTTAGATAATTAAAAAGCCTCTTGTATCAGTTCCATTAAGGATTGTTTGTGTTGCTTGTTTCTTCTTGCTTTTGTTCTTGAACAGCAGAACATAGAGCTCCAGAGAGCTGCAGGAAAACAAACCTGTCTTTTTTGGTAATTTATTGAATGCATTATTTATCTAAATTGATTGTAAGATCACTGATGATTTTGTGAGCTGGATGTAGCACAGACTGATTTGCAGTTCTAATCTAGATTACATGAATATATATTTCACAATATCATCATGCAGCATGTGGAAGAGTGAAAAAGTGGCTGTGTAAATCTGAATATTAAGCAGCATGTGTGATCCCAGCAAATCACACATGTCCCTCCAAACAGGAACTGGAGTGACTGTGCTGTCCTGAAGCGTGCAGGCCGAGGTCTGCTTTGTACCTCCTCCAACAGGCCAACTGTCCTCTGCTGTCACTGGAAGCCGCGCCAGGCTTCCTCAGAAATGGCTATGATGTCTGCGGCAATGCTGAAAATAGCCATGCTGAGCTCATTAGCAGATTAGGTGTTGCAATGAATCTGTGTGGTTAGAGCTCCACAGCCTGATATTGTTCCTCCAGGACGGCAATTACAGCTGATTGACGTGTTGGCACATGGGGATGGAGGGGTGGAGCTCACAGCTCGTGCCTCTGGAGGGACTCTGCGTGAAGGGCAAAGTAATCTTCTCTACATAACATACAGTCCCTAAACAACACTATCCATGTTGCTATCATGAAGTGAGGGATCTGTAGTTGTGATGTAAATCATACTTTACTTTGCATCAACAGAAATAAGTACTGACACGCTTATCCTGGGCTCTAGATGCTGCCTAAATTACATGTACACCACAGTTTGGTTGTTGACTCTGTGGCTTGATGTCAAGTTTAGATCCCTTGGCTCAAAGTCATCAGCACGTTCTGCATTTTCTTACATACCTGGACAAAGTGGCACCTCCCAGAGGGATTTATTTGTTGTGATTTCTCCCCTTTTGATGAAGGATGCTTTGCCCTCTATGGGCTTCTCATCATGGCTGCAAATCAAATAAGTGTGCCCTTATAAATAGATGCTGTATGTGATTCCAAATGGCACCCCCACACCTCCATTTGAAAGAGAATCATTGTGAGTTGCCAGTGACTGACTGACCCCCGTCTTTTAAATTATACAGCTTGATCTCTGCTTGTCTAAACTGCATATTTCGAAGGAAATGAACCTAATTTCACAACATCAATAGTACATCAGCAGTGGCAAGAGAATATTTGATTCTTTACAGAATGTAGCAAACTGGCAACTGGTATAGAGGCCTCTGATCAGACGCTTTTCATATGGGTCGAATCAGAAAATATAAGCACGGTTTGAAACATGCTGACAGTCATGAACTTTGTATGATGTGCGTGTTTTAAGATCAGGGCCCAGGACATGGTGAAAGCAGGGTGGGTGGTGGTGGGTTGGAAGGGCTGCCTATGTAAATAATAGAGTAAAAGCAAAAAAGAAGAAAAGAGTCAACGATATAATGATATTCACTCACTAGATATACCCATGCCAGACTTCTAGTAAAAACCCAGGATTTATAGTGTCATCTGCCACAAATCAGCTGATTGTCAACCTCTGTCCATAGTGTAAGAAATGAAAGTTCAAATATCACACAATACAACACAAAATCCAAATCCAAATGAAACACTCAGGATAAAGTTCCCCTTTGATTGACCTTTTTTTGTTGTTGTAGGGGTTTTAATCAACCATCCACAGAATTACTTCTCATCTTGACATTCAACAAATATTTAAACATAAGAGTGAAGGGCATGACCTTCACAAATATGAAAGACTACTCTACTAGTCCAACAAACCTAGTCCCTCTGGGCTCCAGTGACCATAAATGTCTGCTTTGGAGCCCAAATTGTACTTCTTAGTCCAAACAAAGGGTCTGTGAAAAGCAGCAGATGAAATGTCACTTAATGACCCATGAGAGAATGAAGGAGCGCGCATGGCCATTACTGACTGGTCTGCTGTTTATGTGTCCAAAGACACAAAATTATATGATAGAAACAGTAAATCACTTATACAAACAGCTACTTAAAACGTGTAAAAAGTAAATAAACATTTATTAAATGATTAATATCACACTATAATGTAGTTGTAGGCAGAATAGTGGTTTATTCATGTATTTATAAACAAGTGTAATGCCTCCTGTGGGCAGCCATATCTGTATGAACAGATAATGAATGACATTATAGTAAAAATACAGTAGGAATAATATAATGTGTCTTCATAGGAGAAATTAAAATAGAAATAATACTGTACATTAATAAGCACTTCAGATATTGAAACTACATTGTAGTGTGTTGTAAACCATTTGTGTAATGTCTATATACTGCTGATAAGTGCTAAATAGGGGGATTTAAAGTAAGTTGGCGTTTGGTCACAATAGATAAGCCATTGATGACAGAGAAAACAAAAGGATTTAGAATGAATTTGGAAAAAACTAGAAATGTGTCCAAATACTCGGTCAGGACGCAGAGGAAAAGTGTTGCCAAAAAAGAAATGCAAGAGCTTAAGAACAAAGGAATGTTGGGCTTTGACTAACAAGGTCCCAGGGCAAGAAATATTAACAAATGAAAAGATACTAATTGAAGGATTTGAGGAGAAAAATGTTACTGATGCACTAAAAAACTTCTTTGCCAAAGCATGATTTTTGGGGGAAAAAGTAAATGTTTTGCTGACTATAAATGATCAGTATTTTTTTTTTCTTTTTTTTTATATGTCAGCCCAGCACAGCAGCGACACTGGATCAAAAAAAAAAATGGTGTATCACCAAAATGAAATCGCACCAAAGTGCAATGGAAACATGCAGCAAATCACGTCTTCCACATAGTTTTTCATCATTTGAGTCTCAGTTGAGCCTCTTCTTCTACGATGGTTTAACGGCACTGGACTGAAAAACTAGCATCACCAACTATTTTGCCCAACTCCTATTATTCACATTCCAATGTATTCCATCAGTAGTGGATTGAAAAGTGCATTATTTCATTTATTTTCTTCCCATTATCTGGAAAGCCAGTTAAAAATAAGTTGTGATAAGTTGTGATAAACTTTATTCCATAGCCAAATATTGTAGAACAAATGACTGTAAAAATAAGAAATTGCTCTTTGAATAGCTTTAACGTGAAACATTTGGTCCAACACTTTGGGCAGCCATGTTGGATTCTGCATCCATTGTTGCAGTTAAAGCATACAAAGACTTCACGTCCTAACACTCCTGGCTCGACATGTTTTTAACTGATATAGTTAGTGAGAATATTGGTCTGTAATTTAACTATTTTATATATTTCTTAATGTTTTATTTTTGTGTCTTGTCAAATACATTTTAATTTTTCTTTTCTGTCTCGTCAAGCTATACTCTCTATGAAAGTCCTTGATTTAAAATTCTGCTTAGATTCAGTGCAGGGAGCCGGCATGAATGAATACATTTAAAGTCAGTTTTCTGATCTGGAGACTGCCATTTGAATATACTCTATACACCAATCTTAGAGTGGAGAGTGTTTGAATATGAATAAATAAAACCATGCATATATTTAGCATGATTGGAGATAACATTTATATGTTGCTAATGCTAAGTGCTGATTGGCTTATCACAGCCAGAGTGAGTCAGAGCAACATGCAGACAGTTGGTTTTACATTTACTGAACTGTGTGGATTGAAATTATTTCTACGCAAATTATACAACATTTGTGGAATCATTAGGATTTAAATACAACTTTGTTATAACACTGTTTATTAATTAGTGCATACAGTAACTCATCCAAAATGAGGATTTTAACATCATGTACTTTCTTCTCATATTATCTGACACAACAGTACAGCAGATGGATTCCTAGGCTTCTAAAATGCTGTTCTTTTTTGCTTCCAGACATATGGGACACCAGCAGGAACAAATGCTGCTTTCTTAGCTGAAAAAAAATAAAAAAGACCTCACTTTCTCTGTAAATTCAAGTTAGCCACAGATCCAATGACAGAGAAATGCTGCAGTAAAAGCTGGTGTGTGAAAATAAAAGGGCAGCAGGAAGTATATTTCAGGGTTTGGTATTTAACACTGCCAACCTACAGTATATTTTGCAGAATATTGTTTAAAAATCGGTTTGCTGATGCTGACATTATTATTTAATTTTAAATTATGAAAAAATGTTGGTTATACCAAATAGTGCATGTATGATAACTGAATTCTTCACTGCTCATTAGTGTTCCCATGCATATTGGAAAACTTGACACACCTTGATAATTGTACAATTGTACATCTTGAAAATGAGAGAACGGTTAAATGTCCTGCAAAATTATGTTATCCCTAAGGTTAAAAAGAACAAAAAAAAATCAGAATAATTTCCATGTTTCTTGTTTTATTTCTCTGAGAATGAACTGTACGTCTGTACTTGTAAAATACTCCAAAGACCCAAAGGTTCTGAGCTCCTGAGTGCACACCATTCATTGGTTGGCTGCTTGGTGAAGGTGTGAGACAGGAGAGTAGGCCTCTGTGTGTATGGGTGTGAAGTAGTGTGGAAAAGGTGAATATTATCCAAAAATAAAAGTAAAAATTTTCTCCTGTGATTGTTTGAAAAGTTTGTGTACTCTGCATTCAATTCCTCTTCATTATTATTTTGAAAGTCCATTCATCACTGTGCTGCAAAACTGTGTCAACTATGCTGCAGTGTATTCTAGAGAGTCAATGCTTTGCTTTTATCACACTGTTAGCACACCTTACACAAAGGCAGAGCATGTATGTGGGTGCAGAGCAGACGTACTTTTCAACTGATTTGATTACCGATTATTGCATATTTATATGATCAAGATTTATCTTCATGAGCGTGGATTAATAACAATTAACAACAATCTCTTCATATTAGTAACATTTATTACTTTCCTCTCTACATTACAACCTCTTCGTAGAATGAGAAAAACTATGAAACATTCAGGTCAAATCACCATGTAATTTACCTTTTGTATGTGATTATGTTTCATACTCATAAACTACCCTTATACCCCTCCCTCCTCTTACCTATCATAGCCGGCTATCATACCAGAGTTGCAGATTAAGGCTGACAATGTCACAACACATTTTTCTTTCAAAGGGCATTATTTGACCCCCTGTTGTCAAGGAGTGCAAAGGTTTCCACAGCAGCCATTAATAAAACATCAAGTCTTCCTTTTATACCACATTTCACCTTAAATGATCACAGCTCTATGAAAAATATAATAAGGTGAATAATAAAGACTCGTTAGTGGGTGGTAGTAACTTGTAGTCAGTGGGAACATGAATCTGGCCTCTTATGTAATGCCTGTGTAAAATAATACGTGCCATTGTCTTTGCTTTTCTTTTTATAGGTTGTCACTCGGTTACAAAGGGACGACGGAGAGTTAGGAAACGACATGTTCCGAATTAGGAACCAGCATCACAGCATAGTAAGTAGGCCTACATAAGTGCTGCAGCCCACTGACACATCGGGACAGCCTGTTGTACAACACACACACAGCAGCCAGGTCAGGGAGGGTTGTGTTATCTGACGTCACCAGCTCACATCAAACGTGTCATACAGACAGAAGAAGCAGTCAGGGTATGGTAACTGCGAGCTGGGGAGAGAATGTGGTGATATTGCTGCTTTTCTGGAGATCTATTGTTGTATAGAATATTATTCTTATTCTGCATTAAAATAATTAATGTTTGTTTAAAAAAAAGCCACATTTGATGTATTTCAGACAATCAATAGGTAGCAGAGGTCTGAGGCCACTTTCCCATTCAAGTGAATTGGAAAATAGATGTATACTGTAGGCTATATGTTTATAGATATAAACAAAGATACTGTATATATCTATAGTTATGGCTATAGATTAGGCAAGTATTTTGACAGATATTGCGATATGACTCACGATTTCAGTTGGAATTTTCATTTTTGAATTTCATTTTCACTGAAGAAAAAAAATATAGAAATGACGATGATGATGTGATTTCTCTTGGGTCTTGCACCAAACTAGCATGTTCCTTACATCTATTATTTGTAGGCTGGATCATCTCTGTAGCACCACAATGCTTCATTTATGGTCTGTTGTCACACATATTACCTTTATCAAAGAAACTGCAGCTCCTGCAATTTGGATATTGCCCTTGGCCATATAGCAATTAATTGCTAAGCCGTACTATAGATATAATATAGATAAATGTGTGTGTCTGTGTGTGTATTTGTGTAAATATACATATGATTATTCGGTATAATGAACTAAAATTGTCTGTTTCTGAAAACAAAATGGCCTCGCAGTGTATGAACATTTTCAATATAGTCAATACTAGATATTATATTTAGTGTATATTTTCATCGAGCTCCTTTTATTTACTCCTGTGGTTTAATTTAGCATTTTCCTAAAGGAGAGATACTCTATGTGAAGAGACTACATGCAAACCTCAATTTATTGAAAACATGATGAAATATCTTCAAATTGGAGTAAAATGGAGTTAAAGTGTTACATTATGTGTTGGCTACATTATGATAAATACGCTCTCACTTTGTTATGTTAAAAGCCTGGGCCTGACATGCAGAATAGCCATAATCCACTCTGCGCTGTTCCACATTTCTTTATTTGACTTTTATTGATGTACATTTTGTATGGCATCCTACTTAAGCTCGAATATGCCTTGGTCTTGGCCTTTATCATTTGATAAATGTTTTTCCTCTGAGTGCACGTCAAGTCCCCTTACAAGAATTCCATGGCTTTTACCAAAAGCCATTGCACCAGGAAGTAATCTAATAATGAATACAACAACAGTTTACACACTGCCTGCCTTTGTACCCGTAATATAAACAATGGAACTGCAAGCATCCAGACCTCCTCTAATGGAGTACCGGAGCAAACACATTCATTTAATCACAAGCCTTTCTTTCAAAGCAAACTGGCCAAGCAGCAGAGGATGAGAGGCTAATGACCCATGAGCAATAAGCAAGTGTTAGATTGAATGTACTCAAGAACGACGACTACAAAAGGAAAAAAAAAAAAAAAAAGCTTTTACGAAATAGCGTATCAATATTTTAAAGCATAACCTCTATGGCATCCCCCTCTAACTGGATTAGCTGTGTGATGTGTTCTGACAGTATGTTGTTAGTGATACTCCATTTGCTTTGTCTGTCATCTGATTTTCCCTTGGTAATCCACAGAGCACCGTTATATTTCATAATTTGTTTTGCTATCAGGGCTGATTTGTAAATGTGCAAATTCTAATTAGCTATAGCTACTGTTTCTAATTTATTAAATATTAAATGATTCCTGTGGTGGAGTCTTTCTTCACATCCCCCAGATGAAAGTTTGTGGTATGCAAATTCATTTGCCTTTTAGATGTCAGCAGTTTTATAAATGTCCCATTTTGCGAGTGAAACCATTTTCCCCCCTTGTTGTTTGTCTGTCCCTGGTCCTCCTTAAGTTGATATTTATTCATCTCCAGTTGTGTTTGGGTTTTCAACAGAAGTTTCAGGCTCCTGTAACACTGTTCTGTTTAACTTCATTACTGTTGTCTTAAGAATCTGCTTTGGTCAGTTACAAGAAAGGATGCTTTGCATACTTTCTGAAGTTAACTTGGAGGTTTGGACTCAGACATGTTTGTTGTCCTTGCATATTAATCCATATTGTTTTTCAGTCTACAAACCAGGGCTTTGTTTCATGATAATGATTGATGTTACAAGTTAGGAGCATTTCTAAGAACACACGTTTACACATGTTTTCTAAAACAGCATTTAACAGCAAACGCACAAGTATACCTTTAAAATCTTTTTAACATTGGATCTCTGTGGTGCTGGAGAGAATTCAAAATCCACTTAAACATGGTATATTTAACTGTCTGTAAGCCCTACCACAGTATTTATTAAAAATACATAAATTCCAGAGACTAAATGTTGTAAAAGACTTTAAGAACTGTTTTCTATTTGGAATAATTCAGTATAAAAATGAAGGTTTATGTGCAGTAAACACACAGATTTTACACTTAAGCAGAAATTAAAACTAAAATCAAGGCGTGGCAGTCACTGTATGTTTTATTTGCATGATATGGACCAATTTGGCGTGGACGTCACGATTTACGTCAGTGCAGTTGCGAGGGCGTTGTGGCGGCAGAAAAGATCAGAAGAGGTTCAATGCTCTTTGACGTTGATTCTCCAAGTCTCTGAACTCCACTGGAGGGATGAACACCATTCTTCCTGAAGATATTCCCCCGTTTGGTATTTTGATGATGATGGTGGAGATCGGTCCAAAATCCTCCATAGTTGTTAAACTGGGCTGAGATTCGGTGACTGCGAAGGCCATTACATATGATTCGCATCATTTTCCTGCTCATCAAACCATTCAGTGACCCCCTCGTACCCCTGCGGATGGGGGGTATTGTCGCCCTGTTTCCCTGCTCATTTATTCAGGTTTTCCCTTTAATTCGTCACCCGCGTGCACATGTCTTTGTATTCACTCCTCTCGCTTCGTTCATAACTGTTTTCCCGCCGCGCTCTCTCGGTTTTATGTGATCTGAAATGTTTTTGAATGCCACTTGTATTCAACTGCCAGACATTTATTGAACACCCACTTATCCCGAGAGAACTTCACACTAATTAAGTTTTAAGAAACACATCCATCAAGCTATTGAGGCAGTTAATTTACTATTGCAGTGTGAATCTGACTCTCTCCACAGGATGATGCACATGTTTTCACACCACATTGTGCTGGGCTCCACAAACGCTGGATTGAAGGTTACAAAAATAGGATATCCTTATTGTCCTTATGGTTTATAAGCAGTACACTCAGAATAATGTTAGATTATATAAAATGAGTAAACATTGAATATACTCTTCAGTGTAGCCTATAGCATATAGTGGATTTAATTCAAATAAAGAGAACAAACTCTCCTTGTCCGTTCCAACAAAAATACATGACATAGACCTAAAATATAGCCACAGTAGTTAGCAACCGAGCCAAAATTTTACAAGTCATTACCTCAATTTCTGCCATTCCTAACAACACCTCCCTTTATTTTAGCTCCTCTGTGTCTCTGTTCTGCCTTCCCCTTTGCATAATAAACCTCCACCCAATTTGTCATGAAATCCCTCATTTGCTGGATACTCAGAAAGGCAGATTATGCTTATTTTTCATTTGGACAGTGGGAGATGGAGCCAGGTGTTTGGCAGCAGCAGAGTGTTCAGGTGTAACTGTGCCGGTGACGGAACATGACGAGCAGCCGCAGATGAAGGATGAGGCGTGGAGGATTTTGGGAAGAGGGGCACCCACGACCTGCTCCCTCAAGAATACCCCCGCTGATTGAGAGGAGGTAAAAACTTTCTTTTTGAATCACTTCTTGCTAGAATCAGCTCCTATTTCTTAATTAGCCAGTTAAAGCCATATTGGACATACAGCTGTTATTCTGGAAGGAAGGAGGAATTATTCTGCTTTGCTCAACAAGATTAATTCACGCGTCTTCAGTCAGTAATGGTCTGATCCATAACAAGTCCATTAGATCAGTTGGTTTTGGCTGTAGTCATATTAATAGTGAATATTGGCATAAAAGCTGTTGGGTTCAGGGTTTTCATGAGCGTCATTTCTGTTATTAGGGCCTGATTACAGAGCGTACTTACGAAAACAGTATATAATAGACCTCCTCTTTCATAGTGATCTACTTTGTGTGTTACTATAATCAGGTGACCTAGTTCATCTACTCAAGCCACTGATTGGAAAACCAACTAAACCACTCACTTACACACATCTATAGAGCTAACCTTTTCTACCATGTACCAGTGATACAATACAATAAACACAATTAGTGTGAGTTTCATCCCACATCACATTTGCTATAATCAGTGGGCAGAGAAGTGATAATTTAATACATAACTTGAACTCATTGTCCTTCATTTGGCCAGAATAGGTCAGTTTTTGACCATTCGTGGAGGTGCAGAGCGAGGCTTAGACTAGTGAGTCACTGTATTGTTTGAATCTCACCGTCGACTAGCTTGTGCACCCGAATGAGGTGATGTCATGAGCAGTCGGTGGCGGTAATGAGCCATGAGGGGCGATGGGTAGCAATGCAGTCAAAGAGGAGAGGAAGGCCACAAGCTGTTATGGATGGTGGAGATTTCAAAACAAAGGCCCTTCAGGACACATGGAGTGCATTTTGGTGAGAAACTTATTTAGAATGAAAATTCCAAGTTGCCTGTAAGTTATTATTTCACTTATGTAAAATAATCCCCGTTAATACTTTGAAGACAACTAAAGAATATTTTAAAGCTAGAATCATTAAGCTTTCAGTAATTCTCGATTTAGCGACACCTGTGGTTACTGCTGGTAATGACAAACACATTTTAATAACACAGATCGTAAACCGGCTTTATACTCTGTCCGAAGTGCTTGTTTGTTGGCTAGTTTCAGAAACCCCCTCCCCCGACATCATTCCGAAGCTCATTATCCGACATTTGCACGCACTTCACGTTGTGATTGGTTGGCTGTGTGGAGGTGAGAGAGGTGCATTGTATTTCTCTCTAACTCTCTTTTTCACTGTTTGAGGCACTTTTCATGTGAACAACCAACTGCAACGCTAAGAATGATTTCCTGGAGAGACGTGTGTCGTTATCCCGAATTTATTAAGATACCCCCCTTCTCTACGAGGGCTAGCTTTTCACTCTGCCTCTGAGAGTGGCCATTCGGATGAATACAACAACTTGTCTTGTGCACCGGTTCTGACCATAAACGGTCTCTTAGTTCTGTTCAAAATGGGACATGTAGTGACCACAGAGGGCAGCAAACCCCTGGAGCAGCTACTCAGAAATGCAGCAGATGAGGAGCAATTAATGTATTTGTACAAAATACACCAAAGCCATAGGCAGAGAGGATTCATTGTGTCCTATTGTTTTTAATAAAGAAGACTAGAGAGTCAACAGTTTTATCCGTCTGCATCACCTCTGGTACGTGCGTGCACTCATTGTTTATCTGTGAATCCCTTGTGTGGGAGGACGCATTTTGAATCCTGCACAGGAAAGATAGACTACACCAGTAACAAGAAAAAACACTATACAGAGAGAGGCAGTTACAAAATTCGGATACACTGAATGGTATTGCTGTACAATATTTTCAAGAATGGTGTTTGATATCATGAAAATCAGAAAAGCATCTGTGTGTTGAGGCTGTTTATCTGATGAGATATGAGGTTGTTTTTGTGTTGGCTGACCTCTGATGAAGGTTCGACCTATTCCCTGTTTTAGGTTTGAATTAAACGTGCTGATTTTGCTCTCAGCTGTGGCGTTAAAGGGGCTATTTGTACGTTTTCTCTGCCGCTGAACCAGGATGTCCTCTGAGCAGCGCTACATCTTCCAGGCAGAGTGGAGGCTACAGTGAGACGATATCAGAAAGTGACGAAACTGGCCGGGGCTAGCTGGTTAGCATGCTAACTTCAGTAGAAAAGACATGATAGAGACGAGAGTTAACGTTGGCGTTGTTTTCCACTGCTTGAGACAGCATGTGGCGAGTAAAGGAATAAAGTTTGATGTTGAACTCAAGGTTTTTTCTAGACTGGTAAGTGAACAGCTGTTAATGCTAATACGAGCTATGTAGCAATTGCAAAACTTACAAATAGCTCCAAGATTGAAGCTCATTCTGCATGAGTGCTACTTATGCACACTTGGATTAAATTTACATTATCTATGTCCCAAAATATTACTTGTTTTTATCCGCTTTAAATATCAGAGCAACCTTTTTGGTTGACCATGTACCCCTGAAAGAACAACTGCGGTTTCTTGCTGTAACAGACACCCAAATGGGAGTAGTCTGAAGCATCTTTATATTTCCTGCTGTGTTTGACATCCAAATCCCTGAGTTTGACTTTTCTCACAAGTTAATTTTGTGGCAAAACTGTAGCCATGCCTGCAAGCCAGCTCATCTTAGCACACAGCCCCTATCATGTAAGCCCCTGAATTGAAATATCCTCTGCTTGAAATATTGACTTTAATATCTCATTTGAAAAATTCATGTAACCTTTTGATGTTAAATCCATACTCAATTTTGCAGAATGTCATAGGAATATGCAGAAAGGGGATAGGAGGCATTATTATGTTTTTTCCTGCAGAGAAATTACATTTTATGGTTGTAACACCAACCTCCCCTGTGTTCTTTTTAGTCCATGAGGGGAAAAGGACGGGGCCATTAAGGCAAAATGAAAAGAGCTATTGATTGGGCTCTTATGCCTTTTCTATTTGCCTCATTTCCTAAATGCATGATAATAAGGGCTCAGCCACTGAAACTAACAATACTCCTTAATGAATCGAACTCTAAAGAATTAGCCTAAGTTTGCATAATGATTCACAGATGTTTCCATCAATGGATGATATGCATTTGGTTTGTTGTTTTGTAGATTCATGTTCCATTTATCAAATACACACTCATCGCCTTATACCATCATGATGCAATCAAGACTTTATTTGATGATTTCTGTTTCGAGAATTGTTTGGTGTGCTATCAGAGATGTCTGGGGTGGCATTTTTAAAAGCTTTGACATTAGAATAATACTACAGTTGATGTATTGAGCTAATAATAGTTAAATAGGGAACAATGGGTTATAACGAGAGAAAAACATGCTTTTAGCTAATGGAGGTGCTCTTTTGATGGAGATATGGGCACAAAGAGGCAGAAATGGGAAAAAAAACCATTGTAAAATCTACTGTTTACCAATAGAGACGAGTGCCTTGAAAATGTGCAAATTGCTTACTCCATGTGGTCGAAAAAAGGTAGGTGTCATGTTGCCATGACAGCAGCCCATGGCATACAGACAGTTAAAGTGTTACTGCAGTTAAAATAAGTGTAATGACAGATGTTTTTTGCCTCACTTTCATCAATCATTTCCTGACTGCAAAGTTGCATGCAGACTCATAAGAACAATGCATTTCATACTATATGAAGGGATTTCCCATTTTTGGCCACAGTGGGTGTAGTTTTTGTGCTCATATTGTTTGCGTAATAACAGCTAAAATTTATATCACAAAGTGCAGTATTTTAAATATTGTACATCATTTTTGCCCTCATGAATTCAATAGAATGCAACTTGAAAGAAATTGACATTTTAGAACGGCCTCAGTTTTATTTCTATATTGTTTTTGCCATTATTCTTCTCAGTTATAGCTTCATATGCACATTTTAACTCACATTTTCTCTCACTTTTCATCCCAGCGCAGAAGAAATACTGGATGTAGACATTTTTTTTCCCTAAACTCCCAAGGCACAGCAAAACTTTTCAAGTACAGCACGTATGGCCATTTAGTGTTGAACCAGGAAGTTGGTCTCCAAAATTTAAAGGATGTTTTCAAAGGACAGATTGAGTAATTTGAACTTTTTGTTTTTTGTCATGCCTCTGGTTGAACTGATTAGATTTTGGTTGTCAAAGCAAAAAGGTCAAAAGGAAAAAAATGCCTTTTCATATAACATACTGTATCTCTATCGATGTGGCATTTCTACCACTTACACCGCCCACTCTTTTCTCGAGTTCACGCACATATGTGGATGCTACCCTGTCCCTGTGCCCCTGATGCCCATTTCTGCTGACCGTGGTATTGCATATTGACAGTGGTGGGAGTGCAGACGTAAGAACCAACAGAGGAGAAAGAAGCCAGTGAGTTGATGTAACAATATTAAAACATTGCACATTTGTTATGGCTTGTGAAATACATCAGGATTCCTTTAAGGCCGAAAGGATACACACAAACCATTTGGTGAGCGACGCTGAAATCAAACAAAACCCTGTTTGTTTACAATGAATAGTCCACAGGGTAACTTAAATTATCTCTCATAAGTTAATCCTGACCTAATTATAATTCTAGTTGTTTTATTTAAAGTATTTACCCAGTTACTTGGACAGATATTTGCACCTTATATTCTTTAGTATGATGAGCTTGCCCGTGTTTGTCCTACTTTATGTTGCTGATAAACTCGGCTGCAACAGAAGCATGTCAAATTGCCAAAAGTCTCCTTATCAGCGATGCTTGCTGATACACTGATGCTAGGTGAGTTATTTCCCTCTGGACAAATTATATATTGTGTCCAAGCAGCATATCTGAACATGAAAGCAAACAAGGTTGGCTCACAGCCCTCACTCCTTTGATCCAAAATACAGTAACACTGTTAAGTAAGATGTTAACTGTAGTATCTTTACTCCACAGAATTGTATCGTCTAATTTGCTTTGGCTGTTTGGTTTTGCATTACCTCAGGCTACGTATTTGCATAATGAGCATTTGCAGTTGGAGCAGCGCATTGTCGAGCCAAATGCACAGAGGTGAGGCTGAGATGGCTTCTTGAAATCGGTTTTGAAAATGTTTTTTGCAGGCACTTGCTCTTCCAGAAAGAGAACTACAATGCTTTCATGGCCTTTATAACCAAATGAAAGTCTTAAAACTGCAGTACTGGTCGATACAAGTATGGAAATGATACCCTTTTTTTTTTTTTTTTTTTTCCAGCATTAAATCTCTAGACAGTACATCACTGTAATCAGATACTCGTACACCAGCATACTAAAAACAAGAGTGTCGTTCATGACCATTCATGTCTCCCTAACCCCTCTTTTAGCTGCTATTATCACATGTTTGGTATTTTTTTTATTTTTTCTTCCAAGCAGCTTCATTGCCTCCTCATCATGAGTGAAAATGATAGTCCTTTGTGATGTTGTAATCTCTGCGTGTGGCACTCATAGTCTTTCTAAGCCAGTGACAAATCCATGGCCACCAGTGTCACCCCTGGTGAGACACCCAGAGGGAAGTCATTGAACTCTGAAAGCAGTGTGCCTGTGGTTAAGCACATGGTCCGTTATAAGTGAAATTGATCACTGTGATGGTCTAGAGACAACAGTAGTCATTTTGGGAGAACCAGTGCCAGCTGTATCGCGGGCCCATTACATTTCTTTGCCTGCTACAGCAGCTTCGTATCAGGACAGTTTACCCTGCTGCTCTCTTTCGCTGTCTCAGCTTAACTCCATCCTCTATCCGGGGACAGTCACCTGCAGAGGGGCAGATGGTCTCATTTCTCCCACTGGGACTGTCTCACTCACGTACAGAAGTGTTGCAGTGCTTTTACTTTGCAACGCTTTCCCTCGAAGTATAATGTTGTCAACTCTTGTTATAGAATTAATGTTGTTAACAACTTTAAGGCTATTTGCATTTTGAATTTAGATGTGTGTTGAGAACCTCTTTTATCATCGGTACATTTCAAATGAAAATGGACCAAGAGCTGGACCAATCAGTGAGATGGCTGACCTACTTTGTCAGGCCTGTAGAAAGTAGGTTGTTGGTCAACTCAGCTACTGTTGAAGATGTGTCGCATCTGTTACACCAACAACACAAGTTGCAAGTGCTACTCTTGCACCTTCCTCCCCAGAATTATCTGTCACTCTGGGGACTGAACCCACCTTCTGGTTAAAGGTGTTTTTCCCCAGCCTTATGTTTCCCAGCTACAAGGAAGCTCTCTTGTCTTTTAATTTCATGTCTGCACTGCAATTGGGAATATTTTAGCATATGCTTGTGGTCACCTTGATGAGCAAATGAGTTAAAGTGTTGAGGTTTGCAATGGCTGGAAGAGACTTTCTTCCACTGCGATCTTACAAATATTTATCACTATAAGCAGTAGTACTGGCCCTGATTACATAAGATAAGCTGATTATGTAGTTATAATTGATAGTCATGATGACTGGTCACTATGTGTTGGTGTTTGTGCTTTTTTAATGTGTATATACCATCAAGTGCACAGTGGAGACACATTAATTTTACACTCTTATGCAGGACTTTCATATCTACTTCTTATCGAGTATCAGAAATTTTTTATGATCCAGCAAAACCTTTCCCACTTTGACAGCTCGATTTTATTCCATCAGATGTCTTTTATGAGGTTCAATAAATCATGACAGATCAGTACAGTTTCTCATCATATGGATTTATTGTTCTGTAACAATCTTATAATCTCACATATAATTAATCAAATGTATAATATACATTTATAGGTGGGTGAAATGTTATGTTTTTAAATCAGCTTCCAGGCCGCCATAGTAAAAGTCTGCAAAGTTAGTGATCATTGCTGAAGAATGTAAATAATAACCTGCATTATTGTACATGAAGCTAATGCTACAGCTAGTCGAAGGCGGTCAGTGGTGTCAGTGGGTGTGTGTTCCTAGCTTTGAGAAATTTATAGTAAGCTTTGTAAATAGAGACTTTTGACTTGTGTTCACTGTAGCCAGCAACAGTAGCTGGACGTTAAGAGACAAAAACTGAAATGGAAGCAACAAATAATGGTCGATAGGACACTGCTTCCCCAACCAATTCAAATTTATACATACAATAGGTTCAATTACTTATCTGGATACTTAGAGTAAATGTTAAATATAGTCCTCACACCCACAATGACGCAATTTTTTTCCTTCGCTTATCTTATCGTGACAGTATTTGACTGGAAAGACAATAGCGTGTCCAGTTTCATGGAAACATCTCAAAGACTGTACGTGATTGGTCTAAAATGGCTTAACCGTCACTGCACTGGTTTTTGAATGAATATTTGGCTTTTCCTCTTCATACAGACTTATAAATAATAATAATGATAATAATAATAATAATAATAATATTATTATTATTATTATTATTATTATTATTATTATTATTATTACTAAAAATATGTTGTAGGATCCCAAAAAAAACCTATTCTCAGTTAATATACTTTCATACTCTGCTGCTGCCCTTCTCTCCTTGTAATCACTAATTACTCACTTTTACAAATGCAACTGCTCATGCTGATGTATGGTATTATTTTCCTGCATACACAGTGGCCGATTTGCCTTGCATGTCCTACATCTCAACTCCTCATTAATATTGCATGATCTTGTTAGTGTCTTCTACCTCTTCTTTACCCCTCAACACCCCGGCTGCAGGAGCTGGAGGGTATATCTGAAAGCCAACTTGCATCTCCTGCTTTTAGCAGACTTGCAGACATGGGATAGGCTCAAATCTATCCAAGGATTATCCTCCACTGTCTCCCTTCCAAAAAAATTATTATATGGAAGTGTCAAAAGAAATGAGATTAGTTGCCTCTTCTTTCCTCTCTGCAGTGGAAAATACGTTTTATGTGTGATTTTCACCCAAATAAGCCAAGGGTACAGATGAGTAGGACTGACTGTTATGAATGAGGACCGTTCAACATTAAGGCATTGACAGAAGGAGGAGCAAGTGCAGGTTTCAAAAAGTATTTGAATAAATCACTATCAACTGTGTTGCGGGCCTAACACTCCAATCACTTGACCCTGTGTTACCTCCATCACTCTAGATTGGAAGCATTTCTTTAAAAAAAAAAAAAAACATTTTCAGTGGCTGTTAATCTGCACGTCCATATGTGGAGCTTCGCCCCTCATTACAGTGGGCAGTCAGGGCAGCAGCATCTATATGCCGTGGTAATGAAGACCCCAAAGAGGCCAGGGGAAAAGGCTTCAGTGGAGTGGGAGGAGAGGAAAAACAGGTGCAGTGCTTGGGAAAGAAGGTCAATACTGGAAGTGGAATAATGAAAAGAAGCAATGTCAGGGTTATTAATTAAAAATGCATCTGCAGAACTTCACAACTTCCCCTTTTCAAAAAAAAAATTATTATTAAAAAAAAAAGCTGTAATTATGCCTCTTAGGTATATTGTAAATTCTCTGAACATTAGTATGCATCTGTGTGAGTGCGTATGTGTGTTGTGTCTAAGCTCGACTTGCATAACTCAGAAGGGTGCATTGGCTAAACAGCAATCAATGTATAGCCAGTAAACTGACATCATTTGTATTACTCAAAGTAAGACTAATCTGAAAACTATAATCTGAGTGTAGCTGTCAGCATTAGGTGCAGACTGACTACAGTTGGCAGTTGATAGTGTAGTAGCTCTAGATTGCTGTGCCTCTTATTTGACAAATTAGTTTCTAAAACATTGTACCACCAACAGCCAGGATATATTGGCCCAGCTGCTTCAGATATTAAGCAGCTGGGCCACTGTCGTCTTTTTTGAGTCACCTGAATTAAGAACTGTGCAATCCATTCAAATTTAAGGTTATTATATGTGCAATGGATTTATGTTAAAAGTCAGAAAATATAAAGCTAGTTTGAGGTGTATCAGCTGACTTTTGATTTCTCTGCAACATTTGTAAAAGGAATTTAATAGGAGTGCATCCTTTCACAATCATGGCCTGATGGCTGTATTCAGAGAAGCCGTGATCTAATTCACATTGGAAACCTAAAGAATCTATAGTAGTGCAGTTGTGGTTGTTGCAGCATAATGTGCCACACTGTATACAGGATAGAGGAAATATGGCAGGTTTAATAGTTATAATTGAGTGAGTGCACCTACAATGGAATATAATGAAATGTCATCAACCTAAGAAGAAAAATTTGGCAGAAAACAGAATGGCAAAATGGCAGCAAAACGTTATAGCAGAAAATGAATTTTAAAGAAATAACAGCAGTAATAACTGTAATATGTGACATTGCTTGCTAGTAGTTGCTGTAAATCAGTCCATCAGATTTAGTTTTCAGCCCAAATCTTCAGCTGAGCTTGTTTTAAATGTTAAAACTAAAACTGTGTCTGAGCTATGAGTGTTGAAACTGTAAACACCTGAACATTTTCCAGCATCAGCTGGCAGAAGTTGACTGGGTTGCAAAGTTTCAACTGTAAAGGAGCAATGGATGCCTTCATTTTCTGCCAAGTCCCATTAAACACAACACTATTACTCATATTCTTAAGCATTACAGCAATTGTGAAACTATTATCATCATATTGTTTATATATTCATTTAAATTGTGGACTTGGATTTTACAGTTCAATATTTGCTTTTCTGGATTAAATGTAACCGTAAGGAAAGTTAATAGGAGTGTAGTTTTGTAACAGTCACAGATGGTCAATAATTTATTTGTGGCAGAAAAATATTAATTTTGTTGAAAGCAGCTTTGTGCTCAGTAACTGCACCTGCTCCTGATGCAGCTAAAGGCAGCTATCACAGAGACAATGGAAGCTGTTGCCAGGAGCAGTTAACTTAATGTTTTCCTCAACAATTGGAAAAAATAAACTAATCTAAGAGTTCTTATCCATAAGTTGAATTACAAAAACACGTACAGCTACTTTGATATCTTGCCACCATTTTTCTGTCACTGTTTTTCATGGATATAAAGCTGTGACAAAAGCTGTCCGCAGACAGACGTTTTTCTGCCAAAGTCCTCAAAACCACCTCTGTGGCGGCTCCTGCTACAGTCGGTGTCACCCGGACCACATTTTGTCATGATGACAGACACAAATCCAAACAACACCGGCCACACGCTGTTGCTGCTGGTGATTTAACTGTATGTCACGGACGTATAACTGAGCCATTAGTATCAGCCACAACTTACTGTTTTTGTAAGGTGAGTGCGAGTCCAGACAGTGAGAGACCTGAACAGATGCAGAGGCCATCCGCATCTGAGGTTTCATTCTAGCAGGAAGCAGAACAAAGAGCTTTTGTTTCAGATTGAAGAACCATTCATCAGAAAAGCTGTTTTCATTGGATCAAGGTGTAAAATGTGAGACTGCCCCCATTAACTGCTGGTAATTGCAAGTGTAGGTCTGCACAAACATCTTTAAAACAACTCATTTGGTGACTGCGATGTGAGGTTAGCAATCAAATCTGTTCCGGATAATGTTTCAAAATGACTCTGAAAGCACAATAATTCCTCTTTAGCTTTGAGTGCATGATTCAAATGATATGGTAAATCCACTGAAGGACGGCACACCAAACAAGGTATTACCTTTTCTATGAGTGTGTGTTTAAATGTGTGTGTGTGTGGTGGGGGATTTCTGAGAACTCTTTGGAGATTGAATTTTGTTAATTGCCATCATCCATCAAGCATAACATTCATAAATGGAATAGCCATTGGACATTTAAGATAATGCTCAACCAGTATGATGGATCACAGCGTTCGTGCTCGTGTTCAATCTGGTTAATGTCTGAGATAATAATTTAGCTTTAATCAGTCTTATTTTGTATATTTGAAATCACCACTACCTCCTGAGGCACTCAAGAGGTTCTTGCCGTCCGCAACTAATAAAGAAACAATTTAAAGCACACATAACGTAACTGCTAAAATGCATTATCTCTACTTAGATATTTGTTGTAGCAGTTGCATTTACATATTTTATGGTGCAGTATTTAACAGTAGTTAAAAAAGAAGAAGATGTATTTATCTTTTAATATGAGGCTTTAACAGATCAGCTGGGATATCGGTCTGGTGTCATCTTAGGTATGATAATCTTAAAAAAAAAAATAAGATGGGAACAAAAATGCAGTACGGGTTCCACGAGTTAGTAAAAGTAACTAGTAGTATATTTACTCACATTTCTGAGGTACTTAATTTTATGCTATTTTATAGCACTTCACACTATAAAATGGTACATAAGCATATGGCATGGGTAAAATGAGCTCCTCCGCAGTCATCCCAGCCAGTTACATTAAAATATTGCTATGTTGCTTACGCCCGTATTTACAGCAATTACCATTCAAATTTACTACTTTATACTTTAAGAGGGTAATCAGCTTAATCAAGTGGGTATAATTAGCTCCACCACAGTCGGCTGCGTACATGTGAATGCATTTGTAATAACAATCTAATAGTAAATATGTAATGTAACATTTTGCCTGCATAGTGAGAACTTTTACTTTTGTAATTCTATTAAAAACAATCCCCTCCACACGTGTTTTAAGACATCGGAACTAGAAGTGTTAGATTTGTTGTATAAGTGTCACACTTTTTTCCTATGTATTTTTACTTTTTCTTTTTGTTTTGAGTTGTAATTTTTTATACTTGCAATTACATCCTGTGTCGGCAGGTACTGATTTGTGTTCTTGGTACACACCTGTGCGTACAGGCCTGTTAAGAACACTGAAGCTGGACATTATGCAGTGGAGAAGACGCGTCAGTGGTGTGACTCTCTGTGTTGTGCTGAACCGAAAGGAGACATGTTATTAACCCATGTTGTATTTGTTTTAAGATAACGTTCACACTTGTTGCATATTGGACCGTGATTGGCTGTAGTTTTGATGTCACAATGATTTTTACTTAAACGTCTTAAACCGAGAAACTTTCCTCCGTCAGCGAATTAATCTGAAAACAGTCATTTTAGTTTCAAAGCGGCAAGTAACAAACATTTAGTAAAAGGGGAAAAAAACAAAAGTTGATAACAAAAAAATAAGCTAACAATGGGTAATTGATCAAAAGTAAAATAAACAGTCTGAAATAAAATCCAGTATTCACTAAATAATGTTCGGTGTGTATTAAATGGACTTCCCACCATCATAGTCTTTGTTTTAGAGTTTGGTTTGTACGTTATATATTAAAACTTCAGTAATGGAATACACAATCCATCAAAGCTCACACGGCACAAAGATCTATCATTCTTATCTTTGCCTCTATTCTCATCTGTATCCTGATTGTCCAATTTACTGTTTTGTGATGGGGAACTTAACATACTGCACACGGTACATGTAACGGGAGAGGGGGAGGGGGGGTCAGAGGTTATATCATACGTACACCACCACTCATCTCTGACTTTCAGAAAACATAAGTGTCAATGTCGATAAATGACAAGCAGGTGGAGCTGTGAGCAAAGTTAAGCTCCATTAGCGTTACATTTTGATTTTTTTTTTTTTTTTCACAAAGAGACAGACATGTGTTGGTGCTTTCTTTCCTGAAAAGGTTCCTCATAGATAGATAGGGCTTATTATTACTGCAGCCTGCTTCCACACAGTTAGGTCTATGTAACATCAAGATAATGCCTCTCTGCACTTACTCCATATCTGGCATAACTAGAGGCTAGCAGTCTCATTTTAATTGATGTTACTTCCACATCTCTGCTTCTTCCTGTGCATTCTGACGTTACTGCTGGTTGGTGCTGTAAGTGACAGCGAGGAGAGGCGCTTCTAATCTGGAGGTGGCAAATAATCAGAATAATTTGGGCACTGTGTGTGTGTGTGTGTGTGTTTGTGTGGGGTGATGGCCTGTATGTACCACTTGTCATTTTTTCAATTACTCGAGCTGTGGTTAAATGTTCATTTTCAGCAGTCAGCCCGGAGCAAAAACTACTGAGCCCCATTAGGTTTTACCCACAGCCTCACACTCATTAGTTTTCTCCGGTCAGATGAGAGTGAGGATGGAGAAGCCTTGCCGGCCTTTCTAAAGAGGTCAGGGTGGAGTCTAGTGCTCTGTACAGCCACAGTAGAGATTGTTAAGGGGTTTACAGCCAGTGTCTTACAATAGGAAGATTGTTGTGAAGACCTGAGTGACCTTTTTAAGGCAAATCAGCACACGGTCCAAATTGACCTTATCTCTTTTTCCCTCTCTGAGTCTCTCTGCCTTCTTCTCACATGTGTAGGAACCTACTGACCCATGAGAGAAGTTGATAAACATGACAGCACAGAACTAGGCATTATGGGTGCGTTTACATCAAGATTCCAGGAAAAGTATCAGAACTGTACATTCTCCCCACCGCTTACATAGGTACAGCGACTCTTGTTTCTCTTGCATCTAGCGTGATGCTTTCGGAAGCAGTACAGGCATCATTACCCGACGTCCTCTGTTTCCATTGACCTGAGGGATCCCGTCTTGATTTTGTGCCGCTAAAGCTCTGCCAGCTAAATGGAGGTTACAGCGAGATGGCATCCATTATTGAGGTATTCAATTCAAATGTCACCCGTTTCCACTTGGCGCTGTTTTCTCTTCCCTAATGTTTGCTCGGGGCATGGGGGAGGGAGGGATGAGGAGGATGAGGAGGTGGGTGGGGGGGAGTGCGAGGGACACCAGTTTTTGTGCCTTGTTGTCTCAGCACTGGGAGGGACTTTTTCAGCAGACATTAGCAGGGACGGATGCAAGGTGACACCGTTGTAAGTCTCACCACTTCACCTTGCACTCTGACACGTGGACGTTCTCTCGCACTCTCTCTGCATGGTGAGTATCCTCCCGAGCACAAGCCTCTAAAACAAGGCTGATTGTAACTATTCATCATCCAGCCTCCACTTAATTGGACCAAAAGTAGATTGTGGTGGGGGGGGGGGGGCACAAGCCTCTCAGGTGGGTGTGGACAGAATACAGTTCAGACGAGAGCTGAAAATACTTCAGGTTCTCACATGGTATAAACCCACTTTCTCTCTAAGTGCAGGTTACTTATTTGGCCACTACAGACTGAGCTCTCATTACCCAGTTACCCTCCTGTCAATGTAATTCAGTCCTATCATCCCTCAACCCAGTTGAAATTAACAGGTAATTTGTAAATGTCACTTTGGGTTAGGCACCTCATTTTCTTCCTTTTCCAACAATCCAACACCCACCAGCTAATTTTTCTTGTCTTTTGAATAAGATTTTCATTCACAAATAGAGTTATGGTCCACTAAATAAATGAGAGTAATTGATTAGGGGAAAAAATGTGACTTACCGAAACCTATTAGAGTCAATCAGTGACACACTACCCAAGATTTCTTTAGTTACCGTAATGCTGCATGTCTGCTGAAATTCTAAAGATGTCCGTCTGACAAGTGAAACGATTTGTAACGAGGTGGTAAAAGTAATATATGAAGTATTGACATTTTTTCACACACAATCGCCCGCCCACACAAACACTTTCAGCATCTATGAGGTCAGGGACACGGACACTTAAAGGTTACAGTACTGTAGAAATCTGCTCTTGTGCTGTCAAAAGCCAGCCAATGACTTTGTGATGGGCAAGTTTATTTTAATAGCACAGTTCATACACAAATACAATTTAACATGCTTAAATAATGCATTCAAAACGTTACACATGGAAACACACCATAAACATTCAAAAGCAAATGAATATGTTGCATGTATGCAAATAAATAATTTACAAAAATTTTTCTTGGTTGGAAGCAGTAACTTAGTTAAGCATTTTTTGGTTGCCTGGCAACTGCTCAGAGCAGCAACTAGGTGATGAACATAGTGGAGCACTTAACAACTAAAGAGAAAGATATTTTTCCTCCATGACCAAAACAAAGCTAAAAGGACAAGACACACGACTCCTGATGAAAGGTAATGTTGCTCTGTATCTGCTGGATGCATCAATAAGCAACAAACAAGTGTGTGTGTGCACCGACAGTTCAGACTGACTGATGATCACATTCAGACAGTAACAGTTTGCAAACAGCTTCTTACACATTCTGAGCTATTGTGGGAGACACTGGGTAACGCAACTGAACAACAAATTTGAAGATTGTAGTGACAGTTTTCTACGCACTGTTGTCTTAGTCTTACTTAAACCTAATAAATTATAGGATTATTCTTTATTTTTAGTTTTCAACTCCTGAATGATAAGATTTTCAGTGTGGCTACTCAGTGTAGCTACGCTGCAGCGAGGCTACTGTAACTGGAAGATTGCTAGATTCTGTAGAGGATGAGCACATGGGGCACGTTTTTGGGTTTTTCACAAGATCTTCTACAGAAACATCAGTAAATGGTTTCTGCTCTGACACATTTATGTCTGTAGGTTTTTATGTCTGTGTGTTTTTACCATGTCGACGTTTCCAAACGGAGGCTCTCTGATCATTACAGTAACAATTTCACCTGTGGTGGCATTTGGGCTCCATGATATTGACAAAATCAGATATCGCCACCCTGATTCCATTAGCGTGACGATGTTTTTGGAGACGGCTATTAGTGCTTTCCTCAGATATTAAAGGTTTTGGAAATGATCATCAGGAACGTTGATATGATGACCAAGAAGGTAGAGGGATTCATGTTTCGTTTCACTCAGCTAGAGGAATCTAATAAGGAAAATTGTTCCATTAACTGTAATGCAGCCGTTAGGACCATGAAAACATAACATTTAGGCTACATCACAATATTGCAACAACCAAAATCCCAGATAATATCTACTCTCATTTGAGGATATTATATTATAGTGATACATCGCTCAGCTCCAGGTGGCACAAGCACAAAATTTGTTGTTAGCAATAACTCAATTCAGACAAAGCATCATTGTCTTTCATACATAATGTATTAGTTATCAAGGGATCCAAATTTCTTTTGAGGGAATTTGCATAGAAAAGCATGCAAATGGAGAATGAATGAGAATTACTTCAGTCTTATCTTTTTTATGTTTTTTAGTTTTTGGACTTCAAATGCGTTTCTCATATAGTTGCCTCTGAGCTGTTACATGACCATCACTCAAAATAGCAGTCAAGCTAATTCCCCAATCAGTCAGTGCACCGGCTAAGTGGAATTCAAGACTGATTTCACCATGTGATACCCGTGTGTCTCCAGCCTAAAAGCCTCTGTGTGATTGATAAATACGAGAATTGAGGAGACATTTCGACTGGGAAAAGGCCTCTCTCATTAAAAATATGGTGTTTGTAATGAAGAGGAAATAGAATTAGCACTGAGAGGGATGACGGGGAGCAAATTGCTGTAAATATTGTAAAGACTGATTGGCAGCCTCCTCCTCCAGCCAGAGCAGAAAGTCATTATGTGGGTTTTGGATATAGGTTCCCCATGACCGCATATTTATTATCTATCTAAATAGAATCACTTACCTCTGATGCTGCCTCTGATAGCCAGTCACCACAAATATCAGTTCCCTCGGTGCCTCTGCCGGCAATTTTACATAAGGCCAAATGATTATGCGCACAACCAGACAGAGCAGCATTTTGCTGTTAACTTGATTCTTGTTCTCCTATGAGAAATAAACCTTTGTGGGGAGATTTCTTTCCTTTTTAAGAGTGTAAATTCAACGCTTTTGGACATGCTCCATTGTGGAAAATGAAGTCCATAGTACAAAGTGAGAATGTTTTTTTAAAAAAAAAGAAAAAAAAAAAAAAGAAAATGCCTCCTTGTATTACCATGACTGCAATGTGGCTATAAGCTTTCTCTATGATCCCATATCTTTATTCACTGTAGCCTATTTGTCAGTATGGTGCAGTTCAGCTGTGTCTTTTCTGTGCAACCATTGTTCAAGCATTAAGAGTTATGGCAATAAATATATGTATTACAACTGGGGATGCGGCACAATGCCTATTCATGAAGGCAACATATGCAGCACTTAAAAGCATGTATGCACATAGGTATTGGCCCATTTGTCAAGCCAGGAGAGCTAATTATCTCATACTGTGCGATATTGTTTTCAAGCCATGCATTTCATTTCGCAACATTAAAACATACGTGGTGGAGGCAGCAGAAATGGTTTCCATGAGTATGAATGCATTAGAAAATTTTGGGAGGGGATGTTGTATTAGAACTCCACAGGGATATCAGCATGCTACACCTCTTTTGGTTTGTCATTCATCTTCCTCCGTGAGGGCGGAGAAAGAACCAGTGGGTAGTGACGCCTTCAGCCAACTTGGCAGGTTAATGGAGGTAATTTGATTTCATACATAATGGCTGCCCATGCCACGCAGGGCTTAATTGCGCTCGGTGTCTGGGCGTCATTTCGCGGTACCAGCCGAAGCCGTGCATTTCCTGAAGGTTGTGCGGAGGCAAACAAGTTCCTGATTCAAGTGAGATGGAACCGATAGCTCTGTTTCATCTGCTAATAGTTTATCTTATTTCCCAGGCAGCTGTGAGCTCTGCTGTCACAGTGTGGCGGCGGCAGCTCGGTTTTAGTGAATCAAGCAAGTTCATTACTCCATTGCAAACAAACACCATAGTAGGCCTTATAGTCCTGGGATGACTCTAAAGGAACATGCTGGTGTTAACACTGTCCTATTTGTTACACCTCGATTTGATTTTATCCATGTGGAATCAGCTTTTGTGTGTCTCTGCTGTTGTTGTTTGGAGCGTTCAGTCATCTGAGGCTGTGTCTCAGAGCAGTTTGACTTAACGCTGATGAATAATATACCGTTTAGACTTTCTGTTTATGTAGGCCTACATTATGTGGTGAGGTCATCTTAAAACTTTGCATGTGTCCGTCTCGGGAGATGTTCAGAATCTGCTACTGAGAAATGCTGAAGCTGCCAGTTTGTACCTGTTCAGACTGACCAAAAAAAAAAAAGTATGAAGGCGATTGTTAATTTTATATATCAGTCATTTACAGTTCAGTCTGCTGTAGTTTCAATTCATGACTTTATGTGGATATGGAAAACCACATTGGTCAATATTGGTTACTAGTATAAATACACACAGAATATAAAATACAACCACTAGAATGTGAAATAATACATACAATTTTTAAAACAGCTAATTTTTTCTGACATAATTAATCCTGTCAGTTTTTATTTCAGATTTTTGGTTGCCAAAGCATGTTTTATATACTATTTTACCAACTAATCTCAGCATAAAGACATGCTTGTGACATTGATGCTTTCTGGCACCTGGCTTTTATTAGGTTGTGTAAAAAGAGTAAAATGAAATAAAATAATAATAAAAAAAAAAATCTCATCAGAATCTAATTAAATCCCAAAATAATGATAAGTTGGATGGAGATGGAAAATTAATTTGAGGTTTTTTTTCCTCACCCGATTATTGGATCCTAATCAGCATTGGGGTTCAAGCCGGGTTTCGTAAGACCTCTTCATTTGATCATTATCTACAAAGCCGTTGTAGCTATTATAGGCCATATTCCTTTACTCTGCCATACAATCTAAATGGATCTAGTTTCAAAGCCTCAAGGACAGTCTGGGATGAACTCAGCGAGACTGCACTTTCCTGCTTATCTTCATCTACAGGGAAGTCTGTAAACATCATAATGCAAAGATCAAAATAACGTTGTGTTGCACAGGTTACAAATAAAACTGTAGCTGTTCATACTGAAGAAATTCAAAGTAACAAAATAAAAGTATTGGACAAAAAAAAAAAAAACTGTCAGACAGTCTCCTAAACTAGTGTTTGAGACATCCAGCTGTTAATATTACTGTTTTACTTTGACTGTGGAGGAAATCATCTTTTAATACTATCATTTCATTATTTGCAGCGTCTTCATGGATACACAGTAGTTAAGAACAGCCTTGTTAGTTTGAGGTTGTCAGAGCTGCTTTTCAATGACGCCAGGATTGTCTGGTTGGGGGTCAAATGTCAATGGGCCCATAAGTACTTCTCCACTGGGTCACTGCTCCATCCAAGGGCAACAATAAACTGTGAAGCTGTACAGCCTCTGAATGCTAGAAAATATTAAATTGATGTGGCAGGTTACATCCACCAGAACAGCGTCTCTGACGTTCAAACAACTTCAAAGACCTTGAAACTTCATCTGTGCCGAAATAAACAAACCAATTTACTGTAGCTCACGTTTAATGATGATAGCTACATTACTGGGGATAGCTTTGTAATCTTTGAACATCATTATATTCAAACGTGGAAATTATCTGTAGTGATGATTGCTTATCTAGTTTTCCACCCGTGTTAATAGTGACGTCTTCTCTTGTACAGGAAATAAGCTGAAATTGAGTATATCTATTACTGAAGTACAGATATTATGAACCACAGCTTTGTTGTTAGGAGCTTTATATAGTCTATTCTGAAACAGTTTAAAGAGCCCTCAGAGAGAGAGATTTTAAAGTGCTGTTGTTATTTTGGGTTAACAGTGAGACAATGTGTTTTGTTGGCAGTGGCAGAGTTGGTGCTGCATGAAGGTTTGTGCCAGCAAACAGAGTTTAGAGCCAAAGCCAGACGTATGTACAGATGCATGCAACCTTTGATCCTCATCAGCCAGGCTCACAATCACCTATCTGAGAGTTTGCATTGGCTCAGTGTCCTCTTAGTTTATAACAATGTTCACTGAATGCCAGGCATTAAATAGAAAGCCGCCGGACTGAGTGGATAGAGTGGATAAACACTGCTGCAGATTATCATAATATCTAAAAGCCTGGTTCTTCCTCACCTCACTACCTACCTTTACTAGTGGCTGCACAATTAGCAATCACAACCCCTCACTTAGTATGTCTGTGCCAGCCCCAAACAAAGCCATGTTTCTTTCTTGCACATTTGTTATATTTGTTTTTTGGCATTCATTCACATTATACATGTAGGTGTTAAGCTGTTGACTATATTCAGTCCAATCTACACTGAGCAAAATAGCAGAATAAACCTATATTTTTTAACCTTAGTTCCATGACATCAGGACTGTACCAATAAAACAAAACAATGGGTTAACCTTATTTTATTTTCAGGTATGGTATGTCACTGTCAGAAAAGGAAATAAGTTAAATAAAAAGAGAAGAGCTAAACATTAAGCGTCTCTTTATAAATTCATAATAATGAATTTCATACGATGCATTGAAGTCAATGGAACAAAAGTACAAACAATTAGCCCAGTTCACTTTTTCAACATCTAATGTTAAAATGATAAAGTGACAGGCAGGAAATAATAAATGAATGTGATCAAAAATAAATGTGACAGAGGCGTTGTAATGGGCTGCAGCACATCTCTGATGACAGCAGCAGCTAACACTGCCACGCTGCTGTTATTCCCTGTTTGCCGGAGCCAAGCAAAGTTGAAGTGTAATGGCACTGAGTGTTGAGTGGTTTGTTGGAATGAATACTTTCCTTTCAGTTGAATATCAACAACCTGAATGTAAGGCCTGATGGAAACGGCCACGTCCTTGACCCGTAATCAGCATAATATTCCTCATGTGTTTGAACGTTTCTTTTCTTTGTATATACAAAAATCTTTTATGGTCCTTCTTGATTCTTTTCCGCGCTGTGTTGGACTCTGACAGTATTTCCATCTTGTTTGCTGAATTTGGGACGATCCAGCTCAGCTTGGCATTACCTGTGAATATTTGTATCCAGCAGCAGGCCGCTGGCCCGTCTGGACTTCACGTCATGCTGGGTAGCATGTGGGAAATTTCTCTGCTCTTCTCTTCTGTTTAGATCTGTGTAATCAAAGACAACGTTAGAGCCAACGCAGATGGATGAATCAGACCAGTCAGCTCAGATCGGCTAATATTATTGTGAAGTGCTAGCATACGATGCATTCGTCTGTTTTGTTTGTACAGTACGTGTCTGTATAATGGACGACTTCCGTTAGTTAGTATATTCCAACTGTTCCTCC
Organism: Seriola lalandi dorsalis; assembly: GCF_002814215.2. NCBI lineage: Eukaryota > Metazoa > Chordata > Actinopteri > Carangiformes > Carangidae > Seriola > Seriola lalandi. The sequence goes on from NW_019525119.1 coordinate 1,016,429, forward strand.
TGAATCTGAATTTGATTCCTTTGCCTTTGTGCCAGCGCACTGTGACTGGGTAATCACGTCAGGCCGACTGTTTTTCAAATATAGAAACTTTCCTTTTATAAGGTCAACATTCATGGTTGTTTGGCTCCATAATCTACCATAAAGCCAAAGCCAAAGTCCACTTCTGAAAATGGCTCATTAAGATTTTGATCAATCTTGTGCTTTCGGTGAGACAGACTTAGGAAATGCCATCAGAAAATTGCATTTCCCAATGACATTAGGCGCCCAGTTGACCATCCAATTCCATGTGTTTCTATTGAGATGTTAAGATCTGATATCATTTGGGTCAGAAAACCAGCTTTTTTCTCTAAGTGAGGCAATTAAATTTCCTTGATGGTCTCTGAGAGCACTTAGCTTAAGAGAATACACTTCTAAATCAAAAAGCTTTCAATCATCTAAAATCATATTTGGGAGAAATGTGCCCCCGAGTGTAGCGTCACATGTAATGCTGTTGAGCATGTGACAGACCCGTGCTGAGATAAGCGATGTTGGGAAAGGTTATTGTGCATGTCTCTGTGAGCTGTGCATTGGCTGAGACATGTTGTTTTGGCGGAGTTATTGTGTAACTTCATATCAATGACAGGACGGGGACAAGAGAGCTTAACCTGAACTGAGACAGGATGCATCAAACGACACAAATGAAAAGAAAAATATTAATGGACTGCTGAATTTATTACATTTTTTTTTTCTTCTCTCACATCAAATATGACAGTTGCTGTATTAGATTAACAATGAATAACTGCACGTTTTAAACAATCATCTAATCAGCAGTTCAAGACTCATCATGTAAGGAGGCAAATAATGGCCGTAAAGATTCGGGGTTTCATTCTAGCGACTCGAGCCAAACTTCTTACCCAAGAAAACTGAAATTGACCAACTAATCTGCACAAACAAATTCTTTAAACTGACTTGAATTTTTAAATGCTAGTTGAGCTTATTGAGAGCATAGATTTTGAGTCCATGTTTGGTCTTTTTCAGATGATAGATGCGTGTCACTTTTACATGAGAAAATGCTGTGAGGATGAGAAGTGACTGAGTTTGATTTGATTTTGATATAATGTTTGTGTGGAATATGTACACAGACACATTCCACACAAACATTATGGCGACCTTTTGGCAGCAAGAGCTCCTCTGTTTGTTGTATTTGCACAAACAGCATGAAAACGTCAAAACAGTGTGTGCTTAACAAGAACAGGACAAAGGATGCTTGTCTGGCTACGCATGAGCAGTTGGTCCAGAATAAAGGTTCTGGGCTGTGCACAGACGTCTGCACAGCGTCTGCATGACTCGGCCTTAATACAGCAACATGCAGTGACCACAGTGGGGGAAATATTACTCAGTTAATATGTTAGTCCTGTTTGTAACGTCAATTGCGTGGGTAGCTGATGATAAGCTCCTTGATCTTGGGAGGACTGCTGTAGATAGCAATCTAATGCTAATTAGCTAGGCATGCTAATGTTAGCAGTTTGCGTTAAAGCAGGCAACACACTACAGGTGCTTGGATCATATGACTGCACATCACTGGATAGGCCACCCATTCAGATGTCAATTCCATGTTCTGACTTTTAGTGTTTTAATTTAAGCAAGTTAATATGAACAACTTGAATTCTTTAGATCTTAATTAAACTTATTGAATTCTATTAATTTTAGTACATTTTATTAGCTATTAGATTGCTTAAAAGATTTATTTTTTTCTGGCCATTTTTTGCTTCCTTATCTCTATAGTCTTGGTCGTATTTATCTTTTTTGTGACAATGTTAAAATTTATATTTAATGAATATAACAGATAAACAGCTTTAGTCACTGAAGGTGAGAAAAAGCAAGGAGGCCATCTGGCAAGTCTGAAATAAATGACTTCATTCTCTAACTACCTGTTCACTGGTTTACCATCCTGCTCTATCTTACGACAGCTAATTAGGCAGGTTTTATACCCAGGTTTACTTAACTCTGTCATGCAAGGATAAATTACCATTTTGCACTTCTCACTTAATCATTCTAATTACCACAGGCAATTTATCAGGCTGTCTTCAGGGTAAGAATAATTGGAAAGATTATTAGATGAGAGTTTTTCTGTATATATCAGGATATACAGCTTTTATGTCAGAATATGTTCTAAATTTTGAGGAGATTCTGAGGGGAACATAAGAAAATGAATTTTTACAACCATATAATACACATTATAGTCAATGACTTCATAGTCAAATGTGTCAGATGCAACCATTTTACAGTCATTCACAGGGTCTATCCTCCTTTACAGAGATCACAGCAGTAGACAGAAGGCTCGCTGTTACGCAGGTTTACACATTTTAATGCTTGTGTGCATTGGGAATGTGTTTGGGGGGGGGGGGTGGCCCTTTGCTGACTTTGTCCTGACATTCATTCCCACACTATATCAGCAGTGAAAGAGGGATGCATCAGACACCCCCTCCACACAGATCAAAGAGGGGTGTGCCGTGCTGCTGTGGGCTTACTTGAGAGACTACCGACATGAAAATACCACATCCCAGTCCTCAGTGGGGGGCCAGTCTGTAATTGTGTCTTGTCAGACCTCCAAAGTCCCTCTCACAGCTTCGTACCTGACATTTTCCTCCAATGAATTTATTTTTCATTCTTTGGTATTTTGGCAGTGGTGCCACTTGTGACCAAATTTAGCTCTTTTTTCCCACCGTGTGCACTGCGAGCCAATGATAAAAGTGTGTGAATATTGCACTTTTGTATGAGAATGAATGTTAACCCCATCAGGAAAAAGGTCATATCCAGCAAATGATGAACAGCCAAGTGCACCAGTGTTGTAAGGGTTCATAATTCATTGGTTTATATGAAAACATTTACCATGAATAGAGGCTGCCGTGGAACTCTGAACACTTGAATATAAGAGAGAACAGCCATATCACTGATCCGTCTACATAATCAAATTTGCCATGAAGCCGTTTAATGTGATGAACCAAAACTAAGAGTGACATCTATGTGGCATTTCACAGTAAAAGTCACTACTGCAGATACTTGCTTCGATTGCATCATATAGGGTAAAATATGACACAATTATATAATCGCCCACATTAATGTAAGCGGCTAACTGCTTATGGTTTTACTGCATTTTTTACCAAACACGCCCGAAATGTTTAAGTAGTGAATTGGTTTAAACAGGTTTTCACCAGGATTTATTTATGTCCACCCACCCAGAAGTAAAACGACACCGTTGAGTTTGCAGTAAACAAGGTCCTCTGTCAGTAAATTGTAATTGTATTTTGGTATGATAAAGAACCATGTAAATCATTCCTGCATATTCCCTCCAGTCTTTCAAATTACAAGTAGTTTTTTTTTTTTTTTTGTTAAATGCCCAATTATTATTCAGTAATGCATTTTTAAAAGTCATGGTTGGGTTTTGACTTAAACAGCAAGGTAGCAGAATGCAAAGCAAATTTTTGCTGCTGTGTGATTGCATACAAAGGCAACATGAGTGTAAAAGCAGAAAAGAGTTTGCACATATCTCTTTCTAATTTTTAAAATTCTAATTAATGAAAGTTGCACAGAGACGGGGGAAAAAGTGACAGGGTCTGAAAGAAAATAACAGAACAAACTTTTCCTGGTAAGTTTTGAGATTAGCTGAGCTGCTCACTTACAGTAAACATCTATACAGTAGGTACATTGGAAAATGGCGCCGTGCAATGATTAGCTGCTTCTTTTCACCTTCCAGTCAGGAGCTCCACTAGGAGGGCGAGACAGACTCATGCCATCCCCCATTCAGTTCCACCCTTCACTTTTCTGGCACCCCGACCAGCCGAGGAGAGTGTTTGCAGGCTTCCCACCAGCAAACACTGCTGATTGTGTTTATTAGAACGAGTGCAGTGCCTGTTCAAAATGTACCTGTCGGTAGGGGCTGATTGCTTGGCCTGCGTTAATCCACCTTCCAGCTTCCTTGAGAGCATCATCCAAACCAACTTCACACTCGACACTGCTCTTCTTTGACTCCTGAGAAATACACCCGGCAGTGTGTTTGTGGTCAGTCAGTCTTGTTTGTTCCTGCTGGTGTAGGCAGCTCCACTCCACTCAGATAGTGTCTGGCTGGTGGCGTAGAAACTGCTGGTAGAATTGAAGCTTGCATTTCTTTAAACCCGGGCGTGTGTGCTCTCCCGTGCAGAGTAGTTCCGGCTTTTTCTTTATGTTAGTAAAAGTGATGTTGAAAGCTTTTTTTCAAGAACCAAAAAAAAAAACACTGGAGTGGACGAGTGTTTGTTGAGAAAGTGGAAGTCCAGACAGACAGAGATTCCTCCGTTAATCCTGTAGTTAGATGCACGATCAAGCTGAAAGTGCTGCAAAATGTGTGTTTTCAATTGAAACAGCTGTTGTGTTATATATATATTTTGAAGCTGTTTGCTCCCTGGCTGACACGTTCATGACACATCTGCACCAATTGATATTAACTTACTCATCAACAGACTATTTCATCATAATCACTCAGTCACAAAATAAACATGCGCGCTGTACCAGACTATACTAAACCTCATTCAACAGGATAGATGTTTCTCCAACATCCATCCTCTCCTGTTTCGACTTCTCCAGGATTCATCTGCCAAGAAAATTTGATTTTACTTGACCAGAAACTTTGCATTTCCACATCATTTTGTAGACCATTATCATTACAGTATTCATAAAGAAGACAACTTGTAGGTTGTTGTTTTCCACAGTACACTCAGACATTAGCAAGAGGGAAAGTGAAACAAACGTGCTAACTGATGAAGTGAGCGCTATGTCCTGAAGTAATCCTTGAAATCTTTGTGAGTGTTCGTACTGAGCACCATACAAAATAACACCAGTAAAACAAGGGTTATAGTGATTTTTTTTTTTTTTTTTTCATCTTCCAACTGACGTTTGACAATTTAACAACATCACTTCACTCTCATTCTTGTCTCAAAATAAAAACAGTTAGCATTGTTGTTGAGTTGTTTTTGAGCTCACAGTGTGAGACGGCTGTTATTCTTGGCCGTTTTGGCAGATTCTCTCCCTGGGTCACACTATATAAACTCGTTTTCACTTATTAATTTTTATTTCCTCTGTGGCAACAAAACGCATTACGTGAGTCTTCATGAAACTAGAACTGGGCTCACAACACACTTCTAGGGCTGACTAACTCTGAAAGACTGACTATATCCAGCCTTGAAAACACTTGCTAGCCCAGCAACATTAAGGATAAAGACAACCCATAATGCTTGTACTCTCTCCATTCATAAAGAATATCTGACATAATGAACACGTAATTGTCTCATCCTCAAATATAATTTCCAGAAGAAGTGTAGTCTTATATTCGAGCAAAACGGTATCCTTTCTCTCTTCCCTTTTGATCGTTCATTTGGCTAAGGCGGTGTGTACTGCACCAAAGTCTTGTAATGGAAGGGAAAATCCTGGCTTTGAAATAAGGCCCTACAAATTCAAGTAGTACGGAGTGCTCAATTTAGTCAGTCCAGTCTCATCTCTATCCATCTTTTACTGTGCAGCAATAAAAATAATAATATAAAAAGTAATAAAATAGCAGTAACTAAATACATAAATAGAAATTAATGTATCTAACTGTATAAACACAATGATAAGTTCAGCAAAAACACATACTGTGGGGTTGTTCCAGGCTGTTCAGTGCTGCGGCTCTTGCTTACTGTAGTGCTGCTCCTTGAAATCTCCCCGCGCTAACATGCAGTATGTTACTGAGAGGACTGAAGATTAGCATATGACATGACAGATTACATTAAATCATGTCTGCGCCGTACTTTATGACATTAGCCTCTTAGCCCAGGCACATAGATGCATGCAAATGCTCCCCCAAACCCTCTTATTTAAATCTGCTGCATGACATGGCACCTTTGATATGATTATTAGTCATCTAAGCGACTTGACTTCACCCTCATCAGATATGGGATGTCAGCGAAGGTGAGAAATGACGGCCACTTTGAACATGAACCTTGACAAGCTGCGGAGAAACACTGAAAAGCAGGCGTCTGACTGAAAATGTTATTTAACAAAGGATGTCCATGCAGGGAGGTTTATCTAGATGATTTCCTCGGAAAAAAAGGTTTGAAAGTATCACTGTCTCCTCAGATATGATAAAGGAGGAAGGTTGTTGAGAATGTGGTTGTTCTTTTCATGCTGTCCAACTCATTAGTAACAGAAGTCAGTCTGTCTCAGTCAGAACTGCTGCCCAGATGGCTCCCCAATCTGCCCCATGTAAGGAGTGAATCATCATAATCACACATAATCTGCTTTTTAACACATGCCTTTTGCTTCAATTTTAAAAAATTATACACTACAGTAATACATAAATCAAGCTCTTCCCTTTTTTAGATCCTGAAGTGACACCGAGATTGTGAGTTATCACGCAGTCTAAAAAGCAGTCAGCGTTCTTGATATTTAAACCACATTCCCATTGTCAGTCACATCCAGTGTTTGCATATTGTGATACCCAGTCTCCTGCTCTTTGGGGAGGTAGGGATTGTAGATACTTCTCTCCAATTATTCCCAGTGTCATTGGAGAAGCCCCCAACACCACTCGAGTGTCTTGTCTGTGCTCCGTGGTCTTTAATCTTAATTATAAAGCTATCATTACAGCATGAACCCTGGGCTGCCAACAGTGGAGCCCTGGGCTCATCTGCTCCGAATCAATCAAACTAAGTTCTGCACTGGAGGACTTTTTCTCTTTTTTCAATCAGGTCATTTTGATTCTCCCTTATCTCATTTTCATAATTATGCTTGTCCCTTCTCTAATGGAGTGAAAATGCTCTACCTTCAGAAGCTTTACATGGTCAAGTCTGAATATTTAAACCTTGAACATCTGACCTTCCTTTAGAACTTTGTGACAGTGAATAATCCAAAAGATCTGAATTTGTTCCCTGCGGTGCTTGTTAACAAAGGCTTGTTAATAGAAGAGGATGAGACAAGAACAAAATAACTTCAGCAGTTTATTGTTTATGAGAAGGTGTTAGATATGGAGTTATGTGTCTGCGAAACGCCCTCATTCGCACTCAAATTGTCAGCTTCTGCTGTAAATCAAAGCAGTAAAATTGGATGACAGAGAGAAAGTTGGCAGCAGTCAATGACAAATTCTCCCTATCTCAAACGCAGCTGACATCTTAAAGCTGTGATCAAGTGGAATAATCAAAGGCGTTCAGTATGTGAAGTACAGAATGTGTCTGTGATGGGTGATATTAGGTTTGTATAAAGTCAAACTGAAATTTAAAAAAATCAGCATATACTATATTCTTTAGACTTTATTTATTTAAATTTCATCTCTTTTTCTGCAGTGATAGCGCCCCCTACCTTCTAGTTCTCCGTGGGTCGTGAATTTGTGATTACGAATGACGGAATTTGTAACACGACAACAATCTCTACGACAACAAGACTGTCCTCCTGTTAAAAACGAGCCCACAGGTCGTTTGTGCAGCAGCTTATTAAGACCCACAGTTACGTTTGGTTGTGAGGCGACATCTAGTGGTCGTAGTCATTATTACAGGAGCAAAGGGAAAAGTCCTCGTCAGGAGGAGGTTGTGGTGGATGGATGCGTCAGCAAAATGCAGAAATATCACACCGGAGGGCAGTGTTCGATCTCCATGTGAACGTAGCAGTTTATGTTGTTTCTGTTATCCATGATTGTTCGACAAAGTGAACCACGTTGTTATTATCGTAACCATGACAACAAAGATTGTCTAATGTCTAGGAACTTTTTTAGCCCAAATCACGATTTTTCTTTCCTAAACCTAACCTGGTAGTTTTTGTGCCTAAATCTAACCAAGCCATGACTGATATTATAGTAACTATGGTGACAAAGGTAGGTACACCGCTCTCGGTACAGTCAGCGTGTTTATTATTGTAACCAGGACAACTGAGGTCTGATACGCCTGCCGCTGCAGGGGTGCTATTTCAGGAGGCACTCCTATGTGTCGTATCATGTCGTATGTGATGTAGGATGCTGAGCTCAGAGGATTATTCACTGCTGTTAACGATTGAGTGCAGGTAAAACTTTGAAAGCAATTTCAAATTCAAGCTAGCCTCTATCTTAAAACCAAGCTGTCTCCAGTAAGTTTGATGTTAACCTAGCTAGTTTAAATAACAGGCTTCCACTTTCTCTGTGCTGAGTTAAATATGCTACACTAAGTAGTTACCCAACCTCATTAGCTTCTACTTTGCAGGTTAGATACAAACTTAAGATCGTGGCTTGTTGAGAAAGGAGAAAAGGCATAGTGCATCAGTGTTTATACAGTATGACATGCTCCAGTTAAATGCACCGTGAAAGTCAAGAGTGTGTCTCTTAGAGAAATGCCAGCTCTCAAATGTCAGTCAGCTGCCGCCGAGAGAAACGTCCACGCAGAGGCCTGAAGCTTCAAAACCGTTTCCACAAACATGTTCAGAAACGCTTTGTCCTCTTTTGAAAAGCTGAAGTATCTACACAGTAGCTTCAGTGTCATGACATTTTCTGTTTCCTCTCACGGAAACTGAGTATGTTTATAAGTATGTTTCTCAGAGACTTAAAAGATAAACAATGGTTTATTCTGTTGTGAAAGTAGCGTCAGACTGCGTGAAATCTAGTACATTTTGAATTCATTGTAAACATTAAGAGTGGGATAATTTTTTCATTTTCAAAATGTAATGCACATAATTCTGTATCAGCAGCTTGCTTCAGCAAATTAATTTTGAAATAAAATCCTAAATTAAAGTGCCAAGTATTGGCTTCAATTTGAGCAGGTTTTCACCAATACAGAAAGAACTGTGAGAGGATTTTACATTTTAACACATAGTGTCCGAAGTTTAGGTTTTCAAAAGTAAGATACACATGAAGTTGAAATAAAATCATAATTTTTTTATATTTTTTTGTAAATTTCTTTGCGGTCAATGACTGCCTGAAGTCTTTGACCAAGAGACATCAGCAGGCACTTTGTATCTTCCCTGGTGATGAATTGATGAATTCTTAATTTTTTTTTTGTTAACTCATCGATATGATCCTTAAAATTTGTCTAAATATGTTGGTTTATTTTTTAAGTTTCTACCAGTTGAAGTACCTCTAACCTTATATTACTCCTTATTTGAGTCTCATATTACTGTAATATAATATGGTGCAATGCTTTTCCTACTCATATTGAGAAACTACAGATTTTACAGAAGAAAGTCATACGTGGTAAATCATGGTGCAAAGTAAATGCTCCCACTGACCCTCATTTCTGAATGTATTTGTACATGCAGTGTCTGGGCCCCTTTTTCAGCACCCTGATAAGCCTCTGGAGCTTATCATGGTGTCGCATATTCACCCATTCCTGTTACGTTTTTGATGATTTTACTTGTAAGTATAATAAATGATGCTCTCTCAGGTCTTAGCTGCAGCCACCTTCAGCTGTTGCTTGCTGTGGGGTCTCTCTGCCTTTAGTCTTGTCTACACCAAGTCGAAGATATTCCACCTGTTCGCATACCCAGGCCATACCAGCACCATGTTTGACAGATGAGGTGGTGGCTTTGGATCATGAGCTGTTCCCTTTTTCCTTCACCCTTTCTTCTCTCCTTCATTTTGTTTCATCAGCCCATGAGAACTCCAGAACTTTCTTTTTGTGTGTTTTTGTGCACTGCTACCAGGCCTTTCCGTTTTTGTGGTTTGCACCTTGTGGTGAAACCTCTGAGGTTTTCGATCGTGACGTCTTGATTGTTGACATAGGAAACGTGTACACCTACATCCTGGAAAGCATTGTTGACTTGCTGTGCGGTCATGCAAATCGTTTTTTTAGAAAGTACTCAACTGTTGATTTTGACAAACCAACAACTTTCGATATCTCTTGGATAGATTTTGACTTTTTTGTGCCTCATTATTATCTTCTTCCCTTACATGTTCACTTTGTTACTCCTCTTATTAACAGACAGCTCCCACTCAGTCAAAAAGCCAAATCTCAGTCCTCTATGAGCCACATGTGAGCTCATTTGTGCACAAACTAACGCTAAAACAACACACAGCGGCCCGAGAAACATCCAGTCGCCGAGCGTCCAATTACTTTTCAACCATAGCAATTTTGGCACTCTGTGGTAAAAGGTTGTATCTCCCTCATATTTCTGTCTATATTGATGTAAACCTTCTCAAGTTTAGGTTAAGACTCATCACTTTAAGGTAGTATTCATTATTAATTATTTTATTTGAGATAGAATATGTTAAAGCACAGAGTATGAGGAAGAAGAAATGTGGAACTGTACAAATACCTACAGTCTGGACTGTAGAGCTACAGTTTAATAGATAGTCTGTGAACTTGTGAACTTCGAGTGGAGGGACTCAAATGAAATCCTACACAAAGAAAACCTGTCAGTCACATCATTCATCATTAAAGGCGATGAAACAGATCAAAGAGCAATTTCAACTGAGCTTTTCAACTTTGAACAGGCGCTGCAGGTATGGTATTGCTTCCCACTGTCCATGCCACCTAGTCATAGCACAAAGGGAGAGAGGAGCCTGACAAGTGAGCGTATGACAGAAGATTATGTTGAGTTCAAAGGTCACATTTTTTCAATGCGTAAAACCTTCAAAATACCTTTTATTGCTGTCTGAGAGAAAGCGAACGCTCTAGTTTAATGCCGTAGATCGGAGGTCCTCATTGCTTTTAAAATATGCAAAGAAGTACATGCTAACATTAACCACTGCCTACATTATTTATCCTCCTGAAAAGTGTTTTATCAGCACTAAGCCTGCTTTACTTTATTTTTGAATATTCAAATTAGGGCGGAACTGAAATATCGACCGTGCAAAAAGGGCTCTTTTTTTTTTTTACATTTGGTTTTAAAATTAAGCTCACAATTCTCATATGTTTGGTTAAAGATGGTTTGTTTTATTGTAAATTCTGTAGAGCTGCAATTTTTAAAGGAATTGCCGAAGGCTTAGCTATCTACAATGATCAATATTTTTTCCATGTGGCTCGCATGCAGTCAGGAGGTGATGAGTGTTCAGCTTCTGCTCTGAATGAATCCAGTGACATGTTCAGTTTTGACTGAAGCTTTTGAACATAAGCTCAAACTAATGTCGACTGACAAAATAAAACGCATTTTATTTCTTGTTTTAGCATCATAATATAAAGATGGTAATATAATAATGTGAATTCCAAAATTACTGTGTGATGCAAGGGGCGCGTCACTGTATTTCTTAAGTTTAGTTCCACTTTGAGCAATTACTTCAGACTGTTTGTTAGACCTGTGAGTGAACTCGTAATAAATGTACTAACAGCAGTGTATCATGATGTTTGAAAAAAAACATGTTTATCACAGTAACACCATAAGGTCACAAACTAACAGATTAATCTCTCTCAAGTCACTTTGTGTCCATTTCTTAGTTTTTGCTGGTTGATACTTTCCCTGATGTGGACGTTATTTACATGGCAGGAGGTTTTAGAGGGAGAGGGAAAAGCTTTTACTGTGGTTTACATTGGCCATGTATCATTGGTCTTACTAAAAACCAAAGAGCTGTTCCTCGCTTTTTAGCACCCCCTCCCACCCCCAGCTCTTTATTCCCTAACACCCATCACAAATTTGGTCTGGTATGTGACTGCTAATTTATCCTTTCAATGTATGATATCCTGTCATCTCCTCATTTGTCCCTGAGTGTTTCTAATCTGAGATAATCCCAGTCAAATCCTTTGATTGTGTGTTTGGACCTGATCCATCTCTGAAGAAGCAATTTAATGGGCTTCATGGCACTTGGTGTAAAGTCATTTATCTAGTGGATTGGATGTGAATGCTTGTTTTAATAAGTGCTCTTCATGAATAGTAGGAGACGTGCCATTTAATTAGGCAGAGTATAGACCTATTCCATCCACACAACTTCTCCAAGATTTTTTTTTTTTTATTATTATTTGGAGCTGAGTGCTTTGATAGAGACGGTTTGGACCTTCAGATTTTACATCTGTATAAAGGAAAAACCTGCAAATTCACATGGTTTAAAAAGAGTAGTTATAGGACTATGTAACCAACACACACACTGACAATGATATAAACATTTCCCTCATACAAAAATCTGAAACTTTGATACATTTCATTTATTGATAACAAAGCAAAGCGGAGCAATTTTTGAACAAATTTATGACAGCCCTATAGAAAGAGACAAAAATAGACACAGCAGGGTCGGATTAGGCAGCTAAACAAACCAACTGCTATTGTTTTGGTACCAAATGCTAGATAGACAGGTACGTAGTTCACAGTGATAACTTGAAATTCATAGATATTTTTGAACCAGCAGGTTTCATTTCACCGAGAGATAAATAAAAGCTGGCTTCTCCTAGGACGCCAAGGACTGTCAATTTTACTGGCTGAAGTGACAGCTGTCGTGGGCAGATATGATGAGCTATAATTAGCTCGTGTTAGCTAATGACCTACAGCTAATATAAAAAAAAATTCAAAAAAGCATTTCACTGTAAAGTACATTGTAACTTTGCTCTTGAAAGTGCTGTGGTGTATAGACAAAGTACAGGATTGAGCACTGCTTATTTTTGGTTGATTTATTTATATAAATTGATTGATTGCAGGTCGTAAAAGTCGTTTTTTTTGCCCTAGTTGTGAGACAGAGGACAGGTCTGACAGAAACATAGACTAGTAGGGAATCAAATAAATGCCACAAGTGTTGCTGGGGAACTTTCAATCAATATTTGTGCTCGAATGATGTGCAGAAAGATGTGTGGGGGGAAATTCCAAAATCTGTTAGTCATTTCCCAGTAGTGAGCGAGCATGATGGTTTGTTGCAACACATCGTTGTTTTTAGGAAAGTAGTGTTTTCCGTCACATGCTACCTCTTCAGCTTTAAACCATTTTTCATGTTACTGAAATTTAAAAAACTCTTCCTCTGTGGTGTGTTGTGATAGTCACTTTCTCACCCACAACATCTATTTTTAGACAGTCTTGATGAAGTATACACGAAAGCTCACTGCCAAGCTTCTCTTGTTTTTTTTGTTTTTTTCACTGTTTGGCTTCCTGCTCTGACGTGCCCCAGAGTGCAGCTGTGATTGGCTGCTCACTTTCACAACTTCCGCACAAACAGAAACAGAGAGAGATCAGCTGACAGAGAATACAGTAATAGGAAACGCAGATAGAATACAGAAAGTTGTGCATTTCAGTTTTGACAGGTTAATTTGTCTCTAAATGTTTGTGTAACTCGTGCGAGAGAAAACAGAGGAATGTGAACAGGAAGTGAAGGAAACTGCTGGTATCTGGAAGCACTCAGTAGTGTGTGGAAGAAGTCGTCTCTCAGCCACAGCAAAAGAGTGAAACATGAGCAGTGAGTACCAACCACTGTCTTCAACAGAATCATGCAGAAGTTTATTCATAGGTAAGTATGTTGTCCTAGAGACTTGCTATTTCACGATGCTGTAAATCACACGTTGGAATCGATTTGTTCATATGTGAATAGTAGAAATTTTTTTCTTATCTGGACATGTTCACTGTCTCTGGCACCCAGATGTTACCGCACTGAGACCAGGGCCTGCAACTGCCAAACGTCTTCCACTCCCTCCAGGGAGTTGTGTTGAAAGTTACTGCGACTGAAACCATTCCTACCTCAGAGTAGACCTTTGAGAGTTGTTTACAAATCCTACACTGAGTCTCAGCAGGAGAAGGATTACTCCTGGGAGGGAGAGGATCGTTGCTGTTTTACAACATACTGTAAAAGTTTACCTGTCATAAAACAATCGAATCATATCACACTGCAGTTCAATGCAAAGGTTTGAAAAGAAGTAAATGCAACCATTGCAGAAAGCAGACATTAAAAAACAAAACAATTAGCCTTTATGCAAATAAATGAAAGAAAATAAACAGTAAATATTAACAGTAATTGTGGCATGTACAAAAGTTTACTAAATACCAAAGGTGGCATATCTTTGAATTTTAAATATGCTTAGTGTTATACCTATCCTGGTCTCTAATACACTCAGATACCTGTTAATTCTCAGTACCACGTTTTAACCATTTAATAAACTGCTCAGTAACTAGTTTGAATCTTGTAATCTTATATTTAACAATAAGCCATTTGCATTGTAAGCTGTAAGTAAACATGCACATACATTATAGTATGTACAATTTAAAACAGCAGGTAACTAAGCTCAGTCCTCACGTTGTTCTATAATATCTGTAATAGTGCTTCATGTAAGACATAATGTGCAGTATTGCATGCGCAGCAGTGATGTTGCAGACCCTCTGTGGGCTGTGGAGCCTCTCTCCGTGGAGTACACAGCGTCTTGTCTTCCAGTCCCGCTCTCACTGACACTTGTTAAAGGGCCACTCCACTGATTTTACCCATCGAGTTCAGTTGACTTGTCACAGAGAGCAATCCCCCGCCTGTGAAAACACTAAAGTCTATGTAATATCTTCTGTGGCTCCTGAGGGAGATCTGAAAAGGTCTGAATAAAATAACCCTGGTGATGTCATGATGATGTAATTTTTGAGTTATATTAAGGGAAATGAAAAGATCTTGTGTAATTGGAGCTTTACCCAAACCAGTTCCTAACAGTCTGGTTATCTCCGCCTCTGCTGCTTTGATTTTGACCATTGACGTTTTTTGAAATCTGTCTCCTGATGTCCCCCGACTGTATGGAGGCGAAATGCTAAATTGATGGACAGCTCCTTTAACTTATGTGCTGCCACAGCTGGGGGAAATATTAGTTATCTCCGTGTTGCCCCCATGTCTTGGGGAAATACACTGTAAAAATATGAACATGTCTCTCAAATATTACAGATAGTGGTTTTCAGTAAATAACCGATCATTTGCATGAATGTGGCTTGTGGAAATGAAGGAATCTGTGCATTATCTGATGCCCTATATGAGCTGTCAAAGTTTGATTCATGTCTGTTTTAACTGTGGTCGACACAAACCCAAATCATCACTGTTGCAAAGGGTATTGTCCCCTATCCATTACGGTTGCCAAGACCTCAGTTTTTGTGGAGAGAATGTTCTCTTCTAAGTCTTAGTCACAAAAACTGATGATTTCTTTTTGTTTTGTCTAAACTATCTTTTAATAACCTGCAGAGTTTTGGACACACAGGATCAGCCTGTGTTCTGTATTCTGAGACACTTGATAAATATGGGGCCAGACACAGGAGGTAAACCGTTGTCCTTTTATTTGTTTTTCCCTCTTTGTTTCATATCAGTTAAAAGATCAAGAGAAATGTTGTGGATGAAGAGAAACTTGTTTTTATGCTTTGAGAGAGTTTTGGGTCAGGGAAAAGGTGCGCCTCAGCACCGGGCAGATGTCTCTAATATCCAGTGATATCAGTCCTCATCATCTCTGTCATCTCATTTTGTGACTTGGTTATAAACAGAGAAATAAAAGGCGAATTATAGTGTACAACACTAATCCCTGCTTCCATCTAGAGGTGCTCTAGGCCTGTGCTTGGAAGTCGTGACGGCCGTGGTGTTAGTTTACCAGTCCCCCAACCCCCACCCAGCCCCACCCCCCATTGTAGCCAGATGGCTGTCACACAGGCGGTTCCTCGCCCAGACCATGGTTTCCCATCATTCTTTTGTTAATGAGGTCGTTAGCAATGCAACAGACAATTAAATTATCCCAATCTGGCATTTTCCCTCATTGGCATACTGTATAAAATACTGTACAGTGTTTCAAACTCATCAAATAGCATTGCTCAGTTTGACTGCTTCTGTTGAGATGATGGCTTCTACCCTTTTATCATTTTGTTCCTTATTATCTGCGGCAGTGGTACTGTGCAGCAGTGAAAGTGAAAGCCATTTTCAGACAGTCAAGTAGTATAAACAGAGCTCTTGACAGAGTTGGTGTTGGTATTCTCCTCTGTGATAGCGGGAGATCAGTGTCTCCAACTGACAAACTTTGTTTTAGTACATCGTCACCCTGTATGGAAACAACACAGCCCGGAGCTGCTGCTGCACAGAGGAAGTTTTGTTAGCTGTTAAATCGTGTAGAGAGGGTGACTTCAGCCAGTTAGTCGAGCGCTCACCTTCATGTGAAACGCTGCCGAACACTGACACCGCTGACAGTTAATTATGGGAGTCACAGATCATGCAGACTTGTCAGCTTGGCTACGATTGACATGCCGCATGTTTACATCTCTGTTGTAATGTTGTTTTCTAGTTATTTTCACAGCAGCGGTGCAGCCGTTATTTAGCTCCAGAAGTGCCTTGGGGCTTGCCATAATGACCGTAAAAGCAGTACAGATTCGGAGGAATGAAATGTTAAAAATGACTTTTGGGTATAATTGGTGAAGCTGCCATCACAGTGACTTTGGAAATATTTTCGGTCAGGCTGTTGAAACACACAGACAGCCTGTTAGCTAGACTGTCATAGTCTATAGGTATGTCTCCGCATGGCTTCATTATTTTCCTCAAACTCCTCCACACACACAAAGTTATTTTGACAATGAGTGAAAACCAACTAAATCTGATATATTGTTAGACAGGCAGACGGAAAAGCAAGCAAACATAGAAATTTTGACACACACTAGTATAAGGGGAGTGCCTCACTTGAATGATTTCCATTTCTAGGCCAGGTGGTTGGGGGCAGTAACAGGGTGGTAAAGCAAATGGCAGCCAGACAGCACACATTTATCTGAAAATTCCTGATTTTTAACTTCACCAAAATGAGTGTCGAGAAAAAAAAGTTCATCTGGTGTCTCTGTTTTACAGCTTGTCTCAGAGATATTAATGCAAGCAGAGATATATGCCTGGTCAGTAATAAAATCTGCTTACACAGATTCTGATGGGTTACATTAAAAACCAAACCCTCTGATTAAAAGATTTTTCAGCTCAAGATAGATTTACACCTGAAGCAATGCGTTTCAACGAGAACCCCCAAAGAGACGGGAGCTTCTGAGGCAGCAGTTTATCCCCCACTCAGGCGAGTGCACGCATGACAGCTAGCCCTCACTGTGTTTTTATGGGATGAAACCAACAGAATCTGGCTCCCAGCTACTGTCCAATATTTAGCGTCAAAGCTCCAGTTTGGGCATCATCACTGAGGATATTGGTGAAGTTTGCTGAGATGCTGGTTGCAGCACAGTGGAACACAATTAAAGGATCTCGTGGCTAACCCCAGCCTTCGGCTAGCAGCTAGCACATGATGTTTTCCACTGTTTAGCTTTTATGCCCACTCCTACTTGAACCAGGACAGATCATTTTTACTGTTTGACTGACTTAAGTTCAAAGCAGCTGTGGTAAGTTTTGATGCTACCATAACAATGGCCGAGTCCCATTCCACCCTCCCACTCCGTGATGGAGAGTAACTCTCTGCAGAGTCGCACTCGCAGCTGTGGAGGGTCTCTAAATTAAGGGGGCAGGTACAAATACACCAGCAAGCTTTCCGACGTCCTCACCGTTTTCCAACGGCAACAGGAAATTCACCGTTACCCAAAATATTTCAGAAAGGATATTATAAGTATAATTAAATATATATTTATCCAAAACAAGATCTTATACACAGCATCAACAGATATGTAGGTGTACGGGGAATGAAAATGAAAAACTACTCATATATACTAGTAATAAAAACTCTGACTGAATTTCTATTTTGTTAAACATTTTTGTTTGCCATCTTAATCTAATTATATCCTTGTTTTTTTTCCATAGTTCCTGAAATTATAATCAAGTCAAATAAATAAAAGAGAAACATACATCATATTCTTGGATAAACAATGGCATGTTTGTTCCAAATTAGAACGTAACCTCTAATTTCATCCAAAAAAAAAAAAATAGTCCATGAAATGTCTGTTTGAGGTGAGGCAACTAATGACTTATCCTTTGAAAGTAACTGCGTGGAACACTTGCATTTCCTGCGCCCCGGACTCTAAAGAGATGCTGCACTTCTCTACGAGTGTGGTTTGTAAGCCTGCATCGATGCGGACTCGTTGTTGGAGCGCTTTATAACCCACTCCCACTTAAGGGTAATTGGTTTGGAATGACACTTAATCTGGCGGAGCCTCCACACGAGCACGTGAACGGAGTGAGAGTGGGTGGGTGGGTTGGTGGAGGGGCCAGATTGGAATTGGGCCAATGTGTTGTCGTTAACAATTAACGACTCCTGATCCTTCTTTTCACCCTAGTGCCAAAACACAATTTTACATCAAGTTAGGCTTAACACATTTTACAAAATCCTGTTTGGATTGTATGTGCTAATTATAGAGAAATGTTGAAATATCCAACAAAAAAAAAATGGTGGAAAATGAAGACATTAAAATGGTCATGTTAGCGTGAGTAACATATCTACGTGTTAGACTGATGACATGCCAAGAAAGTATCCTGCCTGTGGCCCAATGCATACTGGGAAGGCATGATGGTATGTGGCACTTGAAGCTACACTATTTAATATTTTTGACAAAAACAGAGTTAAAGGCGAGTGAATATGGCGGATATTCTCCAGGTAGCCAACCGAATGCTAACATCGCTAATCGTGTTGACAGGCAACTGTTTGGTAATGTGTTACCTTAGCAACAGCCCGCTGTGCTGCCCTCATAGTGGTTGGAAAACAATCTATTAATGCAGCTTTAATGTTTTGTTGTTTTCTTACTACTACTACAAATTCTCACGTCACATATTATAGCTCGTCTTTATCATAATTCAAATTCTTTCTGTTTCATTTACGTGGTCACAGGTCTGTCATCAGAAAATGATGCCATCGGAGATCACTGGAGAGTAGTAGTAGTTTGTTACATGCCTTTTGGATATGAAACTACTCAATGGAAGTTGTAGTCCAGTATTGTATCTTTGTGCTGCTATCACTGAACAACTAAGCATCGTAGTAAAGTCAAACTTAAACCGCAGTCCACAAATGCACATTTAAATGACAGAGTCAGATGCTTTCCACTAAAATAGCCAAACGCTCCAGATTATAAAAGCCATAAAACAGATTGGCCCATTTATGATTGCTATGTGGATGACACAGGAGGACAGCGTTTACTTTATCACCTCTTTGAGTCATAATAGATGTATTTTTCTTTATTGCATTTATCTTACCAAGAACAATTCAAAATTACAATGTAAGCCATCAGGTGATTTGATAAAGGTTTGCCAATTTATTCTTCAGACAGTTCCTAATTGCTTCATTTCATGATTTCTGAGATCTCTGCTGAACAAAATACATAATTTTGCTCTGAAGTAACAAAATGACACACGACATTGGACACAACTCAAATAATGGCAGGGTTATCAACAGAAACATACCAAGTAATGAACATGATTCAGTCAGGCAATAATAATAACTGAATAGATCCTGAATTTTATTTCACATTATCAGTCTCACATCATCTGCACTGTTGTATTTATTGTCTTGTCAAGAATGTCAACCTGTGACAATTACATTTAAAGCCCAGATTCACTTTGCCACGCTCCCACTGGGAACAAAATAAAAGTCTAATGCTCGAGGGAGCTGTGCCGTGTGGGTTGAACGCTGTAATAGGAAATAACTTATATTCTTCCTCTAAAGAAAATACAATGATACTACAATAAATTCTGAGTCAGTTAACTATTACCTCACTGACAACAAATCTTAATGTGACTCTCTGGGCTTAGCCTTTGATGTGATGTGAAATCAGCACTAAACCATTTCTAACCTCTATCTTCTCCTCTTCTTCTGCAGAGACACCGGAGTGCTTTATATGCAGGGATGTTGAACTTAAAGCCAATGACCCACTGAGGAATTTCTGCGACTGCAAGAATTTACTTGCCCATCACGTGTGTCTATCCACATGGATCCAGAGGGTAAGAAAGACTTTCCATGTAGGGAACCTTGATATTTTGAATTTATAGCGTTTTGTTTCCTCATCAGCAATTTGTCAAAATGTGAAGGGGGGGGGGATGTCTGTGTTGGATTTCGAACGGTGAATAAATGTGTTTGCCATGTGATCGTTCCTTATTGAGACAAAACGTTGCTGTTTGCCTCAAGGTATTGAGCTACCTTTCAAATGGCAATACCAATTAGTCTTAATGAGGGTTGCTAGCAGTGATAACACGTCATCGTTACACAGTTGAAACACAGAGGCTGAAACTGTGAGAAGTGCCTCGTGGTGGACTGGCGGGAATCCAGAAAGCTATCATGCACCCGACACCTGTCAATGTACTGCAGAATAACTCATTAACATCTGTAAGATCACTAATACAGTTCTCTCAGTTCATGAAATGTATGTTTCAGTGGGAGTTATGGATTTCTGTATGTGCCGTCATGGTGCTTATTGCTGCTCATGCTAATTACTCTTCCACCATTAATTCACAGCAACTGCTGCTGCTGCCATAATAGTAAAAATATATAATCACTCCTGTATACACAAGTATTTTCCCCAGAAATAAAAAGCAGAAGCCAAAAGTAAAGGAGGAGGTGTGTTCATATGGAAATGTAAATTAAACTGCAGATTTTATTTGTCACATAACAAACTTCCTCCGTACGGACAGACGATACATGAATGCACTTTTCTTTTTTACATAATGTAATCACTGTTCAGCTGCCTTAAAGGGCATCATAACAGTCACATTATGATACTACAAGCAATGGCTGTAAGCACTGAGTATCATATCATATGATTTGCCAAAAGTTAAAGCTGCACTAACTAATTGTTGTCTACGAATGACGAATCAAACGACTGTGTGACGTGAAAAGAGTCACTACCTTTATACCTTTACTCTTTTCCTGTCGGCCTTGTTTAAGCCACAGCTAAGAGGTGTTTTGGAGGCTGACAGAGTTAATGACCAGCTGGTGAATATAGTGAAGTATTTAGCAGCTAAAGAGCAGGACATTTCCCTCAGGAGTTGGTTGAGACCAAAACAAAGTTAAAAGCAAAGTTAATATTTCACTGAGACTTGTCAGGTTGCCAGAAACATGACTCCACATTGATGCTCATGTGGCTTCATGTCTGCAGAAGCCATATCATATACAGTCAGTCAAACGTACAGAAGAAAAGAAAAGATTAATCTTTAATCTCTTCTGTGGTTCAACTTAACAAAAAAAAACTATTAAAGGCAAAGTTAACCAATTTTACACATAGTCAGTTTACTTGCCATGTGAGGTACTACTCAGCCTGAGAAAACAGTTGTATAATATCATCTGTGTCTTTAGAGGAGCTTTGTCAAACCTCAGAAAAAAAAAACCCACCCTGGTGATGTCATCAGTTTAATCTGGGTTTGGTCTTTGAGACAAATTAATTAACACAAAAGCCAGTGTTGCAAACTGGCAATCATGGAGTTTGAAAACAGGGGCCTTTACCAGACAAGGAGGGTCTAACAAAGAAACCGTCATGTTGCATTATGGGAAATGTAGGCTCTAGTGTTAGGGGAGCTTGATCCCTTCCAGAGACTTAAGGTCAGGATATCTCAGAACCTGCTGCAGCAGTTTTTACTAGTATATTTTAAATCTCTATCTTGCGAATATGCCAGCTTTATGGAAGTTCAATACTAAATCGCTGGAGAACCGCTCTGACTAGAGAGCCAAAGAGCAGATAAACTGAAAATTGCTTCAGGTTGTGTCACTTATGCACTTTTGGACTATACAATGTCTGCACTTATGGTTCTTCTGAATGCCAGCCTCTAACTGAAGTAAACATAGAGTGCAACTCTAAGTAATAACATCAGAATATACTTTATAGCAGCTGTACGTTTCCAATGAAACATGAATGAGTTATCATCACTGTATATTAATCCAAGATAAACGCGCATCTGCTGCTGAAAATATTGCTGTTGTGCCATCCACTCCTGTGAACGTGGATGCTCCACAAGTGGTAGACAACATGCTACAGCAGACCTTTCATCCGTACCACCCAGATGTCAGAGTGAAGAGCCACTTCCATTAAGTGTTTGTCTTCCCACTATACAATTATATACAGAGACAGACACACACACGCACACAGTGAACCTCGCTCTCTGCTGTGAGTGTGCGCTGATGCTACAAGACTACTTTAGTTTTTGTGTGCGAGAGAAGCAGATAGAGAGAAAGAGAGTGGGAGAGAGACAGCGTGCGACCTTTTAGAGTGCTCAGGGTAGGGAGCCCCTTTCCCTTTTACGGAACAGAAATCAGCAATTGACCTGTCACTTTTGCTCTGATAGCCATCTCTGGAAAGCAGGTCATGCACATATGTCTAAAGTGCCTCTTAACCGCATTTTATGAAGCCAGAAAATGTAATCCAATAATGATTTGACTTGTGAGAGAGAGCCAGCCAGCTGGGAGTGATAGCATGCACTGTTACCACCCATAAAAGCAGCTTGAACAAAAAAAAAAAAGGGCAAATTCCAAGTCCTTATTTAATTTCACCCACAACAGTATGACACAGATGTTGTCACTAAACAACAGGGCAGGCTGAATTCAAACACAACAAAACAGCGCTGGCATTAATTTCCATAACTGTTGATACGTACAGGACTTGAGTGTGTTTGCAGCAGAGGACTATCTGAATGATCATCATCTGCACTGAGACAAACCATACGCTATCTGTTCTTAGACCGCCTCATTTGTGCCCCCTCCCATCCCTCCCCATTCAGGTTCCCAAAGACAAATAGCATTGCAGAAAACTAATTAGTAACCAGGAACTAGTTAGGAGATGCCCTTTGAAAAACATGTCCTGAGGCAGGATTTAAATATAGGGACAGAGTCAGTGACTGAGTGTGCCTAGGAGATCCCAGCCTCAAGGCGCGGCAGCACTTTGACCCCTGACCCTCATTATAGGGAGTGCATTCCTAGAGGGGTGAAACCCCTCACAGCACAAAGTACAAGGGCATGGGAGGACTGTATGGCTCGTACCGCACCAGCCGAGTGTGGCCTGGTGTGTCTCACTGCCCGATCCAACAACAGGCTTGAGAAAATACAGAGCACGGGCGCAGGCTTTTGGAAAGTAATGGTATACAGTCACTAACTCAACAGATAAATACAATTTTTCATTTTTATACATCTGGTTTCACTCTATTGAAGTTAATGGGAGTGGTATTCTGCAAAAAAAAAAAATGCCCTTCAGGATTTGGGATCCCATCCATCTGAAATAGAATCCATTGTAGTTACAGGAAGGAAAAGAAGTTAGAAGAGGAGCACTGAAAATGCTAACAACATGCTAGTTGAACATAGCATATATTCAGTAGAGAGTGAAGCATTGACCGAGATGTGAACAGATGAAGAACATAATGAGAGGATGGGTTTATGTTTCTCTCGTGATATATATGTGTGTTTGTGTGTTTATATCAGCAAGCATGCCCTTGACTGTGTGTGCTTGCCTATACATCCCTTTAATTGCGCGCGCGCACACACACACACACAATTACCCTGTCTCTCTCTCATGGGTTGATAATTCTCATCATTGCAAACAGACTTGGTTTACATTCATTAGTTCAACACTCACAGCAATCAGGCCACAGTGCCAGGGGCAATGGTCCTCTTTATAAAATCACATTGCCTAATAGCGGTGTTCTATAATTATATGCCATTAACATCGATCAAAATGTGCTCCTACATGCCATGCATATTAGCAGCGGATTTGGCACTTAGTGTTTGTACAAATGCTTTTCTTGTTCTTCAGTTAGTTAGCACCAGCTTGAAGATTATTGCCAGCATGTTATTTTTATTTCAAGTGCTGTTCTGTCATGTGAAGTGGTGCAGTATATTTAGTGTATGCACTAAAACAACATCCAGTCATGTATGTTTACCATGCAGTACCTACGGTGGCCCAGAGGTGCAAAAGATAACAGCACTACACAGAACACACAAACAAAATTGAAAACGCGTGAAATGTGAAATGTTGTTGTGTTTCTGTTTTGTCGTGCCTTCTGAAATTTTGCGTCATCTGTTTTGTTGCGGATCCGTAAATGTTGTGTTATTGTGTTTTCTGAAATTAAATTTTACCCCCTGTTTTGTTTTGTTTTCAAAAATCTGGTTGTGTTTCTTATTTTTTAAATTGTGTTTTGTCCAGTGTTGTCATGCTTCGCACCACGGGGCCACTGTGTGTTTAACATGTTTGTAACACTGTAATTAAATTAGCATTATTATGCACAATGCACCTTTGTGTTAAAAAATTAAATTGTGTTTTTCCAATCTAAGAAACATAATTAGTTTATTGATCAAAACACAACCCCATAGTTATCATTTAGCACTAAGTTCAGCTTTAGATCAGTTGTTTTGATGGTTCACTGTCACTAAATTACTTTAAATGTAATTTCCTTACAGGGATGTGGGAGTGAAGACAGGCTGCGATGCATCATCTGCAAAGCCAAGGTAAGTGTATTCGTGTGTTTTGATAGGGGGTATTATAAAAATTCAATGAGATATTTGATGATGTCTCATTCTTTTAATCTTACTGTGTGAAATGTAGGTAGCGAGCATTTAAACAAACACCGTTTAAGTCATTAAACAGTGGCTGCATCTCACAAAGCAGATTTAAACAGAGCAGATCCATAATACTAATGAGCAATCAGGTCTTTGTTTTGCTCTGTGATTTAGCTGATTTGCCAGCAGTTGTGTTGCTTATGAGCTGTAAGCTGCCTTTTATTCCTTATTATTGCAGCAGAACACTCACTGTGAAAAAGGAGGGAGAAACATTACAATATTTGGCAAAGGATACAAGCCATGTAATGACAAAATCTGTATTCATTTCATGAGCAGAAATTAATCACGCTTTCCTGTGGTACATTCCTAATGCAAATTTTCCATCAACACATTGTGTCTGGTGTTTGTGAGTTTATTTGTATGAAGTGGTGGAGCTGATGTGTCATCACAGATGGGGTTGCATGCTGGATAAGGTGGCCGCATTACTAACCATCTCAGATTAGGAAGTATACTGTTGATGTGTTGTATGTATTCATGCTTGCGCTGTGGGTCAAAGCATCACAAGCTGTCTACTGAGTGTTTTATTCATTGTTTGCACGACAGCGATGAGTTGAAAATGTGATCTTTGCTGTGCTCTGCTCTTGGGTGTATGTATGTATAGGAGGGATCCACTCTGTGGAAGAAAATGTCACAGTAACTCTGACAACGACCTTTCAGGATTTTAAGATATTTTAAACATGAAACACCCCCCCCACACACACACACACACACACACACACACACACACACACACACACACACACACACATTTAGTCTGAGGGAAGTCTCCACTGATTGTTTTTATTCATCTAGGAATTTGTGTTTGTCTCCATTTGGGGTCAAAGAACAATTTATCTTGAGTGTGATGTTGTTTTCTTTTATACAAGACAGCATGTCTCTATATTATATAAAGCTAGAGTTTGTTACCAAAAGGGTGATGATGATGTTGTTTTAGGGGTTAAAGTCAATATGAAATTTGACTTCCTATCAGTTTTTGTACAAGGAAACATAAACAATAATTATTGTGAATATAATTTAATTTTTGTAAAGTAGATAAAACCATATTTGGACATATTTGTTGAAGCAGCCTTTAAGATTGGGGTGGGGGCTTCCCTTAGCAGCAGCTGACTGACATTTGAGAGCCAGGGTTGCTAGGAGACATGCTTTCGTTGTGTGCACTGACTGGAGAACATCAGAATCATATATCCTCTGACAGTTGATACAAACCCACATAGCATCGGTAATCTGTGGTTTTACATCATCCAGTATTTGGGAGGACCCATCATGCTGTTTAGTTTGCATTCTGCTCAGTCAGTGGTAGGTATTTACCCTCTATAATTAGCTTATTAGCTTGCTAGCTTACACTTTCTGACTAGTTAACCTAGCTTCCGCTAGTCAGCTAGGCTAGGCTAGTTAGCTTCCTCTTGGAAAGTGTACATTATTTAGCCTAGCTGTCTAGCATTAGCATTAAGTCATGTTAGCTTTCATTCATATTATTTCAACACCTGCTGCGTCATTGCCAGTTCCCACACTCTCAGTGTTGCCTTGGTCCTGCATTAGTATGGAGTTTAACTAGCATCAGCTGTTGCAACAAATTCACATCCTCTGGAGAACACTAATGTGGGCGTTGTGATTGCATAAAAAACACTCAAATTTCTCCTTTTTAGTAATTACTATTTTGATCCACAATTAAAAACAAAACTCTCTGGGTTCTATTCTCATTAGCAAAACGTAATTTTAATTTCAGTTCAGCATTAAAGGTCCCATAATGTACAAAGGTAGATTTCCATGTCTTTTATAAAACAGGTCAGGGTTCTATATTAATACTGTGAAAGTATGAAAGTGCTCAGTCCACAGAGAAATGCACACAGCCTGTATTCATAAACTGAGCCTTAAAACGAGCTGTCAGGACCTTTGATGATGATCAGGACTTTGTGATGTCACAACAAAGCAGTCACGGCTCGCGACTATGCCTGAAGCCCAGCCCATCCGGACCCAGTGTTCCTCCTTGCAGGATTTGGACACTCAGAACCTCCTCTCCTCTGATTGGCTCACTGAGCTGTTTCTAGAGCTCCAGAGAGAAACCTGAGAGAGGAGATATAAAACTAGACTGAGATGGTGTTTGGTTCTTAAAATCACAAATATATCTTCTTATGGATCAACATTTCAAATAAAACACTGGAAAAGTAAAATATGGGGCCTTTAGGTCCAAAACATCATGCATTGTTATAATGTATTAAATACACTGCATTGATTCAGAGCTTAGATAATCTTTAATGATTCTGTGCTGTAGTTTACTGATTTTCTATACAAAATGAGGTTGCCATGATATATCAAGAGAGGCTGCGGAAACACTACCAGAAGCTGTCATGCTAACCTGCAGACTCTCTCCTGACTGTAATAATGTAAGTCAGTGTTTTTTTTTTTTAAATGGAAGCCATTTTCATTTTTTTGTTTCCCTGCCAGTATTTGGCTGCAGGCAAACACATGTTTTAGGTGTTCCAACCATCCTTGCTCTTCTTGTACCTATGAGTGGTTATTTCTTGTACTTTTGCACTATCTCCAACTGACTGTTGCACTTGTCTTCACCCATTATACCGATGGCATCATCATCAATTATTAATGGCGAGCAGTAAATGTCTTGAGAGACATCCCACTGTGAGACCAAACAGCCATGAACAGGGGTTAGTGGCAGCACTGGTGATTGCTGCGAGTGGCAGCTGTGCCATTTAGAGAATGATTGTTGGGAAGCTTCCACTGTATTGATATGAACTCTTCTACAGTAAGTTAATGCATCAGTATAATAACATTTTAATGTCTGCAGTGGCACAGCCATTTAATATTTGTCCACAGAGAGATGTATATGTAGATCAGCAATGACTGTAATGATGATAGTGATAATCATTTGGTCCTGCACTGCTATCTCTCTGTAATGCATTACTGCAATCACCCTTGGTTAACATTAAGAGGCTTTAGCCATTAAGACTTTGAGCAAACAGTGCTCATCATACGGTCTCCAGTTCAATGTTCAAGTCATTTCATTTTCTAGCTTTTTGTTTTGTTCTTGTTGTTGATGCTGCTTTTTCTTGCATGTTGTTTTCCCTTTTTGCAACGGGGTCTCAAATGTGGGCCATTTGTATGAGTTATGCTAATTTGTTGGGGCAATGAATGCATTAATTTCATTAGCACATGGCCTCAAAGCAATAATTACCAGAGTAGGTGTGTCACAAGCAATCATGTTAAAATTTGCCAGTTAATTATTAAGATTTTGTTCTGAGGGACCTGGATTTGACATGAGTCGCCGAGGGAAAAAAAAAGAGAGGCGAAAGTTAATGCATTCCAGTGGCCAAGGCTAGGTGCTTGTTGTTGAACACTGTGGGGGCGGCTGTGGCATTGTGGGCCTACTGGCACGATTTTTGCATGTTGACAGCTCACATTCTGGACTAATTACCGCAAATAGCAAAGGGCTAGCTGGTGCTCGGTCAATCCAGGAGGGTGTAATTATAAAGAAAAGGAGGTCCAGAGCTGCCTAATGGCCTCTGCTCCCTTTGATTGGAGTCCGGTGGAGAAGATTTTGGTGGGGAGTGGTGAAGGAGGAAGAGATTCACAGCTGCCTTCCTTGGCCCTGATTAGCCCTTGTCCAACACAGAGCTGGGGTCAGGAGGACAGACCATGTGTCTAATGATGCACTCTTAATAAAAAATAGTGTTTCTTGGTACCAGGAGGGGTTTCTCACCTGATAACTGTAGGATCCATATTGGTATAATAGAGAACTGTTATTAAAAGAAATAGGTTGCCAGTGTTGTGCTACTTCACATCTACAGTAGTTGTCTGGTAGTACATTTTAATTGTAATTTCCTGAATTCCTGAATATTAATTAATGCTGCAAATTAGAAAATGAGCTTGATTAGCAGTATACGGTAGAACAAGGAAATGACAAGTTCTGCTAATGTGGGTGTCTTGGATCTGTAGTGATGGGTCAAGCTCACAGGTCAAGTTTTGTATGACAGCAAACATAATTTCAGTGACATTGTATGGCAAAAGGAGAGCAC
Organism: Seriola lalandi dorsalis; assembly: GCF_002814215.2. Lineage (NCBI taxonomy): Eukaryota > Metazoa > Chordata > Actinopteri > Carangiformes > Carangidae > Seriola > Seriola lalandi. The sequence continues at coordinate 1,044,798 of NW_019525119.1, forward strand.
TCTTATGTGAATTGTTTCATTGCTTTAAATTATAATGCATATCTGAAATGTCAAATTGCAAGTGATATGTTGAAAATTAGGCTCAAGTTGAAAACTAAAAGCAAAGATGCAGAGCATGTCAACCCATTTTAAGTTAACTTTCTATGTGCAGTGACTTCTCTGGTAGTTTGTCATTTTCCATGGCAACCAAAAAGAGGTTGACGAGGACTGAACCATTTGGAGAAGTGGTTTTATCAGTGCATCTTCGATAAATACTGGAATTTCTGTTGCAAGCAAAAATGTTATTCTGAGTAGTCTCTGAGGTGGTGATGCAGTATAAAATTACCACACTGCAATTTCACAGTTTTAAAGTAAGGTATCATATAGGTGCCCCCAACTGCATGTACTCAGGGAATTTTTAAAGTGCAGACACGATACACACACAAATGTCTGTGTCTCCCAGATTTTCTTGTATAACCAAACCCTGGAGGGAGCACAGCCTCAAACTTTCATTATGCAGCAGGCATGATATTAAACACACTGTCTTTTGAAAAGGATTTTGAAAACTATATTGCATCTAATTTGTCCCTAACAACTGAGTCACTGCATCTTTGCTGGTGTTTAGACACAATGTAAAAGCAAAGTAATGTACGACCGAACATGGGTGTACCAAGCCGAGGAGAGGTGAAGGATGTGGATCATAATACGTCAGATTAAAAAAAAAAACTATACTACACCAAATGTACAGTAAAGGCTATTGGTATTTGTATGTTGCAGCCCTCTACAGCAGTGAGAGGATGTCTCCAGGATAGCTGTCACAGTTTGAATTTATTATATAATTCATACTTAAGGTGTCAAGGAAATTATAGTTTGGAAAGTAAATATGATTTTATGTTTTCTGAGCCATAATGGCTGGAATTTAGCAACAAAAAGCAAACACAACATGCAATTGGATATCACTATTTTTCACCATGTAACTGCTGTACAAAAATACACAAAATGTCACTGTATTTTATGCTCTTTTTTTGTGGTGGAAAATCCAATTTCTATATAATATTTTAGACATTGATTTACAAACAAACTTAAAACTGACCTTTAACATGTCTCTTCCAGTGTTTTGAGCATATTTTTTACTGTCATTATAAGTGACAGATTGTACTCCTTCAGGGGTAAATTAGTTGTTTTAAATCAAATGATAAATTAGTTACTCTATTGTTAAGAACAAAATAAGATTTGTTATTCTAGATATGGGATAGTTTTTGGTTTTGATTGACTGTAATTCTTGGCTTCAAATAAATTAACAGGATTTGAAAAAGATTTTAACAAAAAAAAAATCTGATGATTTGAGAACAGCGGACAGTTCAAATCATAAAAAAGAAGTCAGTCCAGACAGAGGAACACTGTAACCTGAAATCTTAGTTTCCACACATGTTCATGCAACTTAAAATCTCCTGACACCATTTCCCAACCCTCCCCGCCCCGTGTCTCTCAAGTGTCTCCTTAAAGGTGCAAGCATTTACACTCCCATCCCCCTCTTTGGAAAAAAAAAAAAATGTTAATCATCACATGATTTTATATGGAAAGCAGATTATCCGTTGATTTTGATGAATACAGCAGCTGCCAGACTCTTCATTTGACTAAAAGCAGGACATTCTGCCGAGGCCTCTCACATGTCACTAAGCCTCTGTCAGGACAGTACTGTGACAGGAGATGACACATGAAAGGAATTCCTCCTCATGGCTTTCCCAGGACAATGGAGCATGGCCTTGAGGTAGTACATGTGTTTGAATGTTTGAGTTTGCACAAGTGTGTATGTTGCTTAGTAGGGAACCATTTCGATTCAACAATGGACACACAACCTCAGAAAGTTGTTTTCTCTTCATACGTCTTCAAATATTGTTGATTTCTCTATTTTTTTTATCTATTTCTTAGAATTTTGGGCATTTTTTTTTTTTAAAGTGGAACTGGCGTAAACCTTTTGTTCGACGAAATATAAACTATTTATACTGCAGCTATTGTGAATAAGTTCCCCTTTTTAAAAGACGGTTTATGGAAACAGCGTCTTCAAGCCTCGGCGAGGATGTTTCCAGTGGCAATGGTTGACTAATGTTTAAGAGCCAGGTCTGCTAGGAGACATGTTTTCATGCTTTCATGGTGTGCTGCTGACACACTCGTAATTATATATCCTTCGACCACTGATACAAGCCCACATAGCGCTGATTGCCAACCGTTAGCGATTAAAGACATCTGTCTCTTTACAACTTTAAGAATTTGGAAGGACCCATCATGCTTTTAAGTTTTAGGGCTGTCACAAGTTCGACAACCCTTAACACAATAGGTGATGGCAGAGTGTGCCGAATGGTAGGCAGTCAAGCCTGACAGTCCTCCACTCGTCTGTAGTGTCTTTGCTGCCTCACTCTTTCTTTCATGGGTCCAGCATGGTGACTGAACAGACTGTCAAAACTCAAATGGGGCAGTGGTCTCAGAGTTTTGAACCTCACTGGACTGATTTCATAGAAAACATTACCTTTAATTTCAGTTTTCTTTTCAAACAGTACCCTGTTTTTCCCTACTGTAATAGCTCAGGTTAAATGCAGTGTTTGATCCAAATTCTAAACTAAATTTTGGCTGAAATTTCTGTCTGGTTTAGACTGAAGAGTAACAGCATCTGGTTTGGGTGGATAATGTTGCAAACAAGATTTAATTTCCATCATTGCGGGATCAGTATGCAACCTTTATTCCCAGCAAAGAATACCCCCTCAACCTTCAGTAGTAGCCCTTCAGAACAGAGCTACAAACAGTAGGAGAAATCTTTTCCTTGGACACGACTCATTACTCGTTTTGCAAACTATCCGGTGAATTTTCTTCTAATACTCCATTTGTATTCTGCACCTGAAAATGCTCCGTGTGCATGGCCATTTTGAGGGCATGATGACCATCACCCCTTCGATCCCCAGAAGAAACAGGACATCATATCCTATGTGCAAAATGGAGGGGTAGGGCCATGGGCGGGAACTGGGATTGAGCCTTGGACTCTTCGTAATTTTACCCTCTTTATTTAACCTCCATGGCCTCCTTTCCCTTCCAACCATCCATCCCCAAGCACAATTCATTTGAGTTCCTGTTCGGGAGGGTACTGAGGCTGATTCAATTAAGTTCTCCTTTAATTGGCTTTCAGGCAGCCAAACTGAAACTGATGGAGAATTAATAACAGCTCCAGTTGGTCTCCACACTGTTTGCAACCAAGGAAACGTCCCAAAAATTGGAGGCAAAGTCTGTCCCATTTTCCACATGTCTGTTTTGGTAGGTCGATAATACAGCTGTTAGGAAAACGTGGTCACAGTTACTGTGTGGTCCCTGCTCTTGGTATGCAATTCATCTCTTTGTCAACACCCTTAGACGTTTAGTGCAAACTTTGTACCCACAAAAACACAGCAGACGCCAAAGAGAGCTCTGCAGAAGGACAGTAGATCTTACTATTCCTACTTTTGCTAAAAGATGCTTATGGTTTTAAGATGTTTACTGCTGTAAAAACCATCAATTAGTGATGAAAGATTTAAACAGTCTATGCATTCCTGTACAGTATGTTCCCTCTTATTTGTTGTGCATTGAAGCGTGCTCTACAAATTAAGCATGAGCCTAAAAAAAAAGATCTATTTTTCTGTCTGACAAGTAGCTCTCTGTGGGTATGGCTCACTCTTTGTCCAGAGAGAGAGAAATCATTTGCAGATGCATTACTGTTTAGGTAGCTAACAAAAGACAAGTTGTGAGATGGCAGGAAATGATGGCTGCTAAAATTAAGGTTTGAAGTTCACATATCATTAACAGCCATGAAATCAACTTTTCCTCTGACTATACTTCCCCCCAGAGTCTGCCTTTGTCTTCAAACCGTGCCAAAGCAATCATTATGCTCAGACATAATGCACCATAATGACAGTAATTTCGGTATCAAATTTTCAAATGTTCGGCCTTAATTCATTGTGGTTAAGTAGCTTAGTTGTAATTCACATTTTCTACCCTTCTTAGCAGAGTGCTCCAGGAATGAGGCGTCTAAAGAAGTACGGGAGAGCACCACATGCAAGAACATTTGAAAGCCTGTGTTCATTTAACTTAACTTAATTTACCGCATCAAATACATGAGGTCTGTGTAACATTGGGGTTTATTAGCAGCGAAACAAAATAAAAATCTTTTTCTTTTTCTTTTCATACCACTTTCATAGTGGTATAGTGGCAAGAAACAGCTCTATAAATCCCTACGTGCAGGATCATTTCCATCCCAGGTTATCAGCATCACAATAGACGTACAGTTTTTACTTTCCATCAAGTATTGTAGAAATCCTGTGCATCATTTTATATACACTTGATATCTTTGGGTTTTTTATAATGTTTGGGGCACAGCATCAGTTTACAGTGACACAGTTTGTATTGACTGAGCTGTTTTTGTTTTGTCTTCTACTTACAGTTGGACAGTATGAGACAATATAATAGTGGCCTTATTGTAAAGATTTGTAGGCATTAGAAAAGTGTGTGACTACCTGCAGTTGATCCTTCAGCAGCAGGCCCAAAGCCTAGCTGTCTTATCAACGACGGTGAGTTAAAATAATACAAGAAAACTAACAGAAACTGCAGCAAATGGCTGATATTTCAATTTCAAGTTTTTGCTGCTTTTGACCACTGCTAACCTTTCACATATGTAGCTGTTCATTAATCAACATTGTCCTCAGAGCAGATCTTGCTAGTGAGGATCAGTATTTTCATTATAAGGGCCCCCACAGCCATTATGCACAGAATCTTTTGGTTCCAAACTAAGCTGTAAATTTTGACAGAATCTGACACCCCTGCCCGAGGGTTACAGCAGAATGCTAACGAGGCCACAGCGACATTTCCATCACCATACAGTCAGTCGCACCATACATCAGCTCCGTGCTGCACATCTCCTAGCGACGCATGAAGTCGGTGACAATTTCAGACGTAACGCTTTATTAGTATCCCTCCCATCTCTGCCATGTAATGAATAAGGCCATTTAAACAGGATTTACGATATCTTTAAAACTTGATTGCTTAGAATTTGAGAATTATTCATAAGACTAAAGCATCGTTTGTCATACAGCGACTGCTGTTTTGGTGGGAACAAATGGTTTTGTTGTAGTTTTTCAAATGAACTCCCTTTCATCCACTCTTCAAATAAGCCATTTGTATGCATATATGTCCATGCAAAGGCTGTAATTAAAGGCAATGTGGCTCTGGTGACAACTCACAATCAAGTTTTCTTCATAATGCATTGTGCCACTACCGAGCTGAAGTAATAGATATGGATGCAAATGATTAAGAATACACACACGTATCACATTACACTGCAACTTTTGCTGAGACAAAGAATACACTGTTCATATGCAGACATGACTGTGGCTCCGAGGTGTAATACACGTCAGATTTAGTTTGCTTATAGGTGACCTCTGTTTTTTTTTGTTATTGAACAATACACTTAAGGAATTATATTATCCCCCCCTTGAGTTACATTTTCTTACTTCCACCGTGAGAGGAAGAGGCATCCTCGCCTTGTTATAAAGATTATTGTGCTCACTTCCTGAGGCAGTGTGACCATGCTTTGTGTGCGATGCCCAGATCATCTCTCAATTACACAAGGATCCTGAGGCAGAGGGTGGGGACCCAAGTGAAGGACCAGTTATGTCCACACACACACAGAGACACACACACACACACACACACACACACACGCTGCTATAGCTTGGAGGCATGGCTTACTATAGCCACAGCCAAGAATGAGGCCTCTCAGGATAGATTTACACATAAATAAAACCAGTCTTATCTTGGCCCACATGTGAACGAGAACTGATTACACGGTCTACATTTCAATGCTGCAGATTAAATGGAGTCAATTTCCTATGGCCTATTTAAACCAATTTTAACCTGCAAACACAATGAAACCAAATCTGATATTACCGCACTAAGATCTCGAAAAAGTTCAACTCTCCACTGAGAAACTGTTTTAGTAGCTAGTTTTGGAGGTTGACAATGTGCAAAGACTTTTAATGTTTTAACATTAGCATTGGTAGGTAATACTATATAAAATGGCAATTGATGACATTAATCTCCTGTATTCCAGACTCTGCATTGTATTTTGCCACTTTCCTTTCTTCATTATTATCACATCACTTCAACTGTAAACTAAAACAACAGTAACACAAGTCGGAAATAGTCATGAAAGCAGTGAAACTGTCTCATTCATGTCAGTTTCACTGCAATTTCTATCTAAAGTTTACTAATTAGCTAATGTGAATTAATTATTAATATAAAACCCTCGAGTGTGATGAACTGATTACTTATGGATTCAGCTTTTTCACTTGTAAGAAGTAGAACATGTTCTTTCGTCTTTTAAATGATGCAGAATCTGAACAAACTCTCAACGCCACTTGGATAAATCTCACACCAACTTGACAAAATTAGATTTGTTTGTTACTAATAAAACCGTCGCAGGTATATTTTGTGGTGCATTGCGCAGCGCTACTGAGCAATGTTATAAAACTACTAGCACATGTTTACTGCTTCAAATAGCCTGTGGTCTTGTAATGTTTAAAAGAGTTTACTTCGTATATCTCTTCAACTGATTTTTCAGTTTATTTTGAAGGCCACAGACACACAACTCGCTCGACTCAATGATCATCATGAGGTCAGTCTAATTGTTGGAAAATTAATGAAACAACCTTCAGAGATGGAGAGAATGTACATTGCTTATTAGCTATCTTAATAATTGGACTTAATTAATTTAGTTGGAAACTAGAGAGGCAGACTACTAGTTTGTTTGTTTTTTTATTTAATTTCCCCCCATTATTTTATATTTAAAATAAATCCCTTGTACATTTAATTAACTGATTTGTGAGAAGTTATTCTGAAACAAAAACTATTTATTATCCATTAAGTCTCTTCAAACTAAATGTGTGTGTGTGTGTGTGTGTGTGTGTGTGTGTGTATGGGACGCATGGACGCTCACACATGCGTGGGTGTGTTTTTAAAATCCCACACATCCATACTGCAATGCCTCAGCAAAGCTCTTGATTAGTTGTGGTTTTATGTTTAGATGGTCCATTTAATTAGGTTATGTACGAGATAAAGGCCAGCTAAAAGTAATCACAAGGATTATTTACTCTTGTTAATTGAGGTTGCATCTTAACACCACAACTTAAGGTTAACGTTCTCTTGGTATATTATTTACCGTCCACACTCCAGAGGCTCGCTCACACCACACACAGTGGAGGCGGGAGAGGAAACTCCACAGGTACGGGGGGGAAATGGAAAATGATTTGTAGCATAATATTGACAGTTGTTGAACTTTGGATGTTTAACGACCCTGCTCTAAGCCTTCTGAAAAACTGTACAACCTTCATTTTAATAATCTTACTTCGGCTCAGGTGTGATGCTCAAGTTCCCTACAGCTTTAGGTGGGTGCAGCCCATCGCCACTCCTGATCTCTCCTTTAACGTACCACAGATAATTCCCCATGCACATGTAAATCTTAGAGCAAGCTTTAAAGTGAATTGAAAGGTAGATTTGAAGTGACATTGTGTGATTAATTCTGTCGCTCTCTAAATGACCCTTAGTTCTGTCTTCATAGGAAAGCTGTTCTAATAGTCTTTCAATAGTGATTAAAATTACAGAAATGTGAACCTGTAGGTTAATAAAAATGGTAATTTAACTAGTATCTGATTTAATTGACTCTGAAGAAGTACTTAAACGTGTTTGCACTCTGGAAAATCTACATGGCTCAGTGGCAAAGAAATTGGAATATCCAGCTGTCAAGATAATAAATTTGACTATTTCATCACTATAAACTTCATACAATCTCCCTTTGTGCTGGTCTCAACTGCTCGCCGCTAATGTAATAAATCACCTCCATATTTGAAATTATTTCATTTTAGTGTATAATATTTTAGTGTAATTGTAATATACTCAACAGAACCCAAGGTGCAGTGATCCACCACCTTTGTAGATTTAAGATTTGGAAAGTTTAACTCAACATTCCACTTAGCTCAAACTTCTTACCATAAGAATGGCACTTGGTTTATAAGATTTTTACAGTTAGACTTCACACTTCATTTTTAACTCCCCTTATACACCATTCGTAAACAGTAGATTAACAATAAATGGTTTATAACAGACTATACTGTCCTGGTCAAAATTTCAACTACGTAATTCAGAATAAAATGAGAAATAAATAAACGCAAATGAGGATCACCAGAATATTTTTAATAAAATAGTGGAAATACAAAAGGAGGTTAAGTGGTAAACTGAACCGAAGTAAAAAATCATAACAGGCCTTTTTTCAGGGGTTAAGAAACTGATGATTAGAGCTGGTTTGGGATGAACATGACAGACGGTCAACTGTTTACAATTAAGTGTGTTGTAGTGGTAATTTATTTATTGTTTATACACTGCTTATAAATGCTAAATAATAAGATAATAAATAAATAAAATAATAATAAATAATTAAATACTAATAGAAAATCAAATGTTACCAACATGGTTTGGTATCCTGGTTTGGTGCCTGTGATTGCAGATCCCTACATGGCTTGCAAACCAGATAATTCACTCGGGAGTATAATTTCTCTTTTTTTTTTTCCATTTCTTATTTATATGATGCCAAAAATATGCTCCCAGGGCTATCATTTTTCTGTGGCTGTTTGCAAAACCAGAGCGGTAAGAGGATTTATCTTCTTGACCCATCACACGAAGACAATGAGCTGCAGAATAGTGGTGTCCAACTGGGAGGACTAAGGGGTGGGTACACCCACCCATCCTCAGGCCTGCTTCTAAAGACAGAATCATGTTACAGGTGGAGAGACTCATTACTCTTGTCTGTATCAACTCTCTCCCCCTTTCTAAAAAAGCCAGTGCATGTGTGTTGGTTGCAGGGATTACTGTATGTCAGTGTTGTATCTCTGGCCTGTTTTGACCGGTCGTGGCTTCAGGTTTCCGACAGTACACAGCATTATATATCGGCAGATATCTCTCTCTCTCTCTCTCTCTCTCTCTCTCTCTCTCCAGTAAATATCAACACAGTATCAGTCTTTGCATGCAGACTTTAGGAATAAAAATTTTGTTGCAGAACTCTTCACTTTTTAGGAGCCGTTTGCCCCGGAGCTAGGGCTAATGGTTTACTCACTCCCCGACAGGCCCCCGGGCTCCAGGTAGTCTCACATTGTCAAGCTGCTCTCATTAACTCCTATAACTCCTGGAGAGATAAGCGTCAGACAGTCACATGCTTACAGGCCTCACAAGTGGAAGTGCAGTAGACTGACAAACACGTTTACAGGCTGAAGTACATTTGTTCGTCTTTAGGTTGGAAACAACTTTTTACACATAAATTGCTATTCAGACAGACATTTTGTAGCGTTTACTTGATCTGCACAGTGTTTCCTCAAGGACATTCTTTTCAGCGGGGGGTGGGTGTGGTTATACCTGGGTGGTGCTCACATGTAGTGCACTGGCAGTTGGATTGATTATCAGTAGGTAATTAAAAAATATGAACTTAAGTGACACTTGACTGCAAAACAAACTTTAGAACATATTTATTGACCTCAATTTGTTCATACATAATACCTCTCTGACCCACTGCTTACAGAGCATTGGTCATTGTTCAAATAATGTAATGCAATATAATACTGAAATACACTGAATTGCATGACTCGGTGTAGATGAATACTTACCATGACCAGTGTGGCAGAGCCATGGGTGGAGTTTATTTTACAGACGTTTAAGTTACCAGTATTATGATTCACTGAGTTTGCTAACGCTAGCATTACCTATCTAACATTAGCTGTACCATTATTTCAGGATATATTATTACTTATAATAAGTTGGCTATTAACATCAATAGAGAATACATTGCAGATGTTCATTTAAACTGTAAAATCTGACTTAATGTTTGCTAATTAAATCTGTCGTTTTCTTTCTTCTTTCTTTTCCTCTTCATTTCTCTCCCCGGCTGGGTGTCGGCCCGTGTCGCCACTTCCTGTGGAGTCATTTCATATTAAAAGCCCTTTGCAGAATCGTATAACTGCAACTTCATGACATTGCATTCTGTAGTAAACGGGGATGTAAATGTATATTAATGTAGATGTAAATCTGTATTTTTTTATTGGCATTTATGGAAGGAGTTTAAAAAATAAAAGTACTCATACAGAATGTCCCCTTTTTACTGTTTTAAATATAATTTCATTTAGTTATTATTATTGACGTGTTGTAGTAGTTATGTAAGTGTTACTGTTGGGTAGTTCAATCTATAATAATGTACGACATAATAGATCATATGTTTTATATGTTTCTGCAAATACAGTGTAAATGCAGTAAGTGTAATCCACTCCCTTTACGTGCGTTATCTGCATGATAAGATTACATGATAATTCAAACCTGTAGTGTTTTTATCAGCTGTGGTCAAGAGGGGGTGACAGGGGAATTGTGTCTTATGTAAACCCCCAACAAATCTGCTCTTTTGTATTTTTAACTTTTGTGTTTTGTGGTGGATCAGAGGCCTGAAAATGTGAGTGACTGGTCAGCATGAACGTTTACTCTACAGTGGTACAGTAGAAGCAGTAGCAGATATTGTGGCGTCAGGTTATATGTACAAAAAGAAATCATCCTTCTTTGTTGCGTTTTTTCTTAATTGATATGCCAAGACCTTTTTCACATGTATTTTCACATGTAGGACAGCCTTAATGAAGTCCGGGGGATGTTGCTGACAAACCCAGCCAAATACAGCCATTCATCTCAGTCATGTCTACACAGAAGCTTAGTTAAGACTAAATTTATAATTGGCGACAAAAAACAAAAAAAAAAAAGAAGTGACATGAACTTCGTGGACAAACATCTTTTGTTTCAACATACCCGCTATAAGACAGTTATTTAACATCAGTCTCATGAGTTCTGAATATATGTTTGACCTGTAAATGTCCTGGGTACTTTCACAGTCACCTGTTCCACCCTTTCTCTTTTCATCTTGATTAAATATGCCAGTCTCTCTGTTTGACAGTGTTTGAGCTGCCGGACTGTCGCTCAGAGAAATATGCACCCAGGCCTATAGGACTGTAGAGTAAATTATAGACTGCTAATCCAACATGAGTTCATAAGACACAGTCTCAGATAGAGGCAGTCACTTTGTTAATCTACTCATCTATTTATAAACCTTACAGCTGATTCACATTAAAATCTTCTGTTCTGATCTGGAAACTGGTGAGAGTAGACGTAGCTGTCCCAATTGTGTCACAGATAAAGACGAAAAAACCAAGAGGCAGACAGGAGATGAGAACACAAGAAACACAACACCTTTACCATCTAAATGAATTCAGTTGTAATTAAAAGAATTGTATCTGTGTGAAGCGTGTAAGCTTAAAGTCTTGTGGGGACAATCAGAGGTGTTGGCTGAACTGTGTAGCGGGTTAAGGTTTGTCAAGTTGTGTTATTGGTTTGAACTCAGAGCCACAGCTGCCATCGAGGTCGCTGAGGTCGTGTCCTCAGTGCTTTTTGTAAATCAGCTGCTTTAATGTGGAGAGTTTACATTCTTTAGATAAAACCTTACACATGTTGGGTGTAATTTGACTTTTAGACTCAATTTTTTCGAATCCGAGTACAAAATAATAATTAAATTTCCCCTTTAGCATTGACTCCCCAGAGTTATATACCTACCAACCGAATTTAGAGCTTCATATATGGAAAAAATCTAAATTAAGTGCTAAAAAATAATATAACATATGACAAAACCAAGCATTAAAAAAAGGGTTCATGTTGGTTTTCTGCGGATGGTTTGATCTGAGTTGAGGGCGCTCATGACCATTGTATTTCTAAAATCCTGGCCACTGCCTCTGTCCCATTTAGTGCACAGTACAGTATTTCCAGCTTGAGTTGGCAGCTATAGTCGGCAACAAGAGGTGTTTGTTCGTTTTTAGTAGTTTGATTAGTGATTTTGTTTCTTTGGATAAGGACTTACTTTGCTTACAGACTTTCATTTTTATTGATTTTAAAAAATATTTTTCAAATATGCAACAGAGCAGCAAAAGCGGTTAAATGTATTAATTATTATTATTCAAATTTCAGTAATCATTAGGATTTATTTTAGATCCATGCTAGCAACTGCAGCACCAGCAACATACTGTTCGCATTAGTCTGCCACATTTTCTGTGCTTCAAAATTTCGCCATGCAGACATATTTAAGAGTACAGATTAATGGAAAATGGGTAACTTGAATGACAATTGTGATTTATTTATTTATTTATTTTTAAGTGTAAGGGTGTCAAAAAAAAAACAAAAAACGTGACAACCCATTCACATACAGGGCATACCTAGTAATTTGTAGTCAAATAATTAGATTCACTTTACAATAGAATGCAGACATATAAATAAAGTATGTAGTAGGCTATATAAAAGTATATTCCTTAGTAAAGTAAATCAACTTTTTTACTCAAGATGACAGCAAATACTAAACGCTGACCAGAGCAGTAAAAACTCTCAGCTATATTTCTTTTTGTTAAGCAAATCAAATCCAAAATCAATTTTTAAAATTAATAAGAAAGAGGCAAATTTTGTTGTTAAATAAAACATTTTTTCTGTGTCGCCGCACTGGAACTTAACAACAGTAAACCCTCCCACCACCGTCACCTAGTCTGCAAGATTTTTTCTGGAAATAACATTGTGTTAAAACAGCATTAAAAAAAAAAAAGTAAGATTTTGCACCCATACAACACATTTTTCTCTGTTCTCTTCTTCCCTTTGCCCTGTACTTGTGCTTGTTGAGGTTGAAAAGATTAGAGGAAAATAGTGCATCATAAACTGGCTGCAGGCCTCAGGGCAACAGTGTCTGCTCTAAAGCTGGATAATCTCATATCAGTGTGGCATGTTCATTTAGCTTAAAAGATAGGACCGTTTTAGAAGCACCTCCTTAGGTTATTATGAAGCTTTTCATACTCAAGATGATAAACTCATTCTGGCACCTGTGTAATTTACTAATGACACATGATTTTAGCCTGCACTGACTGTGAGCCGGGGAGGAATTACAGTGCACTGCAGAGCCTCTGCAGATATGACAGCCACTGACACTGAGACAGAACCTGGTCGGGTTGTGTTTTAACTTCTTTAATTAGGTGTGTTTACTCTGTATTTTATTTGCAGAGATCATGGAAGAGCCCGGGGAAAGGTAGATTTAATTAAGGGACACTGATGAAAGCACACAGCTCGTACAATCTCCAAAGTGTTTCCTCTGATATTGCTGCAAAAAATCCTGATGACAGGTGGTGCTGGGGAGGAGTTGACACGGCTGTGAAATAGAACGATTTGGATTCATTCTCACCATGTGTAGGTGGGAAAGTGTTATAGGTCTTCTGTTATATATCACTGAACTCCATTTAACCGCTAAATAAAAATCCTTTTAAATACACAATCTAAGTTAAGCATCAGAGTCACATTTTAAGAGAGGAAACATAAAAAAAATGTGATTACACATAAAGGAATTCTGATGGTTGGTGAGATAGTGGAAATGTACGAGCAGCTTTGCAATTAGCAAGTGCAGGCCTGCCACATTGTCAAATGCCCTCACGCTCTGTCTCTGCGATAATTGTCACAGCCCCTCTCTTTTATTACAATCTGTCATAGAGTCAACCATATTCATTATGAATTCTTATCTGCTTGTGCTTTAACATTTGCCAGATGGCAGGTTGGTATCAAAAGCTAATAATGATGTAGTAAGGAAATTAAGACTTTATCAAAAGCTACTTAATGCCGGAAAAAAGGAAAATCAAAATACACTGATGCATCAGTTGATCCTTGATGATCCCATCTGTGAACGTGTAAAAGGTGAATCATCCAATCTTATACTCACAGAATATGCAAATGACTGTGGAGAGCAAAACTGAAATTAGATTGGGTTTAGCTTAACTAATCTCCTTTGGTCACAATTTAAGTTTGAATTCAGAAAGAAATCCCATTTTATACACACAGATCTAATCTGGTTTTCTAACCAACAGCACAGAATCTACTGGTAGGAAATGTAAAGGCCATAAAATGTGTAGAGTAAGATGTTAGGACATGGACAGCTACACAAAATACACACGGCTTTAAACCTATCATACATCTACCAATTCCCAACAAAGGGATTTACCTTTGCCACAAGCTGCAGGTGCGCCAGTCTAATTAATACATGCACAGAATACCGAACTCTTCTCATGAGAGAGCAAAAACAGAAAAGCCTGTATGTTATTCAACACATGAAACCATCTTATTTTAAAGGCACCAAAAGGTAGACGAGGTAAGAAGAAAGAGAAAATGGATTTAATTTGACTAATGTAGTGTTTGACTAGGAACCGGTAACTGACGTGCTTCACGTTGCTTTTAGCTCATTTTTAAATAACATAGTGAATCCAAATGGTTTGAGCACAGGATAGCTTTTACATCACTGAATAAAGGGAATGTGGGTTGGGCTTTTCAGAGGAAAGTCTCTGCTGTCCAATAACTTGTGGTAGAATGGATTCCTAAAGCATGTGTGCATCAGTGCACCCAGTTTTGGACCCCACAGCAACTACAGGGAGGTTGAGTGACACGGTATTACTGGATTACACATATGAACTATTTACCTAAATTCTGAAATGAAAACTGGCCGAGTTGGCCTCCAGTAATAGCAAAGTGTCAGCCATGGTCAGCAACTTGCTTGTTGTTACATGTTAAATTAACTAAAAGGGGGGGGGGGCATATAGGACTTGTGGGTGAACTGTTGTAGCTAGTTTCTTTTTGTTTTTCTCTGTGCTGCATCATTAAGTCCCTCCTGGCATTTTGTCCGCAGGAATGTACGTCATTTTATTCGACAAAGTTATTCAAGAGAACAACAATAGCATCCTTCATTTTGGACTCTGCAGCTCTTCCTTTCTTCATTGGTCAGTACTGTCAAGACAGTTTATTGGTCAAACTTGCCTGTCAAATTTTAGCTTGTGAGCTAACCGCTAATATGACAAGCTGGGAACATGCTCCTTCTTTATGCTGGCTAGCTTGCTAACTGTAAGCTAATATGACAATACACAGTACATTCATAAAATGTCTTAAAACTATGGCTCCTTTGTGGAGAAGTCAATACTCTAATAGGCTAGGTTAAATAAGATTGGAGGGTGTAACACATAAGTTCTTCTGTTTTGACTGCTCCAGCTTACAATTCCCTCAAAAGTCATTACTATAAGACGGCTTGTTATTGGTCAAACTTAAGCTTGTAAGCAAACCGCTAATAGCTGGGAACATGCTACTTGTTTGTGTTAGTTAGCTTGCTAACTGTAAGCTAATATAACAATTCACAGTGCACTCGTATCTCATAAATGTATAAAAACTATGGCTCTTCTGTGGAGAAGTTAATACTCTAGCAAAGGTTAAATTAAAGCAGAGGGTGTATCACATCTAGTAAGCTATGCTAGCTTCCTCTGTTTTGACTGCTCCAGCTTACCGTTCCCTCAAAGGTCACCAGCCGACCATAAAACATGCACTGTGTACAAAGATTGACGTAGCCTCTGTGACGTAACAGGTTTCTGACGAGCGGTTTTGAAGCTTAGAGTGAGCTGCTCCACCGTCACCATCTTGGCAGTGGCTGATTAGCTAAATTAGCTATAGAGACCAAAACTGTTTTTTGTACCAGGCTGTAAACATGTTTATTTCTGCTGTAAAGTTAACATGGTGGTCATTCGAGGAACTGCAGTTTTCGTCACGTCCGGTTGAACTCAACCCAGATCCTCTGATTGTGGCATTTTCATTACAATGAATTGATGTTGCCACAAAACTTTGCGGTTTTAAACGCGGATGTGAGCAAACCTTAATTAAAATTTTAAAGTCTAAAGGATGGAACGAGACACATTATGCCCTTTGAGCAGCTGCAAGTGTTTAGATTCTTTTACAGTAATTTATCCACAATTGGAAAAACTGCGAAATGGAAGTGGCTGGAAATAATTATAGAATAAAAACAGTGAGGGTGAGTAAGACATGAATCTGTGGTACTGATGAAATTAAAGCTGTGCAAATGTACATTGTACCGAATTAAGATAGCAGGTAAATATAGAGGAAGTTTGAGTTGGTATTGATAGAATGCACCAATGCTGTCAATACAGTGTGGAAATGTTGAGGTTTTTAATAATATATGTCAAAATAAAACAATGGAAATTAGAAATATTGGCCTCTCTTATACAAGTTTGTTTCAAGGCCTTCATATGTCTGTGATACTACCATTAATCTCATCTAAAATGCAAGTAAAGCCTGTTGTTAACATGTCTTTCCTCTTGAAAAGTAGGCCCAGAACAGAGGGAGAATTTCAGCAATGCACAATAAATAGCTGAGAAAATGAGGCTCATGGGACCAAGAGGTATGGTCCTAGATTTTCCTCCCTCAGTGACATCTTGAAGAGTTCAGGAGTTATGTGCCAAAGTTGTGGAAGATAATGTCTGGTGACATAGGCTCGTCACATTTTTCATCCACTACTATCCAGTCCCATTGCATTCTGATCACACCTCTTCGGGCAGATAACTATTTTCTCAGGATTAATGTCCCAATTTCTGCATCCTCCAACACATCACACTTAATGACCTTGATTTAAATCACAAGAAGGTATGTAGGAACTCATATAACTCCCAAACAAGAAAATAGATCAGCCTTTAGGTGTTGTTTTTGTCTAGCCCTGTGCTATGCAACTTTTGCCTTGCAGCTGTAAGTGAGATAGGCAATCACCTCCACTCTCACTTTGATTCATTCAGTGCTGGTTTACCAAGCTTATGCATATGATGTTTATTATATCTTCTTTTCTTTTCTTTTTTTTCTTTTTTTTTTTTTTACTTTTAAGTCAAATATTTTCAACATTTGCTGTTTGATTGCTGAAGCTTAAACAGTTTGACACAGTGAAAAATCGTGTAGGTTATGTGGCTTTACAAAAGTGAAAGGTATGATAAGCTCAGAGGATGAATTAGTGCTACTTTAAAGCTTGTCATATGTTTCTCAAAATTTCCAATAATTCCCAGCATCTAGGCTAAGCTGGTGACAACATCACAAAAGTGACAAAAGTCAAGGCAGCCTGGTTAGGCCTATAAATGATTTTAGGCTCAGAGGGGATGGGGGGGGAGTTGAAGCCTGAAAAGTGTGACATTCAAATTGCACAGACACCACCCCCTCAAAGAACTCTCTCTCTGTCTGTCTTTCTCTTTTTCATGATTTCATTCACATGAAATACACTCCCGCAGATTTCCATTTGATGGCACTTATTTTAACCCTAACACAGAGACACCACGTACCTGTTGTTTGAAAATAATATAATTTACACAATGTCAAAAAAATCCATTACAAGAGCAAGGAAATGGGAAATGACACTGTGCTGATTATAATTTAATTTATACTCTAGGTAGTGAATTACAAATTATTAAAATAATTATTTCTCACTGCATCGTGCTTGTCATAATCTGAGTCACTCCCTTGAGTTTGAAAAGGCTTTGGTATGCATTCATTTAAGTTTTCTTTAACATAGAAAAAATCTCTTAAACTATTTGTTTAAGATGGGGAAAACAAACACCTATTGTACCATTGCAGGTTATTTTATTAACATCAAATGAATAGCAGTGTCCAGAGTTTAATTTGACAAAAAAAAACAAAAAAACACTGGACATACACATTTAAAATGAACTTTAATGGTTTAATTGCGATAAATTGATTTACTTGTGGAGGCAAAATAATTCCACCATGGAAGTATAAAGAGGTGACGAAAAGGTTTTTCAGGCTACTTACAGCTTCTGCGTTTTTTAAGCGCAATCCACTTTTATTAAAAGGTCCATATTTTACACTTTTACAGTGTTTTATTTGAGGGTTTGATCCATAAGAAGATATATTTGTGGGTTTTAAGAACCAAAAACCATCTCAGCGTAGTTTTACTTCTCCTCTCTCAGGCTTCTCTCTGGAGCTCTAGTAACGACAGATCATTGAGCCAATCAGACGAGAGGAGGCTCTGAGCCGGTGACTGCTTTGTTGTGACATCACAAAGCTGCAGAATTCCTGACGGCTGGTTTTTAGGCTCAGTTTCTGAATACAGGATGTGTGCATTTCTCTGTGGACTGAGCGCTTTGATACTGTCACAGTATCAATATAGAAGCTAGACCTGCTTTATAATCAAAACAGACATGGAAGTCTCACTTTATACAACATGGGACCTTTAATTCTCCTCTGACAGAGTATTGATCTTTCACAAAATAGGCATGAGGTGTAGGCGGTTATGACACACAGTACAATGATATAGATGTGTCTCTAGAACAAGCCATGTATTGTTGTGTTAGCGACTGAGCTAACAGTTTGATATAGAAATATAGTAATAAAAAGCTATTTTGATCCTGTTTTTTGGTGCTAGGGTGTCAGAGGCTGGCTAGTATATTAGCATATTAACTCACAAGCTTCAGCAGTTCACCAGCTAGCCCTGTGAGTGGTCACTTCGTCACCAAGCTTCAATCACTCTCCATTTCTTAAAGGACATGCAGAGGCTAAATTGAGGCTATTAAGGCTAAATCAGCCCAAAAACCAGCTCCATGTTACATGTGAATGACTACATGATCATGTGTGTTTTGAAGGTAAAGGTTTGGCTGTGTAGAGTTGTCAAGGCGACAAGTGTCACGTAGTACTGCATTTATCACATTTTGAGCAATGTAACAAATTGAAGAGGTAATAAACACCTTTTTATTTTGAATGCCATCTGTCGGAGACATTTCTTTCAGTTAATCTACAGGCATATGCTGTTTGTGAACGCATCACACTGCTCCTGCAAGGGTATACCAGTCATATATGTGAAATTAGTTTCCATGGATTTTGGATGTCGCTCACTTGATCAATGAAAATAAAAGCATCTGTCTTTAAATGTTGAGCAGTGAAGAAGGAGAAAAGGCACTTACTCCACTCCACTTTTTTTCCAGGGAAGTGATTTTAAAGACATGACAAGGCCTTTTTTTTTGTGTGTGTGTTCAAGGTACTTCAGTTTAAAATCTCGAATAAATCAGATCTCCTGAAAATGATTTAAAAAAATCTTTGTATGAACTGAAATACTCCAAGGTTCAGCAGGTTGCAGTGACGCATGTGTGACGAAGTTGAACGCAGGCCTGCCCGGAGCCAATAGACAACAGCTATAGCTGTTATGAGAGCATGATTATGACATTTATTTCCATGAGACTAATGAGTAACAAACACGAATCACGTGTGGTGTAGAATGTGATACAGTATAAAAATCATCACCTATGGGCTGGCTAATATTACTTACAGTGCATTTAGAAAGTGTTCAGACCCCTTCAATTTTTTATGGAGCAACCTCATACTTAAATATTTTCCACAATCCTCTGCAGGCAGCTCCTTCCTCCCCATGGCTTAGTTTTTGTGAGACCTTATATAGACAGGTGTGTGCCTTTTGAAATCATGTCCAATCAGCTGAATTGACCACAGGTGGACTCCAATCAAGGTGTAGAAACATCTCAAAGATGTCACCTGAGCTAAATTTCAAGTGTCATAGCAAAGTGTCTGAATACTTAGGTCCATGCGATATTTCCGTTTTTCTTTCTGAATAATTCGCAAAACTTTCTACAATTCTGTTTCTACTTTCTCATTATGTAGTATTGAGTATAGATTGATGATGGAAATTTTTATTTTTTTATTTTAGTATAAGTATGAAACATAACAAAATGTGAAAAAAAGTGAGGGGGTCTGAGCATTTTCTGATTGCTTTCAGTGACCACCATACAGGTCATCTTAGTAGACAATTAGCTGTGTAAAATTATTCTCAATAATGGGAATCTTTTTTTGTGGTTTGCTTGATAGAGACACAGATATGTGTTTTTTTTCTGTTAAGCTCTCATAGCTGTAAACAAACACATCTGGATTTGATCACATAAGGCCTGAGGAGTCTGACTAATCAGTCTGAGTAACCCAAGTAAACTATTGCAGATGTGAGATAATTGCAGAGACAGGCTCCCCAAATAACTTCATTTAGATTTGCAGAAGTTACTCTGTCAATATGAGGGGAGACAGGCAGGTTGGTAGGCGACTGACCTATCTCATTTCCCTACTTCTCCGCAGTGCAATGTGACCTGCTGGAGTCTGTAAAGGGATATACTTTCACACTGCATGGATTTATGTTCAAACTTTTGTGTCTATGTACTAATTTAATTTAACACACCTAAAAACTAGGTCCTTGTTGTTAGGTGAAGAGTATGCAGGAGATTTTGGAAGGAAAACCTGACTTTGATATGCAAGCTGCAAAGTATCCTCATTAATTGTGTAAAATAGGTTTCTCTCCAAAGAAGTGACAGAAATAGTGTAATGCTGGGCTTCATGGGTAGATATGCTGGCTAATTGGCTCTTTAAAAAAAGGTTAAGGCATTTTAAAGGCCTCAAATTGGTCTTTTCTCCTTCAGAGCAAGTTTGGAGTGCCAGAAATAATTAGGGCGGTGCTGATTGTTATGGACCCTATATCACACTAAGGCAAAACAGACAGCAGGGAGGATGCCAAAGGAAGCTTTATGAGTCTCATTTGGCGTAAGCTAAACTGACGCTCATTATAAACTGTATAGGAGATAGTCAGCAGTACAGATTACATAACTATCTGGAGCTTTTATAACAAGCCTTTTGCTGTTTGTGAGTCATTATTAGTGGAATTGAATTTCTGTATGGAAACACTTACTATATGCATGATGATGTCTTAAGCCATGAAGACACTGTCTTTACCACAAATATGACATCATTGTTCATTTGTTGACATGTTTAAAACAGCAATACTTGATTGGTTTTGTTTTGTTTGTTTTTTTGTTGTTTTGTTTTGGTTTTCTTGCCATCTGGGGGCCACACAGCAGCAAGCTAAGAACAAAACACTGACATGAATATTTTATAAAGTTGCTGTTGCTAACATATCAGCAAATAGTTGCTTTACACATCCAGCAGACACAGAAGAACATATTTGGAGCGTCAAATATTCGGTCTCATTTTATTTGGTTTCCACCAAGTCCTGAGAGAAATATTTTGCTCTTCAACAGCTAAATGCAGGACAGGAAGCATACAGTGGGTTTATCAAAGCCCTTAAACTGAAATCCACAGCCCATGATGTTGCAATAGTGAGAACCAACTCTGTAAAGTTATAGTGAACCAAAACAATGAGCTGAAAGATGCTAAAACGCTCCATAGAGCTGAGGGGAACTCCAGAGTTGGATGCCTTCATTAATACGAGTGATCCCTCATATTAACACTTATACACTTAACACATATAGTTCATATAAAAATATCAATTAGAGCCCCTTTGAAACCTCTTGTGGTTCTTATCCTGTCTCACAGACTTTCCTCAACTTTAACCATAGAGTTGGCTACACATGCAAATCTTTTTATCTTTTTTTAATTTATTTCTTTTTTATCACATGGGTCATTTTGGAGGGCACTGACAAACTACGTGTTGTTGCCAACAGCGGCACCAGATGAGAAAATGCTATTATTCTTTTTGGAAAGCAATGACCATTAAGCTACTTTGTCATTGACGAATTATCTAACTATCTCTGACTAAGTCAGCTATGTGGTTGAAGATGCTGTTAGCTTACAGACTGTAAACATAGACGTTAATGTACGTATGTCGCAAAACAAAAAACGATGAGCGAAAAAAAAATTCTGTTCAGTTGAGGTGAAAGGAACTGCTGATTTGACTCTTTGGATTTGTCAATACAAACAAAACCTTCAATATTAGACATACTGTGGTTATTTGATCCAATGTTAATGTAAATATATAGATTGGTGCAGCTTTAAAAGGCTGGATTTGGATCAACACTGATATCTTTCATAGAAACGGGACCTTTAAATCACCACAAAGACACAAGTGAAAAAGTGAAATTCTCCATTTTTAAGGAAACCTATTGATTGATTTCATGTAATTCTATTCATTATAAAACAGACATTTGGTTTTTGTCTACACTAGAATGGTTCCAGAATATCTAAACATTTTAACCTACAGTACATGGCAGATTTGTAGACCTTTAGAAACTGTTTCAGTTTCAAGTGTCATCTCTATTCTTTGGCAATGACAAAGATCAAACATTAATCATCAAATACCCCTCCAAGCACTCATTCCTCTCTTGCAGCTGTTTGGGGACGTCCATATTGTGAGGTTTGGTAACGCTGACGTGGAAACATGGTGAGCAGTCGGATGTCCTAGTAGCCTCATTCTCCGTGCGAGCAGAACATCTCCCAACTGTTGTCAATTTATCAATGTATTGTGCACTAGTGGGCACAGTTTGAGCCACCATTAGGACAGGTGCCTCCATCCATCATGGCCAAGTCACTTATTCCACCTTGTCAGGGGAAACTAAATGGAGCTTTGGAGGAAATGTAAACAACCCTCAGTGGACAATCAGAGGAGCCATCTCAACACTCCAACTGGAGAGCCGAGTACAGAGAGAGAGTTCAGTCGAACATGCTCACGCTAATTGTTTCCCTTATGTCCATTAATTGTGCAGAGACACTGATATGCAGCATATGAGCTGCTGTTGAGACAGTAGTTTAAATGCTGCATGTTTTCTTCTGGCTGTAATTATCCTATTGTCTTGATTACCCAGAAAATCACTCTGCACAACAAGAACGTTGCATCTTAAAAAAGCAACAAATCTTAGTGAATTTATTGTTTGACATGGGGGGCTGGTTTGTTTTATCCAGACACTTCTAAATTATGGATTAAGAAGGAGGGAAAAATCTATGAAAAAAAATGTCTCATTCTTGTGGCAGTGGCATTTATGATTAATAGTCTGAATTAATAATACAACAATAACAAAATATTGTATGCATGTATTCACTGTACAAGGGGATGCACTATCTAATTCATGTTTGAAAATTTGTTTCGCTGAAGCTTGTTTAGGAGAGTTTCGTCTTGACAATTATAATCTTATGAGGAGTGCTTTTCCCTCAGGCTGCACTTCATTCATTTTGGTTGTACTGCTGCACAGTACAGCCAGAGGTGAAGAGAACTGGGTTTTAATTAAATGACAAAAAATAAATTTCGAAGTTGGGGGGAGATGCACACATCTGTTAATCAATCCCTACCAATCAGCCGAGGTGACGATGGCACAACAACAGTCGACAGAGAGCAGGCGGAGTGATAACTGTTTTCTAAATCAACATTTGCAGTCATGATGAATGAGTTTATGTCCACTAAATAAGCTTCATTTTGTAGGTTACACGGCACCCCCTTAGCAACCACGCCCCGCACACTAAGCGTTTTATTTTTAATTCACAGAGAGGAAAAATTAGAAATAAGAGAACATGGAAAGCATTTTGACATGTCACGGTATGAAAAGCACAGATGTAAATAATGAAATGAATGATGGCTGGTTTTTATTCAGCTGCTTCAGTACCAGGGTGTTGATGTTGTGCATGCTGCCTCACTGTCTTTGCTTCTTGGAACACTTGAATAGAACATCATTATTATTGTTATCAGTAACACGACAAGCCAATATGTGTGCTATGAAAAACGTCTGTTGTGAAAGGTTGATTGTTGCAGTGGCTGGTTATAGGTATAAAGGTCAGAGATATTGTATATTTTTCTTTTTGTGAACATTTAAAAGACCAAAACGCAAAAGTGGAGCAAAATGTTGCCAAAGCCTAATGTACATAGAGTGTTACAACTCTATGGTTGTCAAACACATCTCTGAGCCACACTGCTGCACACTGGGTTACAGGTTCCTTCATTACCCTGAATATGGACCCTAGGGCTGCCACTTTTTATTTGAAATTCAAACTGCCAATCAAACATGCGAAACAGTTAAATATTTGAGGTGTAATTGTTTAAATTCATATTCAGCATTTCAATTAAATAAGCGCAACAGGCCATGTCTTTGAGTTTGGTCTTTTAAAGGGATTCAACTGAATAATTAAAGGGACAGTTTTGGTTATTTGACGTGGGGTTGAGTGAGGTACTCAGAAATATTTGTTTAATTACCTACAGTAGATTGTGTTCAGCGCGCTCCCGGCTCACCGGCAGAGTGGCAGAGCGATGTGTTGCTGTGCACGGGGCCATGAGAAAATACGCCTTTTAGACACTTTTAAAAACGCCCACTGAAACAATCCAATATCTGTTTAAATGCACTCTTCATGTAGAATATTTTCGGTGTGTATCGTCCCGTGAAAACAGCACTTTCCTTTGGCACTACATTTTTTTCAACCGCTGAAGTACCGTATTCCTACACACAAGCACACCTAAGGAGTGCATTGTATTACGCCGCTTTCTGATTTACTCAGCTGACCTGCGGCATAATATAGTGCACTCCATAGGTGCGCTACAAGCACAAAATACTCCGGTTTTTGCCCTTATTCAGAAAAAGACAATATTCCTGCTCCTAAAACCTGAATAATGTCAGCCAAATATTGTCATATTCAGAATAATAGTGGAGTATTAGTGTGAATATAAACATACTGACTGAGAGAAAGAACCAAGGCAGCTGAAGAAAGAACTTTTTTGTCAAGCTGTTATTATTACTCGCTTGCCAATAATAGATAACAAGTCATTGTCTCATTGTTGAAAATAAAGACAAGAAATTGCTGTTATTTTATGTTATTTATGAACTCATTTGGCTTCAATCGCATGGTGAAACTATCCTTTAGGAAGTCAAAGCTGCAGCGCAGATGTAGCATGGATTAAAGAATCGAGATATAATGTCTGAATTTGGGAACTTTATAGCCCCTCCACCCTTCGTTTTCTCGTCTTTTTGCTAAGCTAACATGACCGTCTCCTGGCTCCAGCTTCACATTAAACACACAGACATGAGAAAGGTTTTCATCTTCTCATCTAACTTTCCTGGTAACTTTACATCCACTATAGTCCTTGTTCCAGGTTTATTCAGAAAAAAATGATTTTCCATGAATTAGCAGTTAGTTACTGATTTGTTGTGGACTCATTACTTGGTAGTTCCTCAGAATTTAGTTTGACTAGATTGTTACCTGAAATCTTACCTATAATATCCAGCAACCATTCTCACATATTTTACTTTAATACGTATTATTTTCTCAGGATAGTTTATTAAAGTTGGAAGCAATCATGTTATCATTCACTTATTATTACTCTCATTAATGTAACAGATGAGTTGGGCTTCATACAGTGTAGTTTGTCAAACCCAGGATGTACTGAGATGATATTCCTGACGGCCTTTGCATTTGTAAACCATCAGATTTTTTGGAAATGGCAGCTTCCTCATATTAAGACTTTGCTGCATTTCTTCAACCCAAACCAGTGCTTGAGGAGGGACAATATGTTAAAAAGCAGTGTAGCACACATTAGTTGGCTTATTTCCAAACACTGAACATATCTGAAGTGTTAACATTAAGTTAAAATAAAGCCACATGTGTTACTGAGAGAGGATCTCAGTATAATGAGAAGTATGAGGCAGCAGCAAATTTACCAAACTTTGTGAAGAGCACTCCTGTTGATAAGCTCAGAAGCTCTCATGAGGTCATTGGAAGCCATTAAACACATTCGTACATGTTCAATTCATACACACACATACATTCATAAACACACATGCATGATGAATGAACTATTAGAACCCAAGTGTTTTTTCCTCCGCCAATGTGGACATGTGTGTTGATGCAAGAGCAAAAAGAAAATTAATCTCATTATCATGCTTTTTAAAGACTTTTCTGTGGTTCTCTAAAAGTAATAACAATAACAACACAGTGCAATATGGTTCGCATTCACTCTGAACATAGACATGGAACAAAAAAATATCACACTTTTAATCCAGACATATTTCACCTCATTCTGAGATATTGTTGTGAAATGAATTCAATTCAACGTGAAAGTAATTATATCTATTATATTCAAACAAAATGTCGTAAACCTTTGGCCATGCTAATCTCATCTTCTTTTATTCCGAGTGAAGACTCTAGTTGGCTGTTTCTTTCCTTTCATATTTTATATGCT
Organism: Seriola lalandi dorsalis; assembly: GCF_002814215.2. Classification (NCBI taxonomy): domain Eukaryota; kingdom Metazoa; phylum Chordata; class Actinopteri; order Carangiformes; family Carangidae; genus Seriola; species Seriola lalandi. The sequence continues at coordinate 1,070,761 of NW_019525119.1, forward strand.
TATTATCTAATTTTCTTTTGAAGGCCTTGATTATTCCCAGTCTGAAAATGAGCAATAATTGCTGCCCTACTGCTTACAAAGTCTGCTGAACAGAAGAATAAAAGGGTAGTCTTTTCAATGGTCAATCAACAATGAAGTACATTAATCATTATCTTACATTAACAGTTTCTTGTTTTGTGCATGAAATATGGTTCTGGAAGAATTAAAATGTTTTTTACCCTCCCAATTATGCATGGGATTGGTATGGTTAGTCTGAGACATACTATGGACAACAAGCATAAAATAGAATTTACAAAGAGGAGAGTGCTTTGATCACATACTGTATGCCTTCAGGAGTCTTGCCTGAGAGTCTTTGATGTGAATCAGTGCATGAAAGACAGGTCCAATTGGCCTGGGGTGACCCTCAAATTTGCACTCTTTAATCATGTGTTCCATGTCAGGTGTATAAAAAATGATCCCTTGTGGTTTCTAATTTTTTTTTTTTTTTTTTTACCATTATTGTATGAGGCACAACATTTCCTGACAGAAGAGTGTGAAACAATTTGCTGCTCTTAAATATAGTTTTAGTTATCGCACAAAAACAGTACGGCTTGCTGTGAAAGACTTTGTAGAGGACACAGACAGGATGGGAGGAAAAGCCCTAACAGTTGTTGTCTTAATACCTTCATAAACACTGGGATTGTAGCACCTAATTACCATCAGATGGATGGAACTGAAAGGTCAGTCATAGCCTTTTTTAACCACGCTACCAACATGGCTTTAGGGATATTGATGCCGGTCTGCCCGTCCCTCAGTCCAACATTTTTAGTCCACGGTGAAATATCTGAACAATAGGGATGGACTGAATGGATTTCCTTTTATATTTGGTTAAGCCATACTGAGTCCCCAGAGGATGAATCCTAATGAGTTTTTTGCCTGACATTTCAACTAGCGCTATCAGCCGATTGAAATTTCCACCTGTCCAACATTTTATTTCTTAATACAATACCGCAAAAATGTATGGTTCATTTCCCATCATCCTCATCTGGATATTGATATTAATACTAATATAGCTTAGTGACACTGGAATGTTACCGACATGCTAATGTGCTAAATGTTAACATGTAACTATAAGCATCAAGTTTAAAGGAGCTATTTATAAGTTTTGCTGATGCTACATAGTCAATGCTAGCATTAACAGCTGTTTACTTACCGGTCTAGAAAAAACGTTGTGAGTTCAACATCAAACTTTGTTCCTTTACTCAGCAAGAACTGTCTCTAGCAGTGGAAAGCAACACCAATGTTAACTCTTGTTTCTATCTTGTCTTTTCTTATACTGAAGTTAGCATGCTAACCAGCTGACACTGGAATAGAGTATTACCACCCTATAAAGTTGATATGGGAAACATTTAAGCAAATATCTGGCTCTTTAACTGCTGAATGTTCCACTCTCCAGCTAGCCAAATCAATGAAACACAAGATACGAAAATGCTAATGTTAAGATTAGGATAACTGCAGAATCAGGTTATACACGTTATGGATTTGCCATTACAAGTCACAAATTTCATGCTATACACAGTCATTTGATCCGTTGTTAATGAAAAATATTTATTAATACAGCTTTAATCTCTCCAGTGCTACTTCCAGTCTTTCTGGCCTTCCAGTACCTCTCTGCTGAGACCAGATTCATTCAGTCCAACCATGCGCACAAGAAGTTCTTCAGGCATCTCGCTACTAGTGTCCATCAGCAGGTTTTTGGATTTCTGCCACGTTGAGCACCAACCACAGTTTGTCAGTAACCCTTATTGGAGGTTCAATTAAACTTCCTGTCTCAAACCCCCACCCACATAAAAGAAAAGGTTTGATCTTAGTGTAGTTGTTCCAGGCACTCGTCCACCAGACTTTATAAACAATGTCTCATTGGACTTGGTAGCTCCAGGGTATCTCACCACCATGGTGATCAGTTAACAGTATTTTCCAACCCGCAGTAATGAAACAACTACAGTACATACTCAGGTTTTACTGCTACTGGTGTTGAAGCATGGTTTATTGTAATGGATAATCACCGGCTAGCAATAGAGTCCAACTATGACACTAAAGTCAGGTTCAGATCATTCACCAGTAAGCTGCCTGGCAAATTATTGTTCAACAATACCACTATGACTGTTTCGTCGTCTCACAGAACAGGAACACAAGGGGCCCCTAAGAATGATGCTGTCTGGGGATATTCAGGTGGCTAATTAACCCTTAGCCTGAGCTTAAGCAACACCAGGCAACGACCCATGGGCCAGCAGCAGGAAGTAGATTTAAAGTAGATTTATGCATCTTATTCTCATAACTGTGGCCTGTCTTTCTATGGGTCACGCTAACTCTGCACTCACCACCTCCAGTGAGAGGGCAAAAAATGTATATGAGGACAAGCAGTGCAAGACTCCTAAAGCTTCTTAAATTGTACATAAATCATTTCACATGTCTGTTTCTGAGTCTGAAAGTAAACAGAAATTAACACCCTGGATTAGCTGATTTAGCTAACTGCATAACAATCTACCTCTAGGGCAACTTGCTGGCTATCCAAACTAGCTGCTCTTTGCTGCTACTGTGTATAAACGCTAAATTGATAACAACTCACACCCTCACACATGTAAACAAACCAGTGTTGCAGATGAATATGGAGCTAGCCTAGTTAGCCTCCCTAGTCATGGGAAAGAATGTGGTTTTGGTTATGTCCAGGCACTCACAGCACTTGCTTAATGTTAGGGAAAGATTGCGGTGCGGTTTAATACAGAGCAGGTTCACTGTGACTTCAAAACCATAGTGCAGTCTCGCCCCATATACATCGGCTAACAACAGGCTGCGGTCTGCTTGATTCATGCATCAACTTTAAACCGTCCTGCACGTTGAAAAATGACATTTAAGGGATACCAAGAGCATTAAAAAGTGACGCCAAGAGGTCCTGATCTGGCGGCCAACATCAGATTTAATTCCTTTGGTCTATGTACGTTTCCTTCATCTTCATTTAAACTTGCTCTGTAAGTCATTCCTCTGACATATTTTTACTCAGCGTTAGCACTGTTACCAATACCCAAACTTTGCACACCATCTATAGGGGACAAATCTTTTATGACCAGAGAAAGAAAATCATTGAATTGAATGAGACAGTGAATAAATGTATCAGAAGTTTACTCTTCCCATATCCTTTGACCATTTTAGAATATTTTTGGCTGGTTTATGATGAAAAACTTACATATGGTGCCTTAATTTTGACATGGCAAATGCAAATTGTTATCTGTCCATGAACTGAATTCCATTGCTCCTGCCGTATAGACATTCCTGTGTGATTTAATAGGGTCTTCTTATTTCTATATGGAGATAGAATTTGAAGACAAATAGGATTTAAGGAAGCATATTACCTCTTGTCCCTCTCTGAATACAAAGGGCACACCTTAGTGCTATCACAAAGAAAACAGCTTAGCAGCAGTGCATTTGTTTTCCATTCAGAGAGAGAAGCACTTTGTCTTTCCAATCGTTACCTGTCTGTGAATCAGTTGCTCCATTAAGGAGGGCCTAAAGAGGGAGGTGCTGTCTAGGGCTAAATTGCAATTAGTCGGCCTGCAAGTGAGGCTGGCACCAGTTAACTTGGGATATTGGAGTGCAAGGGCCCCGTAATCAGGCTTTGGTCATGTAGAACAATGCATAAAATTAAATTGACATTAATGAATAATTGTGTAATGAAAATGGAGGAGTAGAGTTAATTGCATGTTACAGTGAGTGTAATGCCCAGATAACCTTGTGTCTAATGCTATTCTTAGTCTGACTGCCAAGGCTCTCACCGTGGCTCCTCTCGGCAGGAAGTCATTAAAGCTAGGGAGTAGATAATGCCAGTGTGCCGAAACCCAGAGTAGCTACAATCTTGCAGACTTTCTTTCACTGGCTTTTTTTCTTAAGTGGGCTATGCTGAAGTCATTTGTACACAGTCTGAATGAAATTAAAGGTCACCAGTGCTACACATCTATGTCTGGATGGGCTTTTAGAGTGGGGCCCACTCACTTACCGGGGCTGTCACACGGTAGAAGAACGACAGAAAACTGAAGCAGACTGAGGGGTGGGCTACTCGCCACAGATGAAGAAGACCTGAGTGACAGGTGGTCTGACTAATTAATAAATGAAGCACGCCTTTCATTTAAAAATGATTCCAACAATTGGATGCTTTGTTCAGAATTTCAATTTAAGTTTCACTTCCATTATCAGCGTTATAATACCCTGCGTTTTTCAAAATGTCACTGACCTTTCAGGCTTTGGTCATGTAGAACAAAGGGAGAGACGGACATACAGTATATTTTGACATTACATACTGTTTGTCAACCTATAAGAGTCAGGACCCCCTCAAGGGGTTCAGATACTAATGTTAAGGATGAGATAAGTATAGTATGTTACACAAAATTATATAATTTTTCAGATATTTGTCTAATCATTTTGTGAATCCCATTAGTACTTCATGCCTCTAAAAGCATTTCAAATAAAACAAAGGGGGGGAAATAATGACACTTAATTTTAGGGGCCCATAATTTCTAGTAAAGACAGATTTCAGTTGTTACACCTCCAATCAATTCATTTCAGCTATCTTAAACCAGTGTGACTTAAAGTCTTTAGTCAATGCACTACAGGTCAGCTGAACATGCAAAAACAGGTAATTTGTCTTTAGTCAGTCAACAATTTAACACGTATGGAAAATAAGATTTACAATAGGAAATTAATAATCAGATAATATTAAAGAAGAGCAGTCCTCCTTTTCTTTTTCAACAACAGCTTTTAAACTCAACACAATTAAACTAATTAAAATAACTTCAGAACTTCAGGTTCCCTTAAAAATATTTGTATCAAATTACTTAATCCTGTTCAGGAAATCATAAGGAAATAACAGGCCAATGAAATAAAGCTTTCCAAAAATCACTCTTTTGTTCACCTGGTCATAATCCATCCACATAAGGACACAGTAATGATGGGTAACAGGTAGACTTCATTTCATTTTAAGACTTTACAACCTAAAAATGTTGGGAACTACTGTTCATACTGTATATAATATCACAATTTCCACATTTAATCCATATCCATATGTTTTGCACTCATGTGACACAAAAAAAAGGCAGGAAAAAAAGGAAAAAAAACTAATTATTGACTCACAGTACGGGACCATCATCAGCAGCTTCCCAAAGGGAACATCAGTAAGAACAGTAATGTATCAATTCACTAAGTGCTAATTTACCATTGTCTCAGCTCATTAAGTTGAGATGCACCAGTAACATCATATTATCACAATAACATGCAATAAATAAAGCTAAGAAAGCACTATAAGTAATTTACCTGATTCTTTCTGGTAATTCTGATTTGTGTATTGCTTTTTGCTTTTAATGTACTGACTGACTAACTGGATGGGTGTTGCTAAACCAAGGTGGTGAAGACGGTAAATAGCCTATTACATAAATTAGCATGTTAGCATCGTCGTTGCAATTATGTTAGCATGCTAATACAGTAGCATACAATAGTAGTTAGTCCACAATACAAAGACAAATAATGTTAAAATATAATGTGTCATCCATATTTTATAAATATGTAGAAAATACATTTTTTGGATTCTTCTTTTGTTAACATAGGACAGCAGCAGTGATTAAAATGAAAGCATTTACCTTCTAAGAAGCAGATGACTTTAACATGTGGCTAAAACAAGCCATTCGTTTTGTAATCATCCTCATTGTCCAGATGTGAACTCCACGAGTGCTGGAGTGAAAAAGCATGTATGTAGCTAAAGACGCATCGTTTTAGACAAAGAGAAAATAAGAGCCTCTGCTGAAGTATCATCAATAAGAAAGATGTCCCTGTATTTAGTGTCACATCTCCATGCTCTTCAGGGCTTCCTAAAGTTCTAGCCTAAATCCCTCCTCCTCCTTTGTAGCTACATGCTAAATGGCACGAGTAAGCTTTTGTCTGTGACAGCTAAACTGGTAAGTTTCATGGGTCAATTCATATCAGCTACCGTTATCACAGAATACCACCTAACCCAATTTACCTAAACATCTGTCATATGTATTTTAGATGAATGTAGTGATGTTTCACATAAGGGACGAAAGCTGTCAGGGCATATCCACAGTTTTTGTCTCACCTGGAATTTACACTGAATACATCATATTAGCAACACATAAATGTGTTAACATTACTTACTTCACACATCTAAGGCAAGGCGAGGTTTAGTGGGCTCAAAAGCAGAATATTTATGCGTGTCCTTGCTCCTTTAGATAATTCAGATTTGACTTGGGTTAGGGACACTGGGCTGTTAAGAAAGACCCTTACATCCGTCACAAGTGACAGTCAGTGAACAGATTATTCGTAAATTGAAGAAGTTTACACATTCTGTATTTTAAACACCCTTATTGTCTCATGGTTGAATTTTATGATAGATTTATGATAGATACCACTAAAACACAATATCAACTGACATGAGGATTAATAGGTGGAAACCTACTTTATAACCTGCCCTTGAAGTCCTGTTTTTGATGAGAGGTCCTAAATCAAAATCTAGTTATTCCTTTATTCATTCAGTTTTGTAAATACATGTTGTATATTTGTAAATGTTGTGTTTAATCAAATTATCTAAGTCCTAGGCGCCGCAGTGTTCCAGCAGAGAAAAACACATTGTAAACACTGCTCAGAGGTTATAAGTGCAGGGGCAGCTAACAGCCCCGCTAACAGGTTCATTTGTAGCCTATATTTGTGATAAGCTAATATCAGCTGGCAGATTTATTAGTCAGGCGTTTCCTTTTGAGTGTCCCAGTTGTGTTTCCCACTGGAGTATAAAAGACAGTAAATCATACTGATTGACAGCTCATGGTATCACCTTTTGTTTGACAGCTGCAAATGAACATCTGATACATTTTCAAACCATAAATCAATATTTATTTAAGATTGAAATAAAAATGAACCTGTTTTCTGACATGAAGTGAAGATTTTTCTCAATAACCAGGGTGCACACACTGGACATCAAGGATGGTCTTGTGGTCGTTCTGTCTGATACGATATTTCATCCATTTTCGAAATTGTTATCAGGCAGCTACTGTACGTCAAAGGGGCCCACTAGTGGTCTTTAGATCGACTGCCTGCTGGCATCTACATTGTTTTTGAAAGGGTCTTCACAGCAGGCAGCAATACAACCATTTGTGTTGCTCAGCCCCTTTCTGTAGACTCCCATGATCCTCGCTGTTTTCCCTTTCCATAACTAAACTTTAAACAATACAGGGGTTTTCCTTCAGGGTTCTGTGTTGGTCTGATTGGGACACACGTCACAGCTAAACTAAACAAACTGCATAATGGTGGATTTTGAAGTAAGATTGACTTATTCTATCATCATTGGAGTTTTTTCTGATGGCTGCATGTGCTTACGAGTCCTTGACAGTAGCGTGATTGAGTGACTGTGTTGAAATTTTAAAAAGATTTCATCAGACTGACAGAATCATGTGTGAGCTGTATGAAATATTAGGGCTGAGAAAAGAGCAGCAGTTGTTCGTCGGTTGCTTCACCTTTTGTAAAAGCTACAGGCTTCACTCTCGATATAAACAGCACTTTTCTGTGAGTTCTTAACGTGCACTTTGATTCAGTTCACCGCATACTTTCTATTGCCTCAAGCCGATTTTGTTAATGTCTCAACTACTTCTGATCTACATAAACAGATAAATCCAAACTGATCAGGTGGTTAAATTGTTGGTGTCAACTTATTATTTCTGTGTATATCAAATAAATTAAAAAGTCGGGGCTTAAAGTCTTCTTAAGCTTTCATAAACTTTTGCGGCACATTGACACTCGGGGCTACGCTGACTTACCTGTCTGAAAGGGAGCAATGAATAATTTGATCACATTTTTCATTTCACTCGAGTGCTGAACAAACAGGAATCTGTGATTAACAGTTTTAATTAGGATTCTAACTTGACAAATTCTTACAGCCTCGCAACGTGCCTAAGATGAATAAATCACTGGCCTGGGATCATCAAGCTGCCTCCTAAGTGAATGTGCCTCAAGATTACTTTGTGATTCCACAAACTGTGAGTCAGCCAAGGCTGAGTGTGTTTAACTAATCCTCTTCCCACCACATGTCAGGTGGAGGAAGTTTATGTCCACTCAACGTGCTGACTACCCTGCTCAGGTATGGGACCCCCATGCTTTTCACTGTTTCTTCTTTGACTCTTGAGAGCTGGATGTCAAAACTGAGTGGACCCAGTGTTAGTTATCCTCACAGTGTGTAACATGTCTGCACACCTGGGTTATGAGGGTTCTGCTGGAAAAATAACAGTACAACATTTGGGTGGAAAATGTTTAGATGTCAAGGTAAGGTTCATGTGCAGGTGATGCTGGCAGCTAGTCGGAGGAAAAAGAAGAACATTTTTCATTTTCATGTGATTATTTGTCAAAGAACGTGGTTTTTGTTAATTGCGCTTAAACTTGTGTAATTACTGTGTAATTTTACCAAGAAATCCATGAATCCTTTGTGTTTGTTTTGACTCATGTACTTATTTAGCTGCAACAGTAATTTTTTTAAAATTTTCACAGTGCCAGTACTGTCATTTGATAGTGTAATTTTTGTGTTGGTGGCCACTAAAGTAGTTATAGCTTTTAAATTCCATTAGCCACATTTAAATTTGAACCATGACATGCTGTGTTTACAGGGCTCCTTGTTGCTAGGAGTTTTCAGTCCGGCCGTTTGCCATCACACTGATTGTGCCAAAGCTGCTGATGACTCAGCACATGTTGAACTAAAGCAAAGGTAACATATACATTAGTGGGAATCAACGCTTATACTAGCTGGCTAGGCTAACTAGCTTCCACTCGTCAAGGGGAAAAGCTTGCTAGATCCCAGTTTGTGTGTGAAATACAAACTTTAAAGCATGATGGATCCTTCCAGACAGACATATGGTCAACCCAGTGAAGTTACATCGAAGCCAAACACAGACCTGCCTAGTTTTATCACTGGATACAATGTAAAGATTTTATTTTTGAATACAGGTGTTTTATAAATTATTTTCTACACAAAGTTAACAGCGCACACCTTAACCTGGTTTCCAATTTGAGACTTGTATGACCAGCATGCACCTCAGCCATACTTGCTCATGGCGAGCAGTGGAGTGCTAGTCTTGCTGGTTTATTCTGCACTAACTGAACCTTATCCAGCACTTTTTTGTAACACCGGGTTACTCAGCAGTAATTGAGGAGAGACAATACAACAACATCTTGTTTATGTATTTATATGTAACATTGTTAAATTGCCTTTAAGAAAAGAGAAGAGCAGTGCTCCTCAAACAGCCTCCCTGGAAGACACCTTAATTTACAGTCCTTCATTTTAAAAAGACCTTTTGTGATTGAGATGAGTAGTGGCCAATCCATGTAACTACAGAAATATTAAAACAAGAAACACCAAGTTTTGGTAAAAGTGTCTCATGTACTATTAAATCAAATACAGCACAAAAACTAAAATAAAAACTACATAGAACTGCACCAACCAGTTACAGTCTGTATCAATCAACATTAAGTTTGTTTGTAACTTGCTGATAGGACAACTACTGGCACCTTAAATTGTGTTTCTCAATTGTAAAAGTTTCCAATCAAGGTTATTGCATTAAGCTAGTTTAAGCCCTAAACATAATGTGCTTATACTAACGGAATGTGTTGCATGAGAAGCTTCATAAAGCACCTTATTTATACTTTTTTCCTTGACTCACCAGTCAAGCCTCTTCTTACTGTGCATCGACTGTAAATTTATAGCTACAAAAAGTGCTGCACTGTAATTTTTGTAATAGCAGTTTGGTTAGAGTTGTAAATGGAGATACACACCATCCCTCAACCGCCATGACCCGCCCCAATGCCAAATTTAAACATCAGTAATGTGCACTGGTGTCTGAAATTCCATTGTGAAAAGTTAAATTTAAATATTGATGATATGCATCATAACTATTGTAATCAGACATCCCAAGCTTCACCTCCATTATTAATTGTCCAAAGCATAATGATTTATTGTAGTGCTGCAGAATGATTATTAATTTTCTGGTTGATTATACCTGTGGGCGGCAACAACACTGTTCTGCATATAAGCATCTGCTAAATGAAAAAGTATTCTTCACATAAAAAGATGTCCTTGGAGAAACAACAGTTCATTTTTACTTTAATCAAACATATGTAAAAGTGCTGTTGATTAAGGTACTGTGGCATGCATTCACAGGGGAAATATGTAATAAACATTATCAGATGATTTTCTTTGTTCAGACCTGTAAGGGAAAAGAAAACTTTATTGTGTATGCAGTTAAGTCCAGGATTCTTTTGAATCATTTGCACGCTGTAACTTGGCAAAGCACTTAAGAGCTGCACCCCCCAAACTGCACCTGCACTGCAACAAAAACGTGCAGCCCCAGTATATCACACTGGCTGTGACACTGGTGGTTTACATTCCAAAGGAACAGCGGAGAGTGACAGGAGTGTGTGTACAATACAAGCTGCTCTCAGCCAGGCATGTCTGGGTACGCCTGAGCCGCAAACAGCAGGCCAAGTTCAAACTTCACGTCAAGATTCGCTGGGATCTCAACACTTGGGAGGAATGCACAGGTGCGGACACTCTGCAGGAGACAATCCCTGCTAACACTTGATCAATTTGACAGTTCACAGGGCTGAGGCCAATGGCAAGTTCCTGTGGGATTGCGAAGGGCCTCGCGCAACAAAAGAAAGAAGTCCGCTGAGCTGTTTGTCCCTGCATCCAGTTTTGTAGTGTCCTAGCCGAGTAGATCAGTGTCCTCCTGCTCATTCACAGCATCACAGCTGATGGTTGTGTAATAACACTTTTACTCTGATAAGCTTGGCATGGGTATCCAGCGGCATATTAATCTATCCATGTCAAATTAATCAATGCTGGTCCTCTTAACCAACAGGCTTCCACTTACCTTTACTAACATCAGCTGGCATGTTTTATCAGGGATCACCTTCCTATAGAGCACTGCATATATTTCTATAATGATAAATAAAGATAAAGTCGTCGTTTTGCAGCTCTTTTATTTATATTCTGCACTAAGCAGTTTCACTGTCAGAGAGGAGCATGATCTCAGAAGCGAGTATCTGAAGAGCTCTATTTGCAGCTTCATTGATCACAAGAGATATCAGTGTCCCTCAAACAACATTTCCCAGGACTTTCATTAACTAAATTAAATTACATATCCAATTAAAGTGCTTCACTCATAAAATTGGAGACGAAAGGCATGATGTAGTATTTTAATGATACTGATTAGAGATGTTGCTTAACATCACAGTCGTCTCATCCTAAATTAGATGTATATTTATTTGGAATAGTACATTTGACACACCAGTGCTGTGGAGGGAACGCCGCGCTCTGTTCACCCCCATCCTCTCCGGCCACTGAGAAGGAGAGGCAGATTCATTAACAGACCTTTGCAGCCAATGAAGACAGGTGGCAATAATCCTGACAAGAGACAGATATGAAGCCTCTCATACAAAACCAATTTCAACTGCACTCCATTTTTCAAAAGCTCATCAGGGTGAAGAACGACGGAGTTGAACCCGTGTGGCTGCAGAATTTGTTTCTCTCTGATTGCCTTGTCAGGATATCTTATCCGATGGCAGATGACCAAAACCCCACCCGTCACAGACAAACTCTTCCTCTTTTTCCGTCTCTGACACACAAACTGTCTCACACAATGCATTCTCTGTCTTACCCACTCACATACACTTAAGCACATCCTCTCATACTGTCTTACACTTCCCCACAAGGACCCGCTCAGCCACAATTGACCATCCGCCAAGTGTCTATCGGTGCGCCTGTCAAGCTTTCTGTTCTCACACAGCACATGTGCAGTTAGCAGTAACAGGGAAAGATTTACCACTTGAAATCCGTAATAATTAATATTTGAAATAGAGGTAGACAAAAACAAGTTTCTCATCTTTGCTCAGCAGCCTTTTCTTTTTTCGCTGACTGAAATGACAGCTATCACGGGCAGATTTTATCAACCACAACCAGCTAGCTATTTAAGATAATGTTAGTTACATGAGTGGTTTATTTTCAAATGACCTAGCAATATGGTATCAAATATGCATTTGATGGCTACATGATGTCATGCTATAAGACTTTAGCTGAAGCTGAATGTCAAAAGGTGAATAAGTTTTAACCTTCACTAGTTGATGATCCATGTAGAAAACTTGGAAATAAAGGCACAGCATTCTCCTTGTGTTGAAATGTTGACCCGGTTAGTCCATTTCAAATCAAACAGTTATCAAGTTAAGATCTTAGTTAACAACTTTGGGTGGTGTTGCTGGAAGGTAAGATTGGCTAAGTCCGCTAAAAAGCTGGATAGAGCTGCTGACTGAACCCAAACTCATATGTGATACTATCCAGGAATGAATCCCTTGGATTTATTAAGGGGAACTGGATATCACTTTCCAGGATGGTGCCCTATTCATTCCTGTGAAAGTTGTTCACTGGGCACATGAACCAAAAAAGCCTCTGTGGGCTTTCGGACACTTCTGTGTTTTTTGGCCCATAAAGCATGCACTCTAGGGTTCAACTAAGCTGGATGAGAACATGCATGTGTGTGCATCACCTGATGCTGCCGAGAGTCGCAATACCGAGCGGCAATTGCGCCAAAATCACCTCACAGCCCAGCATTGTACCTGAGGGCCTGTGGTTCCCAAACAGTGGATGTGGTAGTCCTGAATTGGGCTTTTATTTAACATAGTCTAAAACTTCACAAAATAATGTAGATAGCTAAAGATACACAAACCTTTGGCATTGCAACAACACTGGTTACAGGTTGGGTAGTATGCAAATTCAGTGTGGACATGGCAATAAACAAACAGCTTAATCCGTTCCTCACAGTTCTTTGTTTTAAAAAGACAAAAAAAAAAAAAAAGACTCCAGCCTCCAAACTCTTTAGATACCTCGTACCAGAGCCCCATGCTTCACAATCTACACAGAGGGTGTGGTTAACAAATTTATAATTCTAATGTCAAACAATTGACATTGATTATTGCTTATTTACACTGCATAGTTTTGCTGATCTAATTCATCAAAAGTGTTGCCTCTAAAACTTTTCAGTTGACTCAAAAAACCTGCAACATAAAAGTTAACAGGAATCAGCTGCAGCACAAACTAAATTGTTTCCATACAGGGCATTGATTCTGACTGTTGATCTTTGTTATCGTTTTAGGTACAGTGAGCTTATTCATCTGAAGAGAATGGACCCTATTCTGTTTGAAGTGATACAATCAGCAGTACATTACAGTAATGCTACTTTACATTAGCAATTAGTATATAATCTCCACTTCCATTATTGTGATTGAGCATGACCGTGTTAGGGATATGCATATGTAACATCCTCTCTCTTCCTTTTCACCACTCCAGCTAACCCTGCTCAAGAGAGCCTATGTGGTCGATGATAGGATCTACCCTGACTGTCCAAACACCGCTCCCTCAGGAACATTAATTTCCAAGCAGTCCCAAGAGTGAATCAAAAGAGAGAAAGCTCACTGAGCATGAAGAGTAGGGAGTGGAAACCACACTTCTTGATTAAAATAGTCAATTTTTTTTCTCCGGGACAATGTATAATGGCAAATTAATTTCCGAGAGATTAATGTACAAGGTAAATATTTTAGTGCGAGTACTTATCTTCTAAAAAGTCAGCGGATGGACACCTCTTCACTCCCTTCCCCCTGCCTTAGTTTTCCCAGTGTGTGTTGAAACAGCTTCGACGCATAAGGAGTCTAATGAGAGAAGAGATTCCAAGCTGCCTGATGGCTCTCATCAATCACCTTTCTCCTTTGGAGGTGTGATGCCGGCCGGGGGAAGGGGCCATGGAGGGACGTTTGGGAGGGAAGGCATCAGGCTTTTAATCTCAATAGGTTAATAGACTTTCTTGTCTGGTCCTTCTAAGTAGAACTTCATCCCTGTTGTTAGCAAACAAGCAGCATGTACACAGGAGACTGTCTCAGGAGCTGCTTGGCATTTCCACAGTTAATTTGTGTTGCACTTGAAATTAGGAGATCTAACTAAAGTTAGTCGATACACCGATTACCATTTAAAGCGTACTACTGCGCCAGTTTACGAAAAAAAAATCCAGATCTCTACCGCAGCAGGCATACATGATAAATTCATTTATAATCGTAAACTTCTAAACTACACAGGACACAATACTACGATTAATGACTCAAGCATGTAACAAGTGTAACGTTGTGTTGAAACTGAATTGCATGTTAGCTAAACCTCTTCCCTGAGCAGTGAATGTCTAACCTAAAGTGAGAGGATGTCCCACATTGTCCTGGATTCAAGCTGGGTGTCCCGAGTCCCCAACAGATATCTTTAAAAAACTCAAACGTCCCGGTTTTCAACATTCACTACCAGTTTGTCCCAGTTTTCACCACAATTAAAATAATAATTCTAATATTATACTTGTTTTGCACTTACTTAAGACATTTATCATGTTCTGTCCCACTCATTATTACCTAACCCAATATAAAAAGATAAAACGATGCACCATGCGTCTGAATTCAACATATTCTGGCCAGTATGTGTGTCGTTGTCAAGGCTGTTGCTAACCTATCAGTCATAGGCAAGCGTCATAGGCTATGACAGTGGCGGCTCTTCCTGACAGAACCTGTCATTGTGCTAACTGTTAGCTGTCATTCCGAAGTCGTCTTTTCGGGAAGAGTTCATGGCTTCCATAGTGTTAAAAAGATGCCCATGGTATAAAAGAGCCATGTGGTGCATTTTTCCAACCCAGTTTAGATGAAACCACGCCCACTTCCGTAAGACAAAAGCCTCGACAGAAGTTGGTGTGTTTTAATCTAAACTAGGTTGGAAAGAAAATAGTGTCCTGGTTTGGGAGTTTGAAAATATGGTCACTCTTTTTCTAATCATACCTTAGAAAACATCACAAACTGTGGCTAGTCTGTCAAGCTTTAGAGAGTCATTCTTTTCATCTTTCAAGTTTGTGAAAAAAAATGTAAAGAAAACTGTGTTTGCTCTTAGTAAAGTTGTTAATGTTTTCATGCCTTGCTAACTAGTTTATGATATAAAGCGTTAAGATAGTGGTATTTCCAAGCACAGGGGCGAGTGCAGAGGATGGATGATAGTATAGCACAGTTTGAACTAACGTTAGTGGCTTCGTCATGCAATTTCCAACTTTGCCTGTAAAAGCAAAACATGTTCAAATATACAAAAGCATAAAGCAAACCTAGCTAGCTAGCTGATATAATCTAACATCTATAATTTCAGCTATCAAAAGTGACACTAACTAGCTAAAGATGAAGCCTGCTAGCATACTTCTGTCTGAAATCAAGGGATCATTGTTTCCAAAATGTCTTTTGAATTTCAAGTGGCATCTGCGACTGTCATCACTGTAAACACACATGAAGTCCTAGAATTCAAAGTCTAACAGGCGTAACAAAAATGTGTGTCTGTCTACCACGGTATGCTGTATCATTACTTATATTTGTTAGTAGTTTGTTCTACGCTGAACATTACATCTGAGAAGATTACACTAAACCTTTTTTTTTTGTTTTATTCATTGGTGTTTGATTTTGTATCAGAGAGTGTTACAGTCATTTAAATAGCAGGTCAAACACGTCTGACCATGAGGATAATATTGCATTTGTCCCTTTATCCCCTTTGCGGTACTAATGTGGCAGCTCAGCTTAATTAATTATCACCATGCTGGACAATGTGTATGTGGTTGTACTTCTAAAGGGAGAGAGGGTAATGTGGAAAATATGCAGAAAATGTATTTGGGTTGACCGTCTGGCTATTAATAATGATTGTGTTTGGATAAATAGTGCCCTACTTTCAGAATCTGTGGATCTAAATATTCCCAATAGGCTGCCTCCCTCTTGTATTGATTGATTGGTATAGTGTTTAAAGGTCATAGTCATAAAACATCAGGTTGTAATTAACACACTGTGATTTTTAACCAGTGGTTAATGTATGGAGTGTTGACTTTTATAGCTTGTTTCTCAGTGCAGTGTTTGGATTACCACGTGTTATTTGAATTTAAGATTAGGTTCAGAGCAAAGGTAACTTCTGACAAGACAGTGTTCCCTCACCAAACAGGGTCAGGTAAGTCTGCCAGGCCTGTGATACATATCCTCATATAGTGTGTATTTAATCCTGGTTTCCTAGGAATAGATGGACCATTGTGTCTCCGTTTTCCAAACCACTCGCCTCCAAAATACTAAAAACCTGCTTACATTCCATGCAGGGTCACGTGGAGACAAGACAGATGTGATGGTCTGTCTCCTTATGGTTACTTCACTCAGCTTCTTCGCAGATAATTAATTTGGCTGAGGGAATACAATAAACATTTTGAGCTGCTTTTAACCTGATTCAAACTGTCTTGACCTTGAAATGACTAAAAGCCGAGATCCCACTGATGGATGTGACGCTAAGTGCTTCATTTAAATGTGCCTTTTCAGGGTTGTCACCAAATTGTGTTCAATTGCTTTTAGTCATCAAAAACCTTAAAGACTGACCACCACATTTAGTCCCAATTTTCAAAGCTTGTGTTGTCAGGTTCCACTCCCTAAATTTCAAAGAAGGCATTCATTGTGTGGCAACACATTCGCTCTGTTATTACCTTGGGAGTTGAGTCTATTCATATTTCCTCTAAGATTGAAAACACGTGTTTTGGTTTGAGAGGACATTTATCTGAATATCTGGGCTTTCTTTGGCAAAAAGGATGGAATAAACTCACAATTTGTCTCTCTGTGTGCACCAGAAAAAACTCAGAAGAAACTAGTTTGTGTTATGAAGCCAAATACAAAAAAGATTCATAAATTCAACATTAATTTTTAATTTATATACGATTCATTTAATAATCATTTGATACAAATTGAATTTCAGATGTAATAATTTCTGAATTATTAGCTGCCATAGATATTTAATATTATGACCTGACTGTGATCTACAGTCGTAGATGGTCAAGAGTAATGTTAAAAATGAACCAGCAATTTAAAATGTTTCATGATTCATTTGAAAAATTACCACTTTTACTGACTTGCATGGCTCCAATGGCTCAAACCAATTGATCCAGTAGGACAGGATGCGTGACATTAACACCAGATTTACAAATTAGTTGGCTGTAATGTTTATCTGATAATTCTTGGTGTCCTATTCATAAAGATAATTTGTAATCACAAAAACACAAAAAGGTTGTTTTTTATCTGGCTGCACCACCGCTCCACCTTGAGAAGGAAAAATCAACACAAAAGAACCCGATATGAATTGGAAACCACAAACTCAGTAATTAAATCAGAGCGACTAAAATCAAAGGAGGCAAAAGTTCAGGATCTGAATGCAATGAAATGGACCAGTTCCTTAGAACCTACTGACATAGCTCACTTGTGGAGGAGCAAGCCCAGACAGAAAGGGCTGAGTAATGAAGATGGATGCATTCTGTTATCAGGCAGCCACTTACTGGGGCCTGATGTAACCTTAAACACTGAGGATAGCTCAGTTGCACAAAGAAGCTAATTAATGAATAGCAGCCATGAAAGAGGACAAGGCAAGTGTGCATTTGCAGATGAATTCCAGACGCTAATCAAACACTGTTCAAGTGGTTTGGTTTGTCTCCAGAGCAAGGCGATATTTGGCGAGGATTTAAGGCAGTGTTTGCATGCTGGCTTGATGACTGCATGCGTGCTTCAGTGTTTTAATGCATGGGTATAGGCCTGTGTGTGTATTTATATGTTATGTGTGTATATATATTGTGTGGTGTGTGTGTTTATATGGGGGTTTTTTGTACAGTTTTTGTTTTAGTATGATTCAAACAGGTCTGGCATTGTGCTAATTAACAACTGTTTCAGCCAGTTGACGATACAGTCGGCCAATGAGAGATTTGTAAGTGGGATTAAACAATGGTCATCTTCCTCATTACTAGGTACCTAGAGCTTCATCCATAAAAAAAAACTAACATCAGAAAATAACTGCCACAAGCCTGGACACTACCTGCTCAGCACCAAACAGCAGAGAGACACAGTTAGCGACAAGCTGGTGGACATTTAGCAGCAGATATTTCCTTTAGGAATTGGTAGAGACCAAAAACAACAAAAACAAAAACAAAACAGTCGCCAATCAACTTAACAGGTGATAATGGCAGTGTGGTGTTACTAACTTGTTTCCCAACCCAGGTTTAAATGAACCATTTCTAGCAACTGCTCCTGCTGCTGAAAATGCTGTCAGCAGGGCAGATGTGTCACGGTGCCGATTGTTTGGTGCAAAACAAAAACCCTCTCAGAAAGACCTTCAGCTCAGGTTTCAGACTGACTTCAGATTACTTTGTAAAATGAATGTCGTGTGTCTTTTATTAACTCATGACCTTCATGATGAAAGGTAAACTAATTGCTCTGATAACTTTTCAGAGTTGTAAAATCCTGTCTCGGGGAATGACAAACTGTCAATACTTCGGACTCTGATGTTACCCGAACTGGACTTCCTAGCTTTTGGTCTAAACGCCTGCTGAGAGTCTATGATCATGTTGTACCTATGTGTTTTGAGCTGAATGCTGATGTCATCAGGCTAACATGCTCACAATAACAGTTTTAACATGTTGATGTTTTGCCAATATAATGATTGCCATGGTTACCATCTACGTTTAAGAAATTAGAATGCTAACGTGTGCTAATTTAAATTCATTCTTAAATTAATTTAATGTAAAGTTTTTGGTCATAAACCAAAGTTTGGAGAAAGGGAAATGTTGACTTGGTGACGGCGCTGGATGAACAGTCTGGGGATCGACTCAATGACCAACATTGTCTTTCCTAGAACCACAATGCTAACGTAGCTTCGACCTCCCGTTGTGTTCCTGGCTTTACATCCTTGTTTATGCATCTTAAACTAGAACCATGTTATATGTGGCTGAACAGTACGACCGTGTTACACCATGAGTGCTCACGCTTGCTTATCGTCTCTGTCTCTGTCGTTATCCAGTACCAGCTCCAGTGGAGCTCTCCATGGAGGTCGGTGAGCTTCCAGTGGCAGACGTGGCTTGTGCTGATCACAGTGTTTGTTTTGCTGGGTCTGGTGCCTTACGTCGTTCACTGCATGATGACCGCGTTCACCAGCCCTCCTCCTCCCAGCACCTTTAAAGTGGCGGCGGCCTCCTTTGGTCTGCTAACAGAGATCCTGCTGATCAAGTGAGTGTTTACATTTTTAACTCTGTATTTCTTAAGCTTCATATATGTACTTGTTAGAATTGAAGTACCCTTGGTCTGATCGTTGTATAACACGCCGAACACAGTCTGAATAACGAGTGATTAAAATTATGATTGTATTCCGGGCCTAGCCGTGTTTTCATCTGTCAAGTGCAAACAGTATTTTCCAGTAATATTTCATCCTTTTGTGAGTTTCAAAACAAGAAGCGGTGAGCATCCGTGTCACCCAAATAATCATCTCTGAAAACATTCTGTTGTCCAACCCCCAACACCCCTCCTCACCCCCACCCCTCTTGTTTTCACTTAGTCTTCTTTCCCATTTTGATATTGCTAATTGGAACAATGCCTGCGGTTCTGTAAACCATTAGTAAATGAACAGTCTGTTTTTATTAACATCTAACTTGTAAATAATGAATTAGATTGCTGGCATGGACAATATCTACTATATCTCTGTGATTAGAAAGCAACATGTGAAGAATACTGTAATCAGATTACAAATACAGATTACGTAATCTGTAATTGCCTAACTCATTCAAACTGCACATTACAGAAAAATACTCACCGGATTACCAACGATTATGTTTGAAAAAAGATAATGATGGTCACAACAGCATTTTTGAAAATAAAACCACACTCTTAATGTGATTTTAGTGACGGACCTTTGTCACTCAGTCAATCAGATGAATGCTGGGATGCAGAAGCTCCTCTGCTTTATAAAATTCATTCTAAAATATGATGGTAGTAGTAGAGGTGAAGTAGAAGCAACCCTCCGACCCTTAACTCCTCTTCAGGCCATAGCAAAAGTATCCCTCCATCCTCCAGTATTTGTCTTAACTAAAATAAGAGGCTGTTTGTAATTAACTCAACAAGGCTCGTAACATTTTTTTTTCCCCCCTTTAACTGCTTTTGCGAGGAATGTGGCCAGTGAGCTGGTAATTAATAAATATGGTTGCACTGGTAATGTGCTTCTGCATCATTATGCTATTGAAGCCCTTATCCGCCCTAACAACGAGCTGTAATTTTATGACAGGAAATTGGTTTGTTTACAACACGTTCAGCAGCTTCAGACGAGCTCCATTCTTGGCTGATCTCAGCTGCAGGTATTTGCTCATTGTTTGAGCTGAAAGAGGTTCAACTATGTTGTCATGCTAACACTTATACTGCTAGAATACAGACACTTTGTTAATGTCTATGAATCATTCACAATGATAAACAATAAACAGAAAAATTAATGAATTATTCGTACATACTTGTGTTGTTTTGAAGCCTAACTCGGCCGAACTTTGAGGGTATCTGACTGCACTGAACAGGTTTGCTGTCAGCTGATGTTTACATTATTACTGGTACAGTGGGAAGGTTGGTGGGTGCCCTTATTAGGATCGGTGGGCCTCACAGACTCATGCCCCATGGTGCCTGTGCTGCCTGGGATGTGCCAGCCTCCTGCTGCCCCCTGTCAGGGTGCATCTTAGTCACTCCTCAGCCCCAGGGGGGAAGTCCTTGTAAGACGCAACCCCCCTCATCTCTCACCCACCACACACACCCTGTTCATCTCTGAAACAGGGCTTTAAGACAAAGATAAACAAGTAAACAGTTGGGGCTGACCTTTTTTATTGGGTTGCACCTGTGCTGTGTACTCATGATCATTTACGCTGTCTCTTGATGAAATGGTAACATGCAGTAATGCCTGTCTAATGGAAAGGGGGGGGGGGTTAAAACATTTTGCTACCCTCTCAGTGATTGAGCCTCTGTGTCTCTGTTACCTGTTGTAAGTTACCATGGCTACATCACCTCAGAGACAGGTTTGGTTTGCTGTAAAGCAATTAAACACTGTAGACAGATATTTTTGTCACCAAAATTAGTGATTGCAGGACAGGTCTGAAAAAATATAATGTAATATTGTGGTTGCAAAAGTGTATTTCCAACATAATGAGAATGTATGGTCATTTTGTGAACCAGTGCAATGCTTTTTACCTCTTCTGTTTATTTTAATCCGAACATCAATTTTATACGTTTAAATCACAGGTGTTACAGGTGCTGTGATGGCGACCACTGCATTAGTGAAAAAAGTTGTAGAAATTTTATTTTTGTCTTCAGAAGGAGCTCCGCAAAAGCTGATAAATTACCTCAAGTGATGTCACTAGAGTCAGCGTCGGTTGCGGCTGAAGGAGGCCTCTGTTGCCTCCTCATCTTTGCTGGAGTCTAGAGGCTCTATGCTACATTAGCCGCTACTAGCGTAACACACCCAAATCCCAGACTGTCAGCGATCAAATTGTATTGTGGGTAATGCAGTCATCACGTTTGGACAAGAAAGTGTAGAATAAAAAAGACAATATTCCTGCTGCATTCATTTTGATTAGATTTTTTTTTTTCTACATAGTTAGTCTGACAATGTTACAGGGGAGCAATGCTAAAGAAGAGGAGTGATCTTTTAAAAGGATAAGGTCACCAGTATTCTATAATGTCAAATCTTATTTAAAGACCAAAACCAAATCTGGATTGATCTTACTAATAGAGCACCAGTTCAAAATCTTTTAAAACACATCAGCCACACCATTACACGGGCTGACAGGTGACTTTATTACCATGGACATACAACAAATGCACTATTTCCTCCTGCTTGAGAAATGTTTACTGAAAACTACAGCTACCAAAACTATTTTAAGAAATTATTTTAATGAAACTAAATTAGGTTTTAAATGAAACTATATATTTGTGACTTGTTTTCAAAGATTTACATCTTCAGTAGGAACCAATGGGCTCGGGGCTGAGTGTCAGACAGAATAGAGGAGTTGTAAAGTACTGAGAGACGGACTATCACAATAAGGAACATATAGAATAATTTCAGATTAACACTGCATGATAATCACTTGTGTTTAGTTTGTCCTGCTATTATAAAGACGTTTTATCATTACATATTGGATGCAGGAATAGAAAAGGGTGCAGTGTAGCTTTAGATTGAAGTGCTAAAAGCCACAAAATGACATAATAGGAGACCCTCTGAATTGTGTTCAGGCTCAACACTGTGTCCTTTGTTCTTCCTCGAGGTCTCCTTACAAACTTCCTTCACATTCATCTTTCTCATTTCCATCTAAGTCTATGCAACTCTTGACTTCCTTTCACAAAAATTTTGAACCCCCAAAAACAATCTGTTTAGCCCTCATCCTCTTTCTGCAGGTCTGTTATTGGACAGATTCACAAAGTCACATGACATTTGTCAGGCTTGAACTGCCTTTCAGAAGGCTGTCACACAATATGCGCCCTCTCCTTCCTTTACTGTCATGGCAAGGAGTCGCGGCGCTGAGACAGTGCCCTGACCATGCAGCTCCGCACTGTGAATTTTTATATGCCATTGCCTGGAGGTTAGAAACTCTCATTATGCCGTGTTAGATTTATTAAAATAGATTATGGAAATGTTAATTAAGTCATTAATTACATTATTTAAGCAGCATTGACAGATAAGGGAGTGTGTATGTGTATGTGTGTGTGTGTGCAAGGGGGGTGTCAAGCTCCCTGGGTGGTTTAAAAGGATGTGATTGGTGACAAGGGACACTGTGGAGATGGCGTCTAACCGCTAGCGCTGACATGATACAAAGTGGCCTACACTGCTCTCTCACCTCACGCTACTGTCTGCAGCAGTTTGCAGAGCTGCCTGAGGACGAGTAGCTCATCGCCCTTTTGCATATATAAGTCTACACAAGGGTACAAATGTGATTTTTTTTTTTTTTTTTTTTTTTTTTGAAGGAACAACTACACAAACATACGGGTCACAAATTAAAGGAAAAACCTGAAAAATGAGCGGAGAAACAGGATGAGAATGCCCCCATGCATAGGGTACGAGCGGTCAGTGAGTGGTTTAATGGGTATGGAAATGATGTGAATCATATGTTGCGTTCTCTCACAGTCACCAGATCTCAACTTAATGGAACGCTTATGGCAGATTTTTGGACCCACAATCATCTAAACACATAATGAGGGGAAGTAGACCTTCAGAAACTTGTCGAATCAATGCCAAGGAGCAGTGAAGTTGTTCTCGTAGCACGTGCTGCCCAACACCTGACTAAGACACTTGATGCTGGTTTTTCCTTTAATTTGTCAGCCGTCTGTAAGTTGGGAGAATTTGAGGAAAGAGAGAGAACGATAAACACAGTTTGCATTCAGCTTTCCATTTTCCTTTTGTGTGAACATTTGAACAAAGTATTTGCTGTGACATTTGAGCAAAGGCCTCAAACCATATTTCCAGGCGGTTCCAAATGAAAACACAACGGCACAATTGTAAGATGAATTACCCACAAGTTGATACTATGGACTCTCTTATCTGTTGACAGTTTAGTTACCACAAAGCACAAGAAATGTGTTTTCCAATTCTCTGAGAATTGAGCTTTTCTCTTTCCCATCAAACCTATATTAAGGGAGGGAAAATTGCTCTGATCACACTTGATAAGAACAAATGATAGATGTTGTAAACAAGCAGAATGCTTCAATTCTGATCTGAGGCATTGATTTGCCTCAGTAGACAATTACTATGTGGACTGAGGTTACGCATCCAGTCAATCTGGAAGGAGAGGGATTTTTTGTTTGTTTGTTTGCTGTCCAGTGTATTACTTTGTTCCAAACAACGGTTCCCAAAAATGTCAAATTGTTGAATTACAATTTATTATTGAATGTTATAGATGGAAAAGCACATGTGGAAATAATGAGCATCAGCCTGGATTCCTCTGCTCCTCCCTCAGGTTGCCAGGCAGTACTGAAAGGTGTCTGTCTTGATATTAAGTGGCTGCTGATTGAAGAAAATGATACAGTGTGAGAACGTCCGACCACCTCAGAGTCAAGTTATCATGATTAACTCCTACATCAGTCATATGAACCTCATGATGAACTAACTCGAGATTGTTGGTGTGCACCAACATGAAGAATCCCATGATTGCAATTAGACGTCTCCACAGACTAAATATGCACATTTTTATTTCCTATAGCAACTGAGCACATCGTCAGAGAAGCCGTAATGTACCTTCTGTAATTTCTCTATGTTTTTTTTTAATATATATATATATATATAGTTTTATGATATTGTTTAGTATTTGGTTGTGTTTGGGGTCGATAAAACTTTAAGAGCCTTTGAAACACAATGTATGCACATGCACATTCCCATTAGTTCTTAAACATCGCCCACGACATTATATTAGGTGGAAATTATTAGAGGTTCTTGTAACAGTAATGTACAGCAACAACCTTGTCTCCCATGAATACATTCATATACAGCTAACGTGCATTGAAAAATGGAATGGATTCCACTTTTAGCAATATAACATGAAAATATTTAAATAGAATCCATTTGCAACTTTCCAATACAGAGTGTCTTTCATTATAAATGTTTTTCATTTGTTTTCCGCTCCTACCAACTAAAGCATGGTTAGCAACTAAAATCTGCTCTAACTCAATGCTTTTATATCAACAATGGATGAAGTAAGTGTGTGTAATGTGAGAGATCGTATAGTCACAAAACAGAGAATTATCCCTGAGCTCTGATGTTGCCTCATGGAGCTTTTTAGCGTTTTTCAGCAACTTTTATTTCTTTTTATCCCACCACTCTCATCAGTGTTGTTGAAAAGCTCTTAAAAAAACAAAACAAAAACAAAACCCTCTGTACAGCACCTGTTCATCACAATGAAGCACAAAGACAAAATTAGAGAAAAAAATTAGACAAAAATTAGATCTAGTGAACATAGTGGAGCATTTAGCAGCGAAAGCCAGCTCCAGATACAAAATAGAGCTAAATGGACTTATATTCACCCGGCGGCCAAAAAACATGACTCCAAACAATGCTAATGTTCATCCAGCTACATTTTATTAATTAATGTTGTAGTTTAAAAATGTCACAGTAGTAGAATATGCCCATCAAATGTTCCTTCAGCCCAGTGTGACGCCCTTAAATAGCCCTCCAATACAAATAAAAACATTAAAATTGGATATAAAACAGAGAAAGGTATCTGATCCTCACATTTTAGCACCTTTCAGCTCATTGTTTTGATTTTATGTTTTCAGTGAAAAAGCTCTGCACACATTACTTCATACAGAGTGGAGCATGTAGCAGCTACAGAGCCAGATGTATTTTCATGGTTGGTGGAGACCAAATGGAGTTAAAAGGAGAGTGAATATTGGACTTACATTTGTTGGCAGACCAGAAACTTGACTGTCTAACTTTTTCACCGTATCAGCTCAGTAGGTTTTTATAATATGTTAGGGGTTGTGTTAAACCTTGCTGTGCTGTCCCCAAGCGTCCAAAAATGGTCAATTACTGCAGGTTCAATAGGGGAAGATCATGCTCTTGGTTAAATATTAAAAAAGTCAATGCAGTCCTGAAGCACAAAATTGGATGATTTTACTTTTTTCCAGACAATAGACATGCTTGTGGTTTGTGCTTGTAGTTATGGGCAGATGGACTCTCTCTATGCAGATACCAGTGCAGATTTATTTTTATTTTTTTTAGACCCAACCATCAACGCTGACCACCCAAAGGAGAGCCTCACCTCCTCAGATGGACAGGTTGCCAGTGAACTTAATCCAAGCACCAATGATGTTTCTTCTAAAAATGTATCTGGCAAAGCCAATAAGTAATATGTAAATGTTTTTGGTAGGAGACAGTTTTGAATCTAACACATCATTTTATTCTATTGTTGCAGGTCCACATGTAGATAGTGTTTTGAAGTCGACACGAGACTCATTGAGACACACGAAATATGTCCACGTCCTAAATATTTGGAGAGAATTACTAGACTTTACTGGCACATCATATCAGGAGGCTAAGCAGCGCTCCGAATCCAACAGGAGTTTCCCCACATACACTAAAGACTCAGTTAATGGGAGGAGAGGGATTTAATAATGAGATTAGGATTATGTTATTATACTAACAAAGTTATTTGGGATGAAGTGTGAATGTACCTAATTGAACTTGCATGACAGACATATGTGGGATGACGCAGTCAGACTCTGAGTCCCTGAGTCTGTTCTCCCCCAACATTTGTTCTGTGCTGGTGTTTTCTCAGGTGTCTGGCGAGCTACCTCAGCGGACGTTACCGGCGGGCTGAGCAGAGCTCATTCACCGTCCGGCCCAGGGGCTCTGAGGAGGACAGAACGAGCCCGGGCCGCTGGGAGCGGTCTGAGGCCACTTCAGCGGCAGCAGGTCATGCTTCATCAGCGGCCTCACCCACTCAAGTGGACGCAAGGAACGTGGATGTGTTGAAGAGTGGATTTCTCACCCTTTTCTAAACCACTAGCACAGGGAGTTTACAGAAAAGAGGGCCAGAGAAAATCCTTTGGGTATTAGATGTGTCTAACAGCCATTCAAGACATCACATCAGTTTATCAGTGTGGCATTTATGAGATCTTACACTTTAAAACCTGTTTTTGAGGTGTCAAATATTCTTGTTTTCTTCTCTGTCACACCCTTACACTTTATTCAGTGGATGTATTCTCACATATTGCAAATTGATGATAAGGAAGAGAATGCACGCAGCTTGCATGAGTGTGTTCAGGCTCAGAGAGAGAGAGGAAAAAAAGCCTGAAATCACTCTCTATCCTTAATGATGCCCACACAGAGACAATGGGGCGCCGCTCTGATTAGTGTCACCTGTCCTTGTGCATCTCATCAGCTCCATTATGGCTCCATCTCCCATGCTTCTTCTGCTAATTGAATAGCCTGTGAAGTGGTGACGAGGACGGGGGCGAGAGCAACGTCTGTCCCACTGCTGCTTCAGAAATGAGAGTAAAGCTTCCCAGTGAGACATTAGTTCTTAAAACATAAACCATTATCATACAAATAGAAAAAGTGCCAACAAGTAGCCTTCGTGTTGCATTACCATCATATCATCTATGGGTTATTTTCATATGTAGCATCTTTCAGTTTGCATCTACTGTATGTATTCAGAGAGATGCGATGCCGCACTACACATTTCTTCAGTATATCAGACAGGACGTTCATGTTGGATGTGGCCACAAGACGCTTACTAACATATTTCAGGTATATACTCATATAGTAGCTGCACATAAGAAGTATTGGAAATGATATCGCTAAGGGTTGGAAATGGGAACGTTTGGTTAAAGGATCTGTATTTTTCTGAGTGTCAACAAAATCCATGAGTAGATCAAAATCAACAGTGCGTTAGTCTACCTTCAACACCACCGACTTACCGAACCAGACTGTGGCTCTCAGCCCTCTGGTACTGAGGATGTAAATCTTTAAAAACAATATCGTTTTTTTTTTTTTTATTGTTCAAAGGCTCAGTAATTTCCCAGAACAGCTCATTTTTACTAAACACTACTCAAAATAGCATTAAACTGTTTTTTTTCTTGGGGGACTATTTTCAGCTGCGGATTAACACACATTTGGTGCACCAGTGAGTTTTTATATGCAGCAGCAGCATGATGATTGTGGGACTGAGTCAAAATAAACTACTGTGTGAATGTTAATGGTAATGTCAGAAGATAAAGGAACATGTCACCCAGTGGAACATGAATAAGAAACATCAGGCACCGAGCTTGTTAGTAGGAGAACTTTATTGCTTGTTTTGGTCTTTTCATAGAATTTTTTGATCATATAAAAATTGCTCCTGTAAGTAATAATAACATTTTACTTACCAGGTTAATGGCAGAGATAACTCACTGGATTATAGAGTCTATGTAGGGCTTCAGCCTGTTGTTGAAAAGTTTTTGTACTATATGTGAAAACAAATAAAAAGTGAGGCAGGCCTCAATCTGATGTTTACATTGAACCATTTTCAGGTCTCTCTGTATTAAGTCAAAATAAAATAGATATTTTTCATTTCTGCAAAGAAAACCCTGAAATAAAAAAAGCAGTCTTTTATTTTGATTGGATAAACATTGCCAGCTGTGATGCAGGGCTATAGTGTTGGTGCCTCTCCTGCCAGGCAGCAGCTTTGCTGTTATCTGCATGTGCCTGAGGCACAGCTAATGTAAAAAGATCCTCCTCACTCTGCTCTGTTCTGCTAGCAGTGAGATCTGCAGGCTTATCCTGCCCAGTCCCTCTCCGTTTCACCTCTCGGTCACAGCCAAGTGACTCTCAGCTGTGCACCACCTCAGCTTGGGCTTTCTATGGACAGAATAGAAGACGTACAGCAGTATCTCACTGCTGTATCTGGTAAATGCCACAATAACAGGCCTGCAGAGGCTTCCAGTGTCCCCATGTCTGTATGGTTCCGGGGCTTAATGTGTGCGCGAGGGGCCAGATGGACACTTTCATGAGTGTGGATTATTCTGCCGGCAACATCTGGGGCTCCACATGGTACAGCAGACTGCAGTAAGAGAGGCAGGTGGGCAAGTGGGGAGGGCGCCCCTCCAGTGGGTTCTCTTATATCTATACCCACCGACAGGACATCGCCACAAATGGCAAACCGAAAGGTTACAAGACCATCCTGCAAGACAAATGCTCCTCTGAATCCTGGCAAGCTCAACGTCTTCCTCTGTCCTTACCGTCCTGACAGCAATAGCCCACTGTTTCCAGGTGTACAATTTGGAAGAGAGCGTCCTTTACATTGCATCTATTTGAGAGATGCATTTTTCCCATATCTGCACATTTGGAACAATTTGGGGTGCCAAGGATGAGCCAAGAGGAGCCAAGGATTGGACTGCCACTCCTATGATTAATAGCCTACCTACTCTACCACCTGAGCTACAGCTGCCCATGATATGAGCATGTCACCACCATCAGCATATTATCACATTATGCTCTGATTGATTGTTGTCGGTGTTCATCACTGGGTCAGGCAAGCAGATCATATGACAACGTAGCACGAAGACAACAGAACGTAAAACTGTACGGCACTAGTGCTGAAACAATTAGTCAATTAAATTTTAAGCAACAGAAAATGAATCAAAGCAATGACAACAACAAGAGCTATATACAATTACTCTATTGCAAGTAAATTCTGCATTGAAAATGTTAGCACAGTGCACTTAAAGTGATAGTTCGGGTTGTTTGGCGTGGGGTTGTGTGAGGTACTTATCAACAGTCAGTGTATTACCTGCAGTATAGACTCAGATCAGCGTGCTCCCAGTTTAGAGTAGCAGCAGCAGCACTGGAACAGAAGCAGAGCGATGCACTGCTGTGAAGGGGCCATCCACAAAAATGTGTTTTAGCCACTTTAAAAAAGAAAAAATTCCCACAGAAAAAAAAGCTAATCTCAGTTGAAGTGCACATTTTATTTTGAATATTTCCACCACTTCATCTTGCCGTCAAAAAGCCCTTTTCTTTGGAACTACAGCTTGTGAACTATTGAACTGCTGTATTACTTCGCACAAGCGCATTTGCGGCACGCTTTGTATTACTCCGCAGATCATCTGTTTGAGTCAAACAGAGATAAACGTAGTTGCGCTTCAGTGCTGAATTTGACTTTTATACTATTATATTGGCCAATCATAATTATTAATGTGAACACAGAACTTTGCTGTTGTAGTTTGTCGAGTTGGCCCTGGTTTAAATAGTTGATAAACTGTTGGACAGTGGAATGTAGAGCAGTGCGTCATGTTTTATCAGCTCATCTTTTTTCTTTTTCTTTTTCTTTTTTACATGTAAAATGTTACACTGAAGAATAATACTAACTAAAGCTGTCATATAAATATAGTGGAGCACCAGTACTATTTCCCTCCGCACTGTTGTGTAGCAGGGATATAAAGTTGGCAAAATTAAGTACTTTTGATCTATACTTAAGTACAGCACTACAGGTCCCATATTGTATAAATCCACGTGTTGTTTGATTATAAAGCAGGTCCAGGTTCTGTATTAATACTGTGAAAGTATCAAAGCGCTCAGTCCACAGAGAAATGCACACGGCCTGTATTCAGAAACTGAGCCTTTAAAAAAAAAAAAAAAAAGTCGTCCGGACTTCCTGTAACTACAGCCACAAAGATGTACCTTCAAATTGCTAATTATATATGTAAGACTGGTGTAACACTACACAGTGTATAGCATCAAATTGATTCCGTTTCAAAAATGGAAAAACTCAACCCAAACTTAATAATTCCCCACACTCATGCTAGATTGAAGTCAAGCCAAGGCCTTTGTGAAATCAGAGCTCATTAGACGAGTCCACCTCATAATGAGCGGCCATGAGAGATAAATCTCCCACTCTGCGCTGACTGAGATCCAGTTTAACGCACCCGCAGTGCCTCAGACCACATGTGAACAAGATATTTGCTTTGAAGCACCAACACACAGATCTGAATCAGCGTGTCAGAGTGCCAAATGTCCTAGGTTGTGAGTGACAGGAGATCCGCTTTAGAGTTGGCTACCTGTTGAGGAGGATTAAACAAAATACAGATGGTGTTTACATATTAAACAAACAAAGGCGGTCTCTGTTGTGATGGTGGACAAAAATGCTTTCATCAAGTGAAGACTTAGTTTAAAGTACAAAAAAAAAAGACACGTTGATTAGCTGTAATACATCAATTCTATAGTTTTTCACAAACCATCAAAGTTGGGCTGGGGACTTTTCTTTCCTCCATGTGTTCCCACATTCGTTCTTCCATGAAAGCAGCAGATAGAAAGTCCCCGGCTGCAGATAACAAGTCGTAAATGATGGTTTTTCTGGCCTGCGATAGCATCACATATGACCCTGAGATCACCTCTGAAGGACGATGGCTGTTGTGTGTCCGGCCATGTATTCTGGCCGTCAACACAACACGAGCGCGGCGCGGTCTGATCCATCCGCGGGTCGAGTTGAATAAATTAAACGAATTACCAGCTGCCTTGTGCAAGCTCGCAGGATGCAGGGTGGCATGAGCACGCCATTACAACAATGATAAGGATATCTGCATGGCCTTGTGTTAAAGGAATTACACATAGCATCCAGAGCCTTTAAGGGAGTCTGACAGTTCTGCGCACACTGGCAAGTTAGTATGACATGAAAATGTGTGCGGCTGCAGAATGGCTCGGCTGCTGCTTGGCCTGAGTCAGGGGCACTGCTCGGTTGGCTTGCTGAGAAGTAAAAAAAAAAATCTTATTGTAATGCAAATGGACACAGTATTGTGCTTAAACAATGCATTAATACGTCTCTTTTGAGAAGATAACATCACAAGATGCACAATAACACAAAATGATGTCCTCCGAGGTTATTTGAAGCGATATGACATCAAATCCTGACATTGCAAGAAGTGCTTACTGCCTGTCCAACTGCTTTTGTCTCCAGCTTTGATAAAAGCAGATGAAGGATAGAAGGCTGCTTTTGAATTCCTGCTACTATATGGCAAAAAGTCCAATTTACATAATATTATGTATATTGTATTCCACTCCCATTCTAATGTTTGAATGTAAACTGAATTTAAGTCTTTATGCGCGCACACAGGAAGAAGTGTTGTAGCTTAAACACAAGACACGTGGCAAGGTGTCCGATAACTTTGTCTTCTACCTGTAATCTGATGCTGCGCGGAGAGGAGGGATTGGCCTCACTTCCCCGAGGTGATTTATGATTGAGGACATGCTAATAAAAATATCAAAACAATCTGAGCTCTGGTGGGGAAGATACCGGTCCACTACGTACATCATGCTCGACAGGCCTGTGCGGGGATCCGCCTGCTCGGTGATATTATGCTCGTATGGATGCCCCGTTGCCTTGCGCTTGAATAGAATATGCAGCTGTTGTTTGTTTTTTGTTTTTTTTTGGAGGGTCAGTGGAGGTAGCACTCCTCACACAAGGTGACATTTACGTGAACATGTGCTCTTCCTAGCTTGATAGCTGAACCATCTTGAAACCGTCGTCCAAAAGTAAGAGTGGTTTTTCCGTCTTTAAAATCCGATGGCAAAGCTCTTATGAGTTATATGTAATTATTTGGAGCTACGTGGGTCACCTGCCCTTTAAAAAAGAGCGCAGTGGGCTATCGTATTACACCCAGTGGCACAGGATTGAGCAACATGCTGCTTCAGAATCTGCTCTTACTAAAGGATGCATATCCAAACTCACTAGAGAGACACATTTCAAATAGTTCATTAAATGCCTAGAATGACTGGATGAAAAGATATAGCACTGTGTTAACTTCTCACACATGCCCCCCCCATACACACACACACACACACACACTCTTGCCTTTGATGGATTTATATCGAGCATGGGCGTGGATGCAGAGTAATTTAGTATGTGTTAAAAGCTCCTGCAGGGATGTAGCCTGTAATACTCACTCAATTCCACTTCCAATATCACTGTTCCTGAAATCTCAATGATTTTCTGTCTCTGTGTCTTTCCCGAGCACAAAATCATCACAAAGTACACTGTCAAAAAGAAAATGTTCTGAAACATGGAATCCACTCCAAACATCCACTTATGCTGTTGCCAGAAAGCACACAGAGTACTGATGTTGTCAAAGTGGTACACTGATGCATTATTAACTCTCAGGTTATTTTGTGTGAAAAACTCCTTTACATTTTCTGAAAGCTTCTACAAGTGAATCAAACAAAATGCTGCGACAATTTGCTTCTTGTCAGATGCTTTTAATACGGCAGATTGTTCGTTACAGTGACCTCGACATGCAGCTCCTGTATGTATGAAAGGGAAACATATATGTTGTGTTCTTCGCTGTCTTACACAAACAACTCTGGTGCTTGGAAACAGCCATTTATAATTCTTATCTTTGTAAGTGGAGACATTCATCCGTCTTAAAGGTCTATGTAGTGTTAAGTGTTACCTTGTAATCATGCAATCATTTTTTTTCCCTTATGGGCAATCAGGAAGTGGATGTCAGAAGAGGATCGTCAAACAGGAAAGCAGATGTAGACATTTGCCACAAAGGCCACGTTTAATTAAGCGAAGAGTAAGATTTAGTGAGGGGAGGCGCTCTGCTGGAGCAACTTCACAACCTCTGAGTGTGAGATCCGCCCCTCCCAACACTGCTACAGAAAGTTACGTGTGTTTGTGTGAGGCAAAAGTTCCATTTCCACTTGTAAAAGCTTTTTCAAATTGTCACTTTCCTTTTTAAATTGGAGTCAATGGGTTGATGCTTGAGGATAAACATTTATTTTTCTACATCATTCCCGTTGTTTGTATCTGTCGATACACAGGTTGTAGACAAGCAAGATAATACAGAGAGCTTAAGAGACAAGCTAACAACCAACTTTGCATTTCTTATCATGGTTACGTTAATGCTAGAAAAGACAGTAAAAAGCATTATATCCACAATTTTTGTTTATTTATTTTTTTTACTGTGGGTCAAAACAAGTGAACTGAAGTGACAATAACTGCAATTCTTCAAATGGCCACTTGAGGCTGGCTCCAAGAGTGAGTCAATCCCCATAGACTCCCATGTTAAAATGTCCAACATTACAGCAAAAATAAACATGTTTACAGCCTGGTACAAAAAACGGTTTTGGTCTCTAGAGTTAATTTCGCTGAATTTTGGTGAATCTTTATACAACTCACCTGGTAATGAAAGCTTAAAGTTATGCGTAATTGAGGGTGTGGCCTGTTTGAGTGACAGATGGGTGAGCGTATGCTTGCAATCGAAGTCTCGGCTCCACACATGCACATCCACCTCTTTTCCACTTTGGGAAGTTGGGAGTTAAGGTGGAGTCAGGTACTGCCAAGATGGCGGCAGCAGAGCAGCTCACTCTTTAAAACCGCTCTTCAGAAACCTACAGGTGACGTCACGGAGGCTACGTCCATCTTTTTATACAGTCTATGAGTCGAATCCAAAATACCCCCTGACATTAATACGGATGGTCTCGTGTCACTGATATATCTGTTCGGCACGACTTGCTAGTTAACAAAGAGAATAATAACAATATCTTATTTTAAAGGGTTACTGGGCAATAATCCATTATCTGCAAGTTCTCACATTTTCACGATTCGCTTGATATTTTTATTACCAAAAGAAATGACGACCAAAATGACCAAATACTGTATATTGCTCACGAATCGAAAATCTTCCTGGAATTATGTAACCAGCTGGTAACTGCTGACTTCTTAGACCTAAGGTGATGACATGGATTGTTTCTTCACAACAGTGAGCAGCTGATAATTTACAATAATCAACAAGAGTGCAATTTTAAAATGACATCAACGCCCCTGTAAC
The DNA here is from genome assembly GCF_002814215.2 of Seriola lalandi dorsalis. Taxonomy (NCBI): domain Eukaryota; kingdom Metazoa; phylum Chordata; class Actinopteri; order Carangiformes; family Carangidae; genus Seriola; species Seriola lalandi. Next base: position 1,105,045 of record NW_019525119.1, read on the forward strand.
ATGTCTCACCTTCAGCTACCAAGAAAACACCAGTTCTCAGGTTGTTATTGATTTGAAACACAGTTGTGGTGTGGAGTCACTGCCTCCTTACAGCACAGGAAAACACTCCTTCAAGACAAATTTCACCCAATATGAGCTGTTGCACCCTGACACAGGCAAAGTTAGACTTGTATAAATGTCAAGAGAGATGTGTCCTCCTTTTGTTCGCTGCAGACTTTGCCAGCAGCTCATTTCCTCCAGGAACGCATTAACAAAGCAGTAATTCTATCATTAATTAAAAGGAATCACAATTCAGTGAACACTTCAAATTAATCTATTGAGATTTGCTCTCACACAGTGCTCATATTCTATGTTCTTTGTCTCATCAAAGAAATTGCAGCTCGAGAGGCATGTTTTTTTTTTTTTTTCTGTGTCGTTTACGTCAGTCTGTTCCTGTGTAGCTCCGTTAGCAAAGCATGTCACTGACGCTGCCAGGTTTACCGCTCTGACTCCAAAGGGATCCATCCATGCAATAAATGAATACACTCGTAGCAGTGGCAGGGGTCTAACACAGGAGAGGTTTGTCTGATTAAAAAAAAAAAAAAAAAACATCTTAAAGACATATTATGATGATGTGACTACTCATAAAGTGATGTTGTGTTTCCTCTGGAGCGGTGAGTTCATGTGAAATTGATCTAAAGGGCAACGTTTTCTTCATGGATCCCACATTTTGTCGAGAATCGTGCAGCTCAGTAGCAAAATGTTTAATCTGGCCATTGGCCACACGGAGCTGTTTATCTCCTCAGTCACTGGAGTTGGGTTATAAATACTTTGTGCTTGGCGTCTCCACAGTATGGAGCTACTTGGAGGGTGATGAGGTGCTAATTAGCAACTGTTAGCAGGAGTAAAAAACTACATCCACAGAATGAAGCGCATCTCGCTGTTGCCACTGAATGTTCCTCCGCCGATGATCCTTTCTCCGCTGCTCGCAGACACCGAGGCTTGAGAGATGTCCCCCCCCCCCCCCCCCTTTCCTTCCAGGCAAGCCAGGTCTGACAAATTAAGGCTGTGGAGTCATTAGATTAAGATAAGAACTTATCTTTTACTCTGAGACAGACTTTTATCTATTGTATTTTCCTTCTCTCCCATCTCTTTGCCCCACCCCACCCCAATTCACTGTGAGATTGTTAAAGTAATTGGGATGTTATGTGACCAGAAAGGCCAGATAGGTTTTTAACCCTGTCATGGATTAACCTTTCATGTCTGAGGTAGGTCAAAAAAGGTTGCAGTTGGAGACATGTTAAGACTCATTTAAGGGAATCTTGATGTATTATTGTCCAAAGACGGCTTGTTTTTTCTGCAGGTACATGTGCTGGGAGGTCTGGAGATGACTCCTGTACGCTGTCAGGGGTTATTAAAGCATAAAGTGTATTTTTGGGGTCGCTGAGCAGGATTGGTGTAGTGTCTTCATCTCCGAGTACATCACTTAGAAACGTTCAACCAAGTTTCATCCGATGCTTCCTGAAAGCTATTTTAAATGACCTTTTAAAGTTAATCACAGTCATGCTCTGTTGAACTAGTTTAAAGAGAATCTGCATCAAAAAAAAAAAAGGAGGAAATAGCTGAATCTCTCTTATAATATAATCCACAGCAGGGTAATTAGGAACGTGGCTCTCTCAACATCAAATAAACAATCACCATCAGATGCTTCGTATTTGTCTAAAAGCTGTGTATGCATTTGACCCAATCTGACAGTTCTTTCTTTTTCCCTGTGTTATTAATATCTAAAGGAAGAATCACAGCCCGGAGCGGCATGATTAGAGCTTTGAGATTTATTATTCTTCAAAGCACAACATATGAAAACCACCTGAAATAAATGAGTTAGACCCTTATGGTAGCAGCCAGTGCATTTCTATGATCCCAGTGTTTAGAATCCTTTGTTTTAAAGGTCAATGCACCACCTCGTTGATATCTAGACATTTCTTTGTAGCGCTAATTGTGTCTACATTCTTGACCACTTTGTCAGACAACTCCACACTAGAGCTGAGAACTCAGAGGAGTATATGCTGCTTGTTTACTGCGATCAAGATAACAAGGACAAGTCTGTGAAATAACGAAGGCCGGGGCTGATGCAGAAAACACTATATTTTCCATTTTAATGGTGTTTAAGCGTGGAAGCTGGAGGAGAGATAGCTTGAAAAATGTAACTAAAGGATCGGATTCAGTGGGATCCAAATGGCAAGGGTAGCTGTTGGGCATGATGACGTTCCTTTGATGTGAGCTATAACTAGCTTTAAACTCAGCCCGGGCGCATCATGGCTGCATCCTGACTGATGTGAGTATTCCACTTAGATGAGGGCCACTTTGTCGTGTGAGCCAACTGTACCTTTAATTTGAAATTCTCTAATGTCTCAGATGGGATGACTTTAAAGGCCCGGGTCATTAGTGTATTGTAATGTTTGCCCACAACTGTGTGAGCTGGACTGTCATCTCTTGGAATTTTGTCATATTCATCAATGCTCTGCATAATGGGATGAGAAACTATTTACATATTGGATCAAAATTGCCAGAGGAGAGCATTAATTATTGAAAAACTGACAGAATCAAAAGAGCAGCTTTTTCCTCTTCATAGTTTGTTGTCTGCACAGACTGAAAGCCACTCTGTGCCCAGTAAACACAATTATCTCAATTTTAAAGGCATTGCAGGCACTTTTTATTTATTTTATTTATTTTTTTGAGAGAACATGCTCGACACAAAGGCCAGAGCATCTTCTGTCACCATAGTAAAATGACATGTTTGCCCTTCATGCTGCACTCCTCCAATAGGCTGTAACAAGCATGTGAGCGTGGACGTGGTACAGCCTCTGGAGAGCCACCTACTGTACACGCCGCATCTCTGTTTGTGTGTCAGGCCGCTGATGTGCTTAGTGGGTCCTGAATAATAGAGTGCATCATATTGATCAGTGTCATTGAGCCTGAGACTTGTCCTGACTTAATTATTGAAAATAAAGCAGTGTGCTAACAAGGAAGTGGACACAACTGCGCACGTGGGTGTGCACATTCTTTCCACGTTAGTGTAGCCTGTTCTTTACAGTATACCTGCACATTATCTCTCAGTTGAGATAAATGCGTTTAACGGCACCTTAAATGACATTTGTCCTCCTGTGTGATGAGAAACATAAGAGAGAGTATGTCTATGAATTATTTGTGTAAATTGAATTATGCCTTTAAGGTGACCTAAACTGTCATTTTACTGCAGTAGTTGTAGTACATTATGTACTTGTGATATATTTTACCGCTAGAAAAAGTATTGTACCTGACTCATTGTCATGGCGCTGCACACTAGAACTTTTGGATTTAGCTGTAATTATTTTATTTTTATGCATTTTCCCTATGGGGATCATTAAAATTTCATCTTGATCTTATCTTCATAATCATAATCTTAAAATCTGTTTGAATATGTTGTAACCTGCTTTTCCACCGATGCAGTAATCTGTGTCTATTTTATGCTCAATGCTAAAAATCAATCTTAAGGTCTTCAAAAAAATATATCAGAATATAAAGCCAGATCACACCAACTGCTGATTTTATAAGGTGTCTCGCACACCAGACACGTGTTTAAACAGAGCCATAATGGTGGATGATGGAGTTTGTTTTACATCACTGCCCCAGTATATACAGTAAATTATATGCATAGGCAATGGAGACAGTAAGGACTTGAAAATGCAGACGGATACATTTTACTGCATTTTTTCCCCCATCCACAGTGTTGTCCCTTTAAGCTGCCAAGAGAGTGTAGGGGGGTGAATTCATGAGGGTCTTCTGTAATAGGCTGGCATACGCACAGGCACAGCCTGTGGAACCTTACAGGCTGCTGAAGCTGGTCTTGGCATTGCTTTTGGCAGCTATGTGGTTATGTGCTCTCTCGCACTACACATTCTTCTGAAAAAAAAGAAAGTTTTAACTAGCTGGTCTTACCACTCCTTTATAAATGAGGGAGCCCTTGGCATAAATAGATCTACATGTTCATTTGGTGTATTAAGAGAGACACACAGTTAAAGAGTGTTCATTACAATTGTAAATTTCTGCCCTCGGGCCCTTAGCCCAGCGCTAGATTACATGAGGTCTATGCTCACGGACAGCGCCTGGCATCTGATTGAGGGTCCAGTGCAGCTAATTAATTTCATTAGAAAGTGAAGTCATCTTCTAGCAGGAATTAATATTTGGAGCGTCATGTTGCTAATTTATTTCCAGATTTAATTAGCTCAGAGAAGAAATGTTGCTTGGGCAAGAGGACTTTTTAATTATCAGCTTGGATAAATTTGAAAATGTTGATGCCTAAGGGTTGAGTTAATTAAAACCTGCATTATTTTAACTTTAATTAGCTCCCATCTTTGTTTTTCTTCACCATATGGCCATGTCCTGTAGTCAAATTTAGTTAATTAAGCTAATTAAGCTAATCATTTTAATTACTCAAGACAATGTGATTGGATAGAGGATGACTACAAGTTTATAGCAAAGTACTTGTTTTTCATTAAGTTGAAGGGGCAGAGTTATTTCTGATTGCAGTTGGCAAGCATAGCAGAGTAGTTTGAGAATGTGACAGCCTCTGAGATATTAAGGCTGAAGTCTAATTGCATTCCTTCATAAAAAAAAAAAAAAAAAAAAAAAAAAAATCTTGTCACCAGCACAACTCTTTTAGAGGAGAAATGGTTTACTACAACATCTTTAAGCTTTCTGCTCGTATGCTGATGTCGGCCCGTTGTACTCCATCAGATTAAATAATGTCTGCGCTTACTCACATTTAAGAGGTTCCGCGTCGGAGTAGATCCTCTGTTCCCTCGCAGGAGCATGTGGGAGACACAATAACAGATAACATGATCTGGAGATAAAGTCGTTGTTGGTTCTGATAGCGCAGTAAACATGTGAAACCTCCATATCCAACTTGTTTCTTCTGACCACAGAGGGCTATGAAATCCAATTGTAATTGGGGGGGAAAGAGGCCTGAGTCTGTGGTGGCTGGTGGGATAGGACGCTGCCCTTCCCCTCCATAACCCTGGAGTGTGGGGTGGCCAGGGCGTGGGTCTATGCGAGCTGCTAGCAGCTGTGCGTCAGTCTGGACACAAGCTGGGCCCATCCAGAAGCCAGGCCTAGCTGACAGATGCAGAGGCTAAACCCAATAATGAAATAATACTGGGAGACATCATGTCCGTGGTTTCCATCATTGTTAAAAGATTTTGGTAGTGAGTACCCCCACTTAGGTAATTTGTTTCCATGTATAATCCTATTGCTCACTATTAAATTAAACCAACTGGTCATTTCAGTTTGGAGCCTATAAATAAACTGGTTGCTATGTGCACAGGCAGCATGTGGGACGTCTCATCTGATTAGAGGGGAAGCACTTAATAATTTGAACTGAAAAAGGTGACCTTCGGTGTCAGGTGACCTCAGTGGTCTGCCACACATATGGCCCGGCAATATTACTAATGTCTGTTCCTAATGTATTTTTACAATCCCAATCCAGGACCACTCTCCACAAATTGTTTTGGACAAATGTTGATGTGCGGTGAGATGGCAAAGTGTACTACACCAGAGCTGTTTACATGGTCAACAGCAGTGATGCTCTGGTCAGGAGAGATGATTGGCCTCTCTCTGCTTTCATCAGAGCGAGGCTGGTTAGTCATCAGTGTGTGTGTGTGTGTGTGTGTGTGTGTGTGTGTGTGTGTGTGTGTGTGTGTGTGTGTGTTCGTTCAGGTTTTGGTCAGGGGGAGCCCCCAGGCCTCTCATAGCTTCACTGTAACTTAGAATGCAACATGAGAGCAGAGTTAGTCACCAGGTCTCCAAAAGGCCTTCGCCCACTTCAGTCATGTTTCTGTCTCCACCTGCGTACTGTACATGGTCCTGTCCCTCGCCACAGCTGCCCACTGAGATCCTCACCTCACGTCTGGTCCTCCACTTGACGCCAATGAATCAAACCTCAATCTGTAATTTGTATTTAAGAATCTTTCTATCCGACGTTACAGACAGTTTTATAAAGCAGGGTGTAGTATTTAGTTCTGGAAACTTGAATAGGAGCCGTCAAACCTAAAGGAGTTTTCCCTGACGCCGAACGTGGTTTTTGTTGTCAGGACCGGGTGGTTATGATTGTCGCTTGACAAAGAGCTTCAGCCATCATTGAATTTACAATACAAGAGGTTATAATAGGCTCTCTGAGCAGCACTATGTCTTCAGGGCAGATTGGAGGTTATATTGAGTCGCTATCGGAGAGTGAGTAGACGTGCCAGGGCTAGCTGGTTTTGCTTTCCACAGCTGGAAACAGCTCTTGGTGAGTAAAGGAATGAAGTTTGACGTTGAACTTTCCTCTAACAGTAAACAGCTGTGGTTGATGCTAACATTTGCTAGCAATAGCTATGTAGCAACAGCAAAACTTACAAATGGCTCCTTGCTCGTGATTGCAACCGAAAACTGAAAGACCTCTGTCCAGAGCTGAGTATATGACGCTGAGAGTCCTGATGTTTACTCTCATACTAACTCGTTAGTAGATACTTGTCACTTTAAGAAGAAAAGGCTGTTCCCTCAGGTAGTTTAAAATGGCTGGCATATTAGCATCGTTAGCATTTGTGGAGGCTGCCATGCTATCTTTTGGCTAGGATTATAACAATGCCTCTTTTTGTCAGCTGTGACACCAATGTAAAATATTTCCCCCTTAAACTGTGATTTTACTTTTTTATGTAAAAAGAACAAAGAAAAAGACAAAAACTAAATACACCAACTTTTCTTTCTACATAAATGACACCTAACTTGATTGTAGTCACAAGATAAACAGCTAACACTGTTAGAATCAACCAGCTGATGTTGAAGGAAAGTAAAAAAAATGTAGACGTTTGGTTTATTATAAATTTTAACTGTTGTTATTGTGGATTGTGTTCATATTTTATTTACCAGCTTATTATTAAGACATAAAAATGTGATGACAGCCACACACGCAGCTTTAAAATGAAGAATAGACACTGTATGAGCAGAGAGGTGCAGACACTCATCCACGCATTGTTAGCCTCAGCTGCAACATGGAAACATCAAATTAACTATCTTTGCTGTTATATTTGAAGAAGTTGGTTAACAAGTGAAACCACTGTCCAGACAGTCATTTTGCTCATCGTCATTGACGTGTGTAGTGTTATATTTGTAATTTTCACATATATCAAGAGGAAAGTATTGCACCATTTGATTTTAAGTAGAAACTAGTGCATGTGTTGTGAACACTTCTTTTCAGTCCATTGTGGGAATTTTTGAGATAAGAAATAAAATGTTAGAATTGAGCATAAGTAAAAGAAAATAGGGAGTAAAAACTAAGGCAGTTTATTTTTTGTTTGTGTACAATATGGTAGATCAAAAGTTAACCCAAAATGAGCTCTGTAGAAGACACAATGAGTACAAAACATATGAAAAATTATTTATTAAAATATTTTTGTTTTCCTTTTCTTTCACTTTCATCGCAAAATAAGATATGCATTAAAAGAAAAAGTTAAATTTTAGCTGAATTTCATGATTGTGACCTAATCACCTTTATAAAAAAAAAAAAAAAAAGCAAAATTTGGCCCAGGTTTGGTCCACTGTCCGACATAAGCCCCTCCACTAGCCAAGGAGAGCTCGGTGCGAAGCAGCTTAATAGATTTAGATGAAAGGAGGGAGTCGTGGAAGCCTCAACCAGCAGACAGTGAGGAGAGCATCTGCTCAAAGGCCACCTCCCCATGCCCGGATCACCATCTCCAGAAGAACTCGGGCATGGAGCCTCCATCTCCACAGCTCCACACTAATTCCAGTGCCCCCGCCACACGCAGGCTAATTAAGGCCATGCATTTATTTATGACTGAGCTCATTAAACAGGGAAAAAGATGGTCGTCGCTCTGAAAACACATTAGTCCCCGAGGAAACTGCCTGTGAAGTCGCTCTCCTCAGGCTGTTTCAGGTTGCAGATTCTGAATCTTTGTGACATATGAAGAAACAACGAGCTGTAATGCCAAAAAAAAAAAAAAAAACAACAAAGAAAAAAAAAAACATCAGTTCTGAGGCGATGAAGTGATGGTACAGGACATTCTTCAGGGAAGCTGCTTGAACTGGTCCCATAATTACATTTATAGGTCATTGACTGGGGGATGAATAGAAATCCCACTTTCAGGTTTTGAGCTTTGCATTTTTTGTCTTTGTGTATTTATGAAATCTGTTGTGCGTTACATTCATGATGTACTTCCTTTGATATAATGTGACAACTGCGGTAAAAGGATATGACACATTGGGAAAAAAGAGCCATGATTAACAGACATAACTCAACTTAGATGAACACGCCCTCAAACATACCGCACCACCCCCACTCTCTTTTTTTTTTTTTTTTTTTTTTACACCACTATGGTATTTAAGTTAATTTAGGACTTTGGCAGTGTAGCGCTATGAAATCAAAGACACAGGATATCCCTCAGGTATATTTTCTCTCCCTGGAGTGCTTGTCTTTCTCACTCTCTCTCTCTTTCTGTGTGTCTGTGTGTGTGTGTGTGTGCGTGTGTGTGTGTGTGTGTGTGTGTGTGTGTGTGTGTGTGTGTGTGTAAAGGGCATAGACAGAGAAATCTAACGTAGATCGTACTCCCTTCCTTGTAATTGCAAAGATAATGCCAAATCACACAATCCTTTGCTGAGGCAACTGGAAACTTGATTTAGTGCTCTTTAATGGCTCCAATTTTGAAGACGCTGAAATATTCCTTGTTTCTACTTGTGCTGTTCAGCTGCTCGTCTGAACTGGAAACATAACTGAAATATAATGCAGTTTTATGCTTTCATTTAAAAAAAAAAAAAGGGGGCTTAGCTGTAAGCATGTGTTATCCCATCATCATCAGAAAGTTGAAAGAGTCACAAAAAAAACACGATGAATCCCACCAAGTTTTTTTGTCTGCTGGCTCCACAGTTCAGCTAGCTATCCACAAATCAAGAACAACTCCCCTGCTTGGTTAAAATTCACAGTTGTATAAAGCCTTTTGTGGTCTGATAAATTGCAGTATACAGGAGATGTACACATGAAAGTGCTGCAGAAGAAGTAGCCATCTAGCTAACAAGCTAGGTGCTAACGCTAGCTACCGGCTAATGTGATTTTATTACCGTTGAGAGTTCCTGGTGAGCAAATACTCCTCAGACGTCTCGACAGAGCAGTGGCTCGTCTCCTCCACTGTTGAGCAGCAGGATTTCAAAAATAATTATCAATAATTAAAATAAATAAATAATTAATTAATTAAACTGACAAAATACTAAAAGCAGTAAAGATTGCTCTATAGACACAAATGAAAATATACATAATACATCAAAGATGCATGTACATATTCATACATATACATATATAAAGAGGCTTTGGCAGTAATGCGACCAACATATGAACGACGGATATCTGGCACATAATTATGCAGAAATTTAGCATCAACTGTTTACATGTATCATGTAGTGAGTCTTCTATGTAGCAAACACATAGTAAGTGGACAATCCGAACACAGCCTAACATTTCAAGGCTACATTAGCCGCTATTAGCATATATATATGTATATATTCATTTATGACATATGTTATTATGTCCTACTAACCTAATGGTTTAGACACATGCCACAAAACTGCAATGTCTATGGTTTGATTCCAGCTGACGACCTGTGTTACACGTTTCCTGTCCTCCTCTACACCATCAGTGATAAAGTAATAAGATTTGACTACACAGTTATTAAGGAAAAACATGTGCTTTCTGTTCATTATTTATTTTTATTTTTTTACCAATTAACCAACAATTGAATGTTAATGTATTGGATAGTCAATTAAGGAAATTCCTTGAAATTTACACCCCTGCTTCTTTTTTCTTCTTCTTTTTTTTAGGTAGTGTTTGTCTAAAAAAGGAGCATTGGGATAAACATTATGGTGCATTTGCGATGCTGCTGGCACAGAGGGGCTGAAATCAATCCACAGGATACCCACTCAGCGCTTCATTTTAGGATGTCTGATAAACAACAGCATTTGGTGACCTTTTGGTGTTCTTATGGGGGATTTAACCCCCTGCTCAGAGCTGCGCCATGCTGGTGGCTCCAGCAGACAGGAGCACAATTTGCGCTGGAACTCAGATGGGACTATTTCTGCAGGCATCACAGGACGCCTGCACAAAAACGATGATATCACACATTGAGGTCCTCTGATTCACCGGACAGCGCAAGACTCTGAGTCTGACAGCGTTTTCGTTTCATCATCCAGAGTCGCACACAGTGTGTAGGAGTCTGTTGTGTGTGTTTGTGTGAGTATGAGACAGAGAGAGAGGGGTGGGGGGGGTGTAGGGGCGAACTCTCCACTCTCTGTAGGACTCTGTGTAAGATCCTTTCAACAGCAGGCAAACTGGTTCTGCACTTATTGTGAGAGGAAGCTCTGAGTGTTTAGAGTACTCAGCCCACTTAATGCATTATTATTGTTACTACATTCTTGAGGAGAATGGGAGAAAATGGAACAAGGAATGCTTTTTAAGAGTCAAACCAGTAAAAGGAGAGGAGAACTGTGTGTGTGTGTGTGTGTGTGTGTGTGTGTGTGTGTGTGTGTGTGTGTGTGTGTGTGTGTGTGTGGGAGGGTAAACATAACTCATAACATAGATCCCACTCTTTTTGTGTATTTTATTTTTTTCTGTGAAATAGATGATGAAGTAACTTGTTTATAAAATGATTAAATGTCCTAATCTTATAACAGTTGTCATTATGATATCGAAGTTCTGTTTAGAAACAATGGGAATTGATAGTTTGGATGTATTTTTAGGAAATCTAAGATAAGTTTTCATATGATTTATTCAGGAATTTATCGTTTATTTTTTTAAAGAAACTACTGCACTACAATTTCCACAGAAGATCAGCGACCTGAGGGCAGGAGGTGCTTAGTTTTTCTCTCGCTGCATTATGAGTGCATTTCCACTACGAAGGTTATCTGAGCGTAAAGTGAGCCTCTTTTCGTCAGGAGGTAAGAAGCCTTTTAACAGTAAAAAGCGAAGCCTTAACAGTGCTCCTTGCACCAGAGTTCATAGCCTACATAATGGAGAGGATAGAGTTACCTGCTACTTTAGGCCAAACATGACTGCCAATAATTGCCTTACTAATATTTGCATGTCCCTCTCTGTGTTATTGAACACCCTCCTAAGTAACTGAGCACCCCAACCAAGGAACTATTTTAAGGTGTTTGCTGATTCCACGGTGGGCTGAGACAAGACAATTATGAACCACATTTCACACCATTATGGTGTTTTAAGGGGTTTCAGGTTTCATTGAAAGCTTGGATCCTGGCCTGCTGAATACCATGCACATGTACTGACTTTATGGATGTTGGTCTAGACTTGGCAGATGTTAACTTTTTCAGAAATAAGATTTTTTTTTAAACACATTTAGACTATTTAAAACTTTGTGTGTAACTAGGCTTTTACTTTTGACTTAGAAAATACCCTTGAATCATTATTTTGACCTGTAATCAATATAAATTCAAAAAAAATGGAGTTCAGCCTAAGATGCATAATGTGCCCAAGTTTTGTCAAAACGTGATAAATGGTTTATGAGATACAAAGGAACAGACAAAACCCCTTGGACCTAATCAGTGTAATTACAGAAATGCTGGAACGCGATGGTGAGATGCATAATTTTCACAGGTTTTGGCAAAATCTGATTAAGACTGGCCAAGAAAACAGATGGATGGATGAACTAATGAAGGAACAAATGAAGAAATGAAAGTTGAGTGATGATTTGGACGAAGTTCCATATAGGAAATACAGGAAATGGTTAATTACAAGACAGGCTATTTATGAGATATACTAGGAAACATGAGCGGACATGAATTCACCTTGTAAAGCTGCCATGTTGTAATAATGTATGTTTTGTAGTACAGAGTCAGTACAGAGCTAAGAGGAACTCAGCTACATTAGCTTTGAGCTAAGTTTGTCAAGGTGGCTTAAGTTAGCCACAGCTCAAAGAGGCAGCCATGTTAAATGTACCAACTACTCTCTTTTAATCTTTATGGGAAAAGTTTTTCAACATTTTGGAATCTATCCTTATTAACTTCCTGGCAGAGTTAGATTAGCACAACTCTGATTTCTGACTGTTAGCTGTAATGGAGCTGGTTAGCTTAGCTTAGCTTAGCTTAGCTTAGCACAAAGACGGAAATGCTTTCATCGTTTTTTGAACGGATTAAACAAAGAAAATATACAGTGTTCATTTTTGAGCTTTATAGGTGAAGGTAGTTGGAGTTTTTATTAGAGGCTAGCCGTTTTCTCCTGTTTCCAGTCGCTATGCTAAGCTAAGCTAACAGCTGCAACATCCAACTGTCATTCATCACCTTTTTTTTGTTTTTGTCTTTTTGTCTGCTTCAAATTTTGATGAAAAATGAAAAATCTTCGTCTCACAGACCTGTGTGTGTGTGTGTGTGTGTGTGTGTGTGTGTGTGTATGTGTGTGTGCATCTCAAGCCCAACATTTTCTTTTTTTTGCTATTTCTTACAAATGTTTTGTAGATTCCTTTGTAGATGGAAAAATGGCAATATGTGTGTCTTGCTGTTTTCCTTCAGATCTGACCATCAAAACAACATTAGGTGTGTTTGCTCTGAAACTTTTACCAAAATAAAATACCAAGTATTGAGCACAGTTGCAGGGCTGTGATTGCAGTTAGCTTCAACTTGATGTTGTTCCAGCTAATTTATAGCTACAGTGCTACAAGTGTCTCAGAATGACAAACACCACTGATTTGAATTTAATAATAAAATCATCATTTGTTTTTTTTTTTTAAGAGGATAGTGCCTCCTGTGGTGCCGAGCTGCTGTTCCACTGTGAGATTTGTTTTTTGTTTGTAAACAGTTTTTCAAATGGGAGGAGCTTGTGATAGAAGGCAGCTACAGCATGATGGATTCAGTAGAGGCTTTCAGTTCGGTTCATGAATGTGGAAGTGCTGACATCTGTTACACGACTAAAGAAAGGCATGACCAAGCCATAAACGCTGATATGTTGTCTATAACTAAATCTACAAAATCTATAAAATGAGTTGAAGTTATTATCATAAAACATCTGGAAGCTGTTTTTGTATATTATTTCTAATACGGTAAACAAAAAGAGAGAAAACTAGTTTGGCAGAAACTGATATTTCTAAATAAAATTCATAAAGAAAACAACATCTACTCTGCCATAAAAATCTCCCAATCACACTGAGGTAAATGATAATCAAAAGCGTGCGGCAGAATGAAGACATAAACTAATTACAAATAAATACAAGGTGACTAATCATAAGTAATCCAGTTGTGGTGCATCAGCAGACTCCCCAGTGAGAGCAGGAAGGAGCTGGAGTTGAAGCAAAGTGATTTCCCTCAGGCAGACATGCCATTTAAGTGTGCTCCATTGTTGTGTGTGAGATCCATTAGCCCTCACTCTGGTTTGCCACATCAAAGCAAATTCTCACATATGGATTATGTGTAAAATGTGTGTTTTTTAATAATTTGAGTCTTGAAGTGAGCAATTTGGATCTGTGTGCACACACGTATACAGCTTATGTATATTTATGTGTGCGTGTGTGTGTGTTTATGTGTGCATGGATGTGTGTGTGTGAGTAAACAGCTTAATGGAACCAAGCGGATTTCATAATGGAAAAGGCCAACGTTAGTGTAGCACGACACAGTGCTGTTCTGATGTGGATTACTGAGGTCACTTTAAAGCAAAATCAAACCCAAAATCAACTTAAAGGATAATTCTTTTTTTTTTTTTTTTTTAAATCTGATACTCAGAGGCTCCTTTGGCCTGACAGTCATTTAGTAAGCAAGTGAAAGCAGAACACATGTTCTGCTTCTCTGGTTATCACCTCCAAAACATCAACCATGGATGACATCTGTAACATGTTTCATAATTCATACTGAAATCATCCTAAAACTCCTTAAATCAGATGCAACAGTTAAGCTAAATGAGGATGATGGTTTTGAAGCGTTTTGCAGTCATCTGAGTATTAACGCTGACTATATTTTGATGATGTTTCAATAGCCATTCCCCTAAATTTCCGGTTTTAAGTAGTTCATAGACCCTCCAGCCAAAGCTCCATTTGAATGTCACGTGAAAGAGTAGGAATGATCCCTCGAGATTGTTTTATCTGTTTATTTATTTATAATAAATCTGACCACATTGTTTTTGTGCATTTGCAGTGAGATTCAGCTGCAAGAGGGAGGTCCTGAAGTTCACTTTACCACCACTAATGTTTCCCAGTCAAATGTAGGGTAAGTCTGGGGTTGGGTGTCAGAGCAAAACAATAGTTTTTTTGTTTATTAGTTTATTATTTCGTTGCATCTATCCTCCAAACTAAATTAAATTAGCAAAATTACAATTGTTGCTTTCTTCATGTTGCTGAACCGATGCTTTTGCACATCTTAACTCCGCATTTGTATCGACTGTGCGTCACACCACAAATCTGGGTGTTGTCTTGAACTTGGATCTAAATTTTAGCCATCATATCAGTCAGTAACAGCACCAGCCTTTCATCATCTAAACAAACAGCGAGACTAAGGGAACTCCACCACGACAACTAATTGGCAACTACAACTTGATCAAAATACAGCCACTGGAACTCTAACAAAAATATGAACTTATTACACCCACTTTAAAGTCTCTGCTTTAGTCAATTATATTTCAAAATAGTGCTACCAATCTAAGCATCACTTGCTGTGCGAGCTCAAATTATATTTTTCCATCAAGAAAACGCCACAAAATATGTAGAATCTGTAATTTTTTAGTCTGCTGCAACATCCCCACTGATGTCAGACACTGTCCAAATGTTACCATGTTTAAATCTCAACCTAAAACCGACCTGTTCATTGTGGCCTGTGATTGAACTTTTGCCCTCAAATCATTTTAATGTTTAATGAGTTTCATTTTTAATTTAAATATGTTTATTATTATTATTATTATTATTATTATTATGCTGTTTGTGAAGCATAATATAACTGGCACTGTGTCTGAAAGATGCAATATAAACAAATAAATTGATAAAATATTTGCTTTTTTCACAGCAGAACATTTTGACTTGTCAGAGCAGGAAAAGCTCAGGTGTCGCTAATAACACGAAACGAAACGAAACCTGTGACAACAGGTTGTTTCTATCCACCTATTTTTACACCTGAGTGAAAAAGGCTGAAATTAGATAAAAAAAATAAAAAAAAATATCACAAGAAACGTTTTTATGATTAGTTGAGAGAAATCCGTGCATCCATATAAACAATATGCGACAAAGTTCAATGGTAACAGACTTAGGGAATAAATCGTGACACACATAAAGCATGTGACTTAAACATCACTGAAGCTTATGCTCCACTGGAGAGACGAAAAATAAAAACATCAGAATAATGACACTGTAACTCTTCCTCAAATGAAAAGATAAAACATCACATCTTACATAGTTTTCATTTGATGGAGGTTTGACTGTTTTTAATGGCGTCACCTTGTTGTTGCCTCTTCTGCAGTGGTTTAACGGTTTCGTTTTCTTTTTCCAACTATCTG
Organism: Seriola lalandi dorsalis; assembly: GCF_002814215.2. NCBI lineage: Eukaryota > Metazoa > Chordata > Actinopteri > Carangiformes > Carangidae > Seriola > Seriola lalandi. The sequence continues at coordinate 1,120,583 of NW_019525119.1, forward strand.
GAAATTGGATTAAAATTGGCACTGAATTTGTTTGGAAATTTGACTATTGTGACAGTATGAGCCAGCACACACGATACCAGGAGCCTGAAACTGAGGCAGCTAAATATATTTTCAGTTATTAACTCTATTATATACACCTGTGCTTTTCCTACTTTTCCTACGATGTCAAAATATCTGTTTACACTATTCAGATATAAATACATATGAAGCTGCTGTGTGTAGGCGCACATGTAACCTACTCAAACACTGAAACTGAAATTGTGTATTTTGCTCAAATAATCGTGTTGTAATTCACCACAGGTCCAGTGTGCTCCAACATTCACAAAAGATAAAATTACGTGTCAGACTCATGTTTAAACGCTTATGAATAAAAAGGTTGAGGGTTATGCTTTGGGAGACATAGATATCAGAGACATTGGGATTCAAGAGATCAGCTTCTCCAGCTTTGTGAGATTTTTTCTAGCAGTTAAAATTCTGATTTAAAACACAAACGTCTGTTTACACTTGGAACTGTTTTTTTGTTTTTGTTTTTTTGTTTTTTGCATGAAAGTCTTATCCTGTACAGCAGCATTGTTTCAGCGACAGCAGCGGGCTCACGAGAGGCCCAGACTCTGCAGATAAGCGCATCAGCCATTACCGGGTCCCTCCTTCAGACCTATTAGGTCTTGCAAGGACTTCAAACACCAATTTGTTCTGCAAATAGCCCATTCAATTTGTGCCTGCCAAAGAGAGACACCTCTCTCCCTCTCTGCAGTAATTGAATCTTCAAAGGGGACATTTTCCTATATTTCTGTCAGGTATTAGAGTGATGAATAGCAAACGGTCATTTGAAAAGAAAGAGAGGATACATGTTTATCCATTTTCAGTTAGACACTCATCATGCGCCTTGATGATTGCTGGGCTGGAAGCTGAATGGCAGCGCTGCAGTCTTCAATTGAGGATTTTCAATGCTAAGGCAAGTCATGCACTGATCACGCCTTCCTCGTGAAAGCTAAATTCTCGGGCACTCGGCTAAATGGGATCCTGCAGTAATTATGTAATTCAGACATAAAGATGTCACTGAAATGATTCAGTGGTAAAAACAAGGGTCTCAAGACAACATTGCTATAGAGAAGTGCGTCAACTAGAATTCACATATTACAAAATATAAACCCAGATTTAGAAAACCGTAACCGCGAGCACCGATTCTGAAGCTTCACAATGAATTTACAGAGGCTTTCAAATCTTCAATATTTTTATTAATTAAATACACCATACTGGAGCAAATGTCTCGGAAAATATCACAAATAAATTTCTCTTTCATTCAGCATTTATATGTTGATGATGATTTCTACATTACCGACTATGAGCAAATTTCTTGTTTGCCATGGGTTCAGGTTTTTCGGGGGGGGGGGGGGGGACTGGAGCTGAGTGCGGAGAGGTTGAATGTACTGTAGCCACGCCTGGACAACGACATTTACATGCATACTGTACATACATGGTAGTTTTACAAATACACCGAGTGTTCATGATTTGTTTTCCACAAAGAGCCACAGATTTTTTTTAAAATCCCATCTTTTTATATATATATACCACCAAAGAAAAAAAAACAAAAGAAAAAACACATTCCCCGTTGACAACATTTAAAATATAGAAAGTGGAAACACCATGTTGTTGGGAAATAAGGATAGAAAAGAGAGAGAGGAAAAATGAAAAGGTCCCGGTTTTCCCCAAAATGTCTTTAAACAAATATGCAGAGTTGAAAAGCCTGCATCTCTTTAACCTCATTAGTCTTTTTCTCGTTCCCTCACTTCAGTCACAACATCCTCTTGTGTGTTATTTAATTTTCTCTTCCTGAAGAGTCCCCTTGGATTCTGAACGGTCTCTGGTCTTTTTTTAATTCCAAGGTCACGGAGTCCTCAGCGTCCTGATTCAGGTGCGGTTAAGTGCAAGTATCCACCCATATTTGGGGAAAAGCCAAGGTTGAAGGCTGAGCGTTGGGTATGGGTTGCAGAAATAAAAGTCAGGTTACTGGTAAGATGGGTAGAGGATTCCTTTAGGGCAAAGGGCCTGGGAGCACAGCTAAAAGGCTGGGGTGTTGCTGATCCACGCTGTCTCGGGTGACAATGAGTAAGGGCTAAAATGAAGGCACACATCCTGCTTCCTGCACAGCTCCCGCTTAACACACCTGAATAGTGAGAGATAAAAAAAAAAAAATATAAAACATTTTTTTTGGGGGGGAAATTCGGGGTGTCATTAAGGGCATCAGTTCACAGAATGACATTAATGCTTCATCCTGATAAATCAACTTTCCACCAGCTTCACCAGTGTTTAATTTATTGATCAGCCAGGCTTTGAAAACCATCTGGTGTCCTATTTACTTTGCATTAACTTAAAAGTGCATTCATGAAGCGATTCTCTTTGGTATAATTAGAACCACGCTCGAACATAACTGCAGGAGGTGTTCAGTCCGGTGAAACAGAAAAATGCAGGGGAGTAAAGACAATTATCTGTCTTGGTTCCACCGGCATCCAACTTTTTCATCTTTTTTTTTTTTTTCATGATTCTAAGGGGCGATTTACTTTTCCCTTCATCCCTCAAATCACTAGGAGGGCTTCAGTCTATTAGTAATTGCAAACTCCTACTTGGGGGCTAATTAAAGTGACTGACGCTGGGAGGGTCTCACTCCCCTGGGTCAAAGCAGCTCTGTATGAGAGAGGTAATTTGTCTGTTCTGAACAAAGATATTAGGAAGAAGCTGGGAAGAAAGCTTAATAAATGAGCATCAAATATCCTATGCCATGAACGTAGACACCAGTTATGTCACAGCAAAATCACACATAATCAAACAATGGTCAGTAGATAACCCTGTGTTTCTGGGACTGCTTCATTTTCTCCTCTGCTACACCAGCCCGTGCTTCTATACTCAATTTATGTTGTGCTGTTCAGGATACATGAGGTGTATTGATTTTGGGGGCTGTTATCCTACTGTTGGTCTGTGTTGTTTGAGGCCGTCCCAACTTCTGCTTTAGCAAAAGAAATGAGACTGTTTGTGTGATGAAGAGCTCCAGCAGCAGGTTAATTCTCCTTATTTCACTCACCGAGATAACAAAAGCATCCTGAGACTGTTCCCACTGAGCGATGTGTCTCTGTTTATTTAATAATTCTCTCTGCTATAATTAAAGCACCAGGGCCAATATTCAGATTGCATTTTAGCATCAATAATTCAGCAGTTTTCACTACAATTGATGTTAGCACATAAATAAACAATGAGGCCTCATATTTACTATGCCAGCCATGCTACGAGAGACATTGGGGGTGGGAGTAAGGACTTAAACAAGACATTTAAAATTAAGTTAGATAATGCAACAGCTTTCAATTTAAATGTGAGGAGCTCTAAGAGCTCTAAGAGCTGATTTGTAAAAGTGACAAGCCCTTAAAAGGCCTGTGACGTGGAGGGAGGGAGGGAGGGAGGGAGGGGTGCTGGAGTGGGGGCTTAATGGAGTTCTACCTCTCCTCTACTCACAAAACCACTCAAGGTGAAATGCATGCTCCCAACAATATAATTCCTCTTTCAGTCAGACTCTGACACACTCCAAACACCTCCCATATCTCTCTCTGTGCTGTGTGTGCAGACAAGGTATCAATAAAGCTCCTTGTTGTGAGGCAAAAATGATTATATCTCCTGCGGGCAGAATGAAGCTATCCTGAAGAATGAAGTTATCCTTCATATATGATTAGGCCTTCTGTTTTGCTTTCACTGGAGGCATCAAGATCAAATCAGGGAAAGCCATGATGACAGCTTCCATGATATACTAGCTGCTGCAGCTTGCTGTCTGTGTTCAACCTCGGGTCCTGGATACATATTTTTGGCCTCGGAGCAATAACTTAGCCCAGGTGATCCCAGTCTTGTTGATAGAGAAGTCAAATACTGTCTTAAACACTCGGTATTAATGGCAACGTGTCATTTTTCAGCACAATTGGGAGTCTGGCTCGGGACAGCAAATAAATTCAAGATGAGTCAAAATATGTATCTGCTCATAACAAACTGAGGGTGAGGACAGTGGTACGAAAAAAATCATTTTCACATGTTTTGTGCTGACGGTTAATACAGATTTTCTGAGTGCGTTGTCGTCCAACAAGAATGATGGAAAAATCCATTGGCTGTCTAAAAATAAAATTCATCTCTGCTCTGTAAGATTTAATATCTGCTGCATGCCTTGCAGTGGAGTTGAATCGACGACATCGATATAAACAGAGTGAAAAATGTTGGCTTGAAAATTACAGATGTTTTTCTTTTCCTGCTAATGACTCCAACTGACTGATGACAACCTTTCACTGACTTGTCCATTACTTTGAAGTCATCAAACTTCGGCCCATTCTAATAGAAACGAGACCACAAAGAACTCAGACAGACGCCGTCACATGAGGATGGTGGGAGTCTTACCTTCTGGTCGGGCAGTAGTGGGTTCGTCTGCAGTGAACTCAAATGGCCGTTGATGAGCGCTGTGGGTCTGTCGTGTTCACAGAACAGGCTGCCGTTGATGTAGTGGAACCGGTCTCCGGGGACGAGCCGGTTCCGGCAGGTGGAACATGTGAAACACTGGAAAGGGGGGGAGGGCAGAGAGAGAAGCGATGACGACCACGCCTGACGACCATGAGGCAGAGCTCAAGCCTAATACGTAATAACACCTTGGAGCAAACACACACATGCTGATACACACAGACACGTACGCATTTCTGCACAAACTGTGAGTGCAGGTGCTTGTGGAGGTTAAAGCTGTCAAATACACATTAAACCAGTTAACCGCAACTTAAGGCTTTTTGTGATCAACCGCATAATGTTTTGATCTAAAAACTATCGAGAAATCATGAAAAATGCCTCTCACAATCTATTATAGTACAAAGTGATGTCATCAAATAGAGCTACTTTTCTGGTAATGTTTAGCATTTCTGCTTGAAAAAAAGACAGTAATAATTAACTGTATATAAAAATAGTTGTTCATTTCTATTGATCAACTGATGATAAATCAACTCATTGTTTCCCACCTGCAAACAATTTAATTATTTCCATACCTGTTTTAGCTGCCATGTACAATGATTTAGATAAAAAAAAAAACTTTTTTCTTTAATGATTTGTTTATTATTTGAAAAACAATCAATAGCCGTACTTAGATTTTGTAAATCTTACATTTCCAAGAAAACAAAGCTCAAAGTTAAGACAATTCAAAACAACTTTATTTATCCCTGTAAGTGCCATTGTGCACAGCAGCTTGTCACCCAAATCAACAGATACACACATACTAGATGAAAAAAACGCACAAAACTAAGAAAATCAAGTTTAAACTTGAGTTTACCTTGAGATGGTACACGTTGCCCTGTGCCCTCATCACCAGTTCACTGGCTGGAATGGACTGGCCACAAGCGCTGCAAGCTCCACTGTTTCCAAATAATCTGAGAAAAAGGGAAGAAGAAGGGAAAAAGAGCCAGTGTTACTACGGAACCTCTGCGCGCATCTGCATAGATTTGGCCTTGTGTAATGGACTGTGGCATCCGTACTTTTGTCTGCCGAGTGTGTGACTGAATGAAAACTATATTTAGTGCTAAGTTCGCTATTCCCCCTGCTCCATTCCTAACGTGCAGGGAAAACACACAGGAGACGAGAGAGGGGAGAGAAACAGAAAATCATCACAGTATCAACAGAAAAAATGGATCCTCCGGTACTCTGCTCTCCACAAGCATCTAGCACTGAAACTGCATATTACTTATGGTGCACATTTTTTGCAACCTAATAATAACCTGGAACATAAGCAATCAGGACCTAAGAGGATTTGATTGTACATCCAGGCGGAGACATAGTGCTTTTGCCATTAGGACTCCTGTGAATGCTCTGTCAGTGCCGTGTTTCCATTAGAAACCCGTAGCTACTCGGGTTGATATATAATGTGCATGGGTTAACCTTTTCAATCATGGTGTCAACACTTTAGATTTGCTTCTGCTCATCTCTTTCGTCCCTAACCTTCTCTCTCTCTCTCTCCCTCTGCCTCTTGATAATGAAATGCTTGCTCCAGCTTCCCTTCTATCTTCCTTCTGAGTCCACAATTTAGATTACTTCATCTCGGTGAGCAGCAAACTGAATGAAATTTCGATTTGAGCAGAAAGTAATTTACTGGGATCTGGACCCATTTGTCATCATATCTCACCGGGTGTTTGCTCTATCACTGCACTTTTCCTAAGCAATCAAATAAGACCACGGCATCTGACATGCTCCGCAGAGAAGGGGAGAGAGGAAGAGAGGGATGGAGAAAGAAAGGGATAGGGGGGAGTGGTTAACACTGGTGTGTGTGCATCAGATAAAGTTGTTTTGGCAAAAGAAAAAGAATTAACAAGAAAAAGAAACAACAAGAGGAGAGTGTTTTAAGATTTTCATTTTTTTTCTGTTAAAACATTCTTGAGGACGATTTTATGAAAAGTATTTAACAAATTCACGCTGAGACAGAGCTGGGGAATTAATGCTTCCACCATTCCCACCATAACCCAAGCATTTGTTAGATATATTGACGGACAAACAAGCCCGAGCTCTTTGCAAAGGGACACAGAAATGGCTTTCAATAAGACAGCCTAGGCAGAAGCAAATTTTGTCTTGGCATCATTTGGAAAGGCTCCATCAAAACTCAATTTCAGAAACTAATTAACTGGAGACTGTCGTCACAACACTGCCAATTCTCTGCTTTCACTGGGACAAGCATGATAGTGGAAATGAACATATAGGCCTTGCTTTAAGAGAAGCAGAACTACACTTCTCTTGCAACGACATTTCTGCATATCAAAGTCGCCTCATTCTAAAACTCAAACTTTGCCTCAAATTGAAAACATGTTCCTCGTGTTCGTGTTGAATTCATTCCTCGAGGAGTTTCCTCTGCGTGAATGCTTTTGAGAGGTGTCCAACGAAGACTACAGGACGGTTTCACCACAGCCATTTTTTTTTTTTTTTCATTTCACCATAGTGTTAACCTAAAGTAGGTTGATTAAATTTTTTATTTTTTTTTAACCAGGGGTTAGCTCTTGATGGTATTTGATTTAAGGAGCCAAAGCCTTTAGGTGCTCAATTAAGCTGCTATATCAGTTTGAACTTGGGCTCTAATGGCCTCTTCTGCCAGTGAACTACAGCGCAGAGGTGAAGTACACACCCCAGGTCAGTATAATTAAAGCCAAGGGACTCTTTAATTGCAATGACACATCTGGTTTCTGCTTTTTTTCCTCCGAAAAAAAAGCACAGCAGTTCTCACTATCTTCCTGCAGGATGGATTTATCTTGATTTATCTGTTGTCTTCCCCCCCTGGATCTGATTTTGCTACAACCAACGCGTTTGATTAAATTAAATAACAAACAAAAAAACACATTTAGAGCCGTCTGTCGTCTATATAGGCAATGACTATTGGATTTCATTTCAGCACTGACTGCCAGGTGAAATATAGCGTGGCTTGCTGCTAGATGTCTGGTAAATGCAGACCTCATTCACCAAGGCCTTTGAGTAGGGTAAAATTACCCCACAACAATGATTCCTGCAACACAGTCCATTAAAAATGCCTCTCTACATCAGCAGCCAAAGCACCTTAAAAGCACTAGGCCATATTGATACTGAAGCGGGGCTTTGCATAATGGCAAGAGCTGCATTAGAGAAAAGGGTGGAGGGGCTGGGGACAGGGTGGGGAGGGGTGGGGAGATTGCAAGATGAGGGAGGGTGCGTGTTGATCTGTGTTGTGTATGTGCATGTGTTTTGGGAGGAGGGGGATGGGGAGGTGTGGAGGGTGGAGGGTGGTGGTGGTGGTGGTGGTGGTGGTGGTGGGGGATCAGCCAAATTACACTTGGTTAATTCAGAGTAACAGATCTGGCCCCAAGTGAATTGAAGGCCTTGAATTAATTCTGTTATGACAAATCAAGATAAACGTTTCCCCTAAATTGCATGCGATTTAATTAATTTCTGAGATCCCAGTTTTTTCCTGGCCTAATAGTTCACATTCTCTTGTGCTGTCATAGTGCTTGAGTGGGCAGACTTCAAAGTGATATTAAATAACCAACTATTAGATTTACCTCACACGTTCTATTGGAAAAGTGCCATTTAATTACCTAGGCTTATTCAATTAAGGGGACAGCATTCTCCCTGAATCCAGCAGCCACAAGTAAATTAATTCTCCCTCTACTAGCAGCCCACAGAAATAATATCACCTCCAGCTTAAAGCGACATGATCCCCACAGCAAACGCAACTTTGGCTTCAAGTTTGACATTAAAGCTTTTGGTGGCAGCGCTGCATGAAAAACAGAGATGGTGTTGGTCCTGTGATGTTTGTGAATATTCCTACTTGATGGGAGATGGGTATCATCCCAGGCCAGGCATACATCCCTTTACAGCCCTGATGTGATGCGTTAGGACTTCATGCTAAATCAGATGAGCATTTTTACATCAACTCTATGAACATAAGTTTGGAGCTACAGCTGAAAATGTATGTCATATGGGCAGTTCAGCAATCCATTACAAAAATGAGTCTGCCCCTTTAAGATGAGGGGAAAAAAACAGCGGCAAATGGCCTTCGCAATAATCCCTCTTCTCTATCTGTCTTTCTCTCTTGCTCTCTCTCAAAAGCCAATTTGGTTAATTAAATGTTTTGTTTGCAGTGTGGCTCTCATTCATTTCGGACACGTCATTGGGAGCGGATACAAGCCAGGGACCAGATCTCATTAGATAAAACCCATCAGGACTAAAGGAAATGGAGGGGGACTATAATTAAAGCATTTAATTGTGTAGACTCACTGTCAGATGTTTTTTTCCCCCCGCTCCTATCTTTATCTCTACAGAGATCTCATGGTTCCATAATATGCGTTTTAGCTCTTCCACCAAGCATGCTCTCATTACAAGTGGAAAGGTGTATCCACATTTCCCCCCCTTCCAATTTTAATTACGTTATAGTCCCATTATGAATGAAGTAGCCCATTGACTTCCTCATCCTTTTTATGAGGTGGGTGTGAGAGCGCACAGGCACACTTTAGATTTCGAATTATCCGTGCAGATTTAATGGCAGTGTTGCATGTTGACTGTAGTGTGGGTCCATCTTGTAGATTATTAATGCAAAAGAAATTAACTGTGCCCAATCTCAGATACGTGAATTTATATGTATTTTAACTCATAAAAACAAAAACCTTCAACTGACAAACATAAATATTAAGGCGAACTGAAACTGTTAATTAATAGGTTTAAAAACAATACCATTCTTGCACCCTAGCAACAAAGTATTTGAACTTGAAGTAAACTGTACCTTGTCCCGTCACTGCTATACATTACCAGAATAAGGGTGTCATCAACAACCTTTGGTTGGGTGTCTAGCACACCTACTAGAATATTAAAAAAGGCTCTCTTTGCTAATTAAATGGTGCTTTTCTGTTATGTAACTGAAAAATAAAATGATAGTCTGTGCCCAACTCGAACAATGTACATGTGTCTGGCAAAACAAACATAAAATCCTACAAGGCCAATTTTCTGTCCTTCAGTTGACCATGAACAGCAAACAGGACAGACATGTAGATGGCCTGCAGAACAACTCTTTTGCTTTGTGCTCTGTCAACATGCCAGATTGTTTGACCTCGTTCAGGGTAGAAGGGAGAAACCTCAACCAGGATACTTTAATGAGCACTGATGATGTTAGTACACTTTGAGACACATGTTCCACAGAAATACACTCAACCTTGCCGATCATTGCATGACCAGCGCAGATCATTGTTAATTTAGCCCTGTTTTTTTTTCTTTTTTTTTTTTACTTGATTTAATATCATTACTTCATATATTCCAGGACTTTTAAAAGTAAAGTTATCTGGTTTCTGAAAAATGCAGTATTCTCAAATATTCATGCAAGATGTGAAATGACTTATCCAACTTATACTGTAACATTATAACAGGAATTACTTCTGAAAATCTGTGGCAAGAACAATCAATGACAAGCTCTGTGCATGCATTTCGTGGTCTTTGTCTCACCTGATATAGTCGTTTCTACAGAGGATCATGCCACTTTTTGTGTAGCACGACGTGCCGATTTCGCCCAGCTGGGCCTGACAGCAGGAGCACTTGAGGCATCGGCTGTGCCAGTAACTGTCCATGGTGTAAAGGAGGAAGCGGTCTGCGATTTTGCCCCCACACCCCGCACACCGCTTCCAGGACAGAGACCCTGTGCCCACCGGTGGTGGCTGGCTGTTGCCTCCGGGATTCACCATTGTCCCTGCAAACACAAACAGAGGAGATGATGTTGACAGTCCCATCCGTTGTACATGTCACACCCAGAAGGGTGCAGTTCATACTTTTCCCAAGTGAGTATTGTTATGTACACAGTGGGGTCAAGACCTCAGACAGATAATGTTGGATCCTCACGTAAGAGGGTAATACAATCATGTGAACCACACTCCACGATTTACTTTATTGATTATGAAATTAATTTAAGATTCCTGCCACTTGAACGTCTTGTTGCATCAGCGTGGTCTTTGAGCAGCTGCAGACTGCAAATCATACCAAAGCACAATAGCTGATCTCATTAAGGGAACAGTTTCCGAGTCCTGTTCTGCTACAAGAGAGCTACGAGTCATTTAGTGAACTAATCTGCCCTTGATCTCTGTCTCATCCCCATGCGTTGGACCTCTCATGATGAATGTCTGTTAAATGATAATACCAGGGGCCACAGGAACAATTATGCAGCTCGAGCTTTTGTTGAGCTGATCCTAAGAAATTCCAAATAACACAATACTTGACCACACAATACTGCACTCTATTGCAGTTTGAATAGCTGGGAGGTGGTTATCGCAAAACACAAAGGAATAGGCTGAAACAAGGTTGGCTTCAAACTGACATTGAAAACACTTTGACATGTTGGCTCTGTGTTTACCAACACTTGATGCTTGCTAAGGCCTTTGACCTGAACAATGGGTATGATCTGGTCGGGGTGACTATAAACCAATATTTAACAGCACCTTTAATGGGACACATGGCCCCTGCTATACCACAGACCTGCTCTAATGATGTTAAGTGTTCTAATCTAATGAAATGCAGGCATTTGTTTCACCTACAAAATTAATGTGGGTTCCTTCAAATGTAATCCTCTCCAATTTGGTCAGGCAGACTACATGCCTGGATAAAGCCAAATCTTTGTTGAAAGGCAGGTAGGCTAATTAGAGTTGGGGAGGGAGGTGGGGGGGTGCACACAGAAAAGCATTCAGTAAGCCCATTAGCGATGGCTCTTAGGGACAAACCACAGCGTGCCTTAGTGCTGATTAAATCTAAAAGGAGATGAATCAAAAAGCCGACCTGAAAGTGACTCCCTGGATAAACAAGACGGACCATCGTCAAGTTTCATTCAGAGAGGAGTTTCTTTTTTTCCGCTGAGGGATGGAGGGGACGGGGGGG
>NW_019525119.1:1132023-1134561 GCF_002814215.2 Seriola lalandi dorsalis
GAGAAGAGGAGGAGGAGGCGGAGGAGGAGGAGGGGGGTGGCTTTTAACTTAAATGGGCTAACTCAAGTAATTACACGGGCAGGCAATTTGGGCGCAGAGACCAAGTCATGGAAATAGGAGAGAGGGGAAAAAACCTATCAGCCAGCCATGTGCTAAAAGGTCCTGTCCGATGGCTGCTGCTTTTCCTTTTTCAATTTTTTTTTTGGAAAATTAAAGAAATGTAGCATCACGCTGGTGTTATTGCGGTGTAAATGCGTGAATAGGGGTTTAAGGGGAATGAGGTTAATGTCGCTAAGAATTACACAGGCTATCAAATATCACCGCCACATATAAGTAGAACCGACGAAGCTGGTTTCCAGTGAAAACTAGCTATAATTAGAAAGAACAAAATACATTTTAAAGGAATCGCTCGCCATGCAAACATAACAGCAACAAACACCCACCTCGTTTGTCTCTTTTAAGTGTAATGGCTGTAAAGTTAAGGACTTGAAGGGTAAAGTAGGTGAACAGGTAGGCGAGAACAACAGTCCCCCCCCACCCCCTCCTCAAAAAAAAAAAAAGTACAGGTAAAAAAGCGGACACACTATATCGCGCGGCGGTCGGCCTCCAGCTCCGCGCGACTGCGAACCTCAGCGAGGACTCGTGCTCGTGTGTTCACTGGCAACAAGCGGAGCGCCGAGCAAATGGAGTTATCAGATAGTATTTCCACTGGATGGTTCCCGTCTCACTGTTGCTGCCGCTTTAGAGCTCTTTCTTTTCGCTGGAACAAAAGAAGTCCATTGCGAGACGTAATTACAGGTCTACGTGTGCCGCAACGTCCTCGAAAATAAGAAGTGCGTGCTTTTGGCAAAAGGACGGAAAAAGAAATAACGAGGCTGGCAGAGAGGCTATAACTGACTGTCCTCTGGTCTGGTCTCCGGGTCCCGTTAGCTGCTTGTTCTACATGTGTCGCTGACAGGAAGAAACCTCCAGTAAAAAACCCCTTTTAGCCTCGTGACGAAGGTGCCGCCGCAGCCAATCGGCGCGCAGTCGATTTAAGAGGAATAATAAATCCAGCCAATCAGAGGGAGGTGAGATTGACTTGGACACGCAGAGACGGATGGAAACGGAGGGGATCGGTCGAGGTGGACCTGAAAGGTGCGAAAGCAACGGACAAGAGACGACTGTCAAAAAAACAAAATAACAAAACGAAAACACAACAGTTAACAGTTTAAAGAGACCGCAAAGTACCTAATAATAAGGTCCTTATAATAAGTCTAGCCTTTATGTGTGTCCTGTTTGATAAGTTGCAATAATTAATGTTGATTTATTATCTTCTTTAATCGTCTTTATTCATAATAGAGGAGTGATTGGCTGTGGCAGCTGAATATTATCATGTTAAAACTGATGGATATCTCCCTATCTCTGCACTGAATGGTTTCCTATGTGACCGGACAATTTTTTTTTTTTTTAAATACAAGCTGCATGGCAACATCCACTCGGCTACATTCATCTCACGTCTGAGTTTAATTAGTTGACATTCAATAACTACTTAGTTTACCGAGGATGACTCCAACCTCTGGGAAATATCAAGGCCTAATAGCTGCGTAGTGGCGCCATCGTCTGTCACTGAAAATAATCGCAGCAATGCCTGCTGTCGTTTACAACCTCATTAAGCCTCAGGTCGTTGGTTTCAACACCTATTAAGGCTAATTTGCAAGACCTCGATTTGGCTGAGATCATTTAATTAATTCAGTCTTACGGTTTTAGTTTCACATCAAAGAGACAATAAACTGGAGGCAACTGAAACACCTTTTAATAAAAAATATTGTGGTGCTGAAATGTTTTCTAACATGCAGCTGAAAGAGAAGGGAATTCATCCTCTTTTATATTTAGCTTATACCAAAATAAAAGCTGTTGCAGTGCAGATGCTTTAAACTCTCCCGTGCAAAAACAAGTGATGTCTTCAGTTAAAGTAAAAAAAAAAAATTTGAAAAAGTGTTTCTATTGGAGAAAAGTTGCCTCAGAGAAAAGTTGCTTGAGATTCACCGGGTTGAGTGGTTTTACATGACAAAACAGCTTTATTATAAGATGCCCCTGGCTTCATTAGAAAGACATCAGATGTATAAAGATGATCTTTTTCTTGACTTTAATTGTTTAATTATTCCTGCAGCTCCAAAGAGATTGTGCTGCATCAAGCTGATTTCCCTTTGGCAAAGCCAATGCTACTCCACCTTGGTTTGAGCCACATTCTCTTGACATTCTCATCAAGCCTCTCACTTGCTAGAACAAAAAAACCACAGAAGATGGCAAAGAATATCTTTTCCACCAAGGAATGATTAATTGATATAAATGATTAAAACAGAGGGAAATTATGAAATGAATTTGAAAAGGGGCCTCACAGGAAAAGCTTTGTTTGTTCCAGGCCTATTTTAATGAGCTTTTCATAAATGGGCAAGAGAAATTACTCTGCATGTTCTTTTTCTGGAGCTCTTTTGCAAAATAATTATGGCTAGTTGAAGTGAGGAGGAGGAGGAGGAGGAGGAGAAGGAGGTGGAG
>NW_019525119.1:1134581-1144364 GCF_002814215.2 Seriola lalandi dorsalis
GGGGGGGTGCTCCCTCTGAAATTGATCATCTCCTTTCTCCGCTGAGATCTTTCAAGTCCTGTGGCAGTTTCCAAGCAGCTGCATTATGGAGCGGACCAGATAAAAAAATAAAACACAGCGGCACACAACAATATGACGGAACACTATTTCAGTGTTTAAACAGGGACAAGAGAGTGTCAGATGTGGCTCGCAATGTTGATACTCCCCACAGGGGTGATCTCACCGAGATGAAAAGGAGACCACGGTGCTTCATAATGAAGCTGCTTGTCCTGTGGGAAAAAGCAAGAGAGCCACATTCAACATGGTGGTTAACTTCAAATTGGGATTCACTCTGTGTTATATTCTATTAACATGACATGAGCCACAGAGAGGCCGCTTTCAATCTGCAAGTTTACACACCACAGGCAATCTTCTAACTAAACAACATGCAGGTCACCATGACCCACTCTCTCACGCTCATTTCATAAGATCACATTGGTTTGTTTACCACTGCTACATGTGGCCTTGTCCTCTGTGATATAGCATCACACTCACTTTACTGCATCTGTGTGTGTGTGTGTGTGTGTGTGTGTGCGTGCGTGCGTGCGTGCTGTCTTTTACAGAGAATGATATTCAGTTAGCTGAGCCAACTGATGAAGGAAGATTAGAGTTCAGATTATCTACAGATAGAGAGGACCCACTCCATGACTGCATGGAATATGGCAGACTGAGCAGAAAGATCTCAAAATGAAATCTACTAAATGAGCAACCACTTACATAAAAAATACATTAAATGAAGGGTTTGACATTTTGAGAAATAAGAGTATTCACCTTCCTGCTGAGTGTTAGATGTGGAAATTGGAGACTGTGCGGTAAAAAAAACCCAGCCCATAGGTCGTTTGTACAGCAGGTTATAATGACCCATAGTTACGTGTTGTTGCTAGGTGACACCTAGCGGCTGTAGTAATAATGACAGGAGCAAAGCGAGAAGTACAATGATTTAGTGTCAAGAACAATAAAGTCCTTGTTATGATACAGCAGAGTGGTGTTTGATTCTCATGTGGAAATAGCAGTTTGTGCTGTTTCTATTACCCGTGACCGTTCAGTAAAGTTAACCACGTTGTAACCATGACAACAAAGATCGTCTAATATTGAGGAAGTACTTATTTTAACCCAGATCATGATCTTTTCCTGCCCTAACCAAGCCATTGCCATTATAACAGTAACCATGGGGATGAAGGTAGGTACACAGCTCTCGATACATGCAGCATGTTTATTATTGTAATCACGACAACCGCGGTTTGGTAGCCTACGCCTCCTGCCATAGTGCGCTATTTCAGAAGACACGCCTATGGGTCGTATCAGAGGGTTGAAAAAAATGACCCACATGGTTGTTGAGGTTGGAGCACTTGTTGGAAAATGTATAGCAATAGCTTCAGCCTTGAAGCTATCCAAAGCTAGCCACCTGCTGGCTGTAGTCTTGTATTTACTGTGCAGTCGTGAGTCATGAGTGGTATCGACCTTTTCATCTAAAGAAAGCAAATGAGCAAATTTCCAAAACATGTCAAATTATTCAGTTCTTTAAACATTTAACAACTATGACAATTTCTATATGAAAGACTGGGACTCAGTTTGATATGAAAAAAAACAAAAAACAACCAAACGTCCCTTTTTTTGCTCTTGTTGATGCTATAAGAGCACATTCTGTTCAGTTCTTTGCAAATCAATACACTCCATTTCATGGTTATGGGAGACTACAGTCATGCAATGTGTAATTGAAATGGCATGAAAATAAGCGCATTCAGAATGACTAAATTAGAGTAATCAAAGCCTTCAATCTGAGTTCATGGCTGTGTTGCTTTGTCTTGTGGTATGTTCTCTGTACTCCTTCCACTTTACCATGTGGTTCAGCTCGACTTGGGTCACGAAACAATGAAACAGCCAGCAGTGTTTTGCTCGATATTCCCCTCTCAAAATATGTCTCACTTTATTTAATTGGTGGTATTGATCTTGTTCATTTATCGTTTTCAATAAAGAGAAAGCAAGTGAGTTTAAGTAAATAGAAATTAACAACTCAATAAATACTCCCTGTATGTCAGTGGATTTCTTTAAAGGCTGTGCTGATAGTTCTTGTTTTCATCAGCTCTGGGCAGAGCAACAACTCTGAGTAATGTGTCAGGACCAATATAGTGGTCTGAAGATCAAAAGATAATGGAAAAAAAGTGATTTGTCACAAGTCACATGGACATAATAGAAATGAGTCACCAGAGATAAAGTGAGATTTCTCAATCCAAACTACTCTATTTGCATTTTTTCTTTTTTGCTTTAAAAATATTGTTAAACAGTGTCAGCATACAGACTGTTTCTGAATCATAGATTCTGTTGTATCACTAAAATCCTCTAGAGCAAATGATCTCTTCGTTATGGATACAATGATGCTTAAAGACCTCAGTGTATCAATACTTAACACAATTATGAAAAGCACTAATCTATCCATTTCCAAGGGAATGTTTCCTAACATTTGGAAGTCAGCTGTTGTTACTCCCAAACAGAGATGTGGTGATCACCACTCTTTATATAACTACAGGCCCATCAGCATCCTGCATAAAGTTCCTAAAGTCGTGGAGAAGCTGGCAGCAGAACAGATTACCAACCACTTTAGTGTAGATAAAGATAAAGATATAAATAAAGATATAATATATAAAGATATGCATAAGTAAATAAATAAATAAATAATACAGGTATAGATAAAGAGGACATTCCTGGTGTGGTATTTGTTGATTTCTGCAAAGCATTTGACACTAAAGTAAATGTTTGGTTCTTTTTTTAATCTGTTTGAATTATACCTCTCTGTTGGTGCACAACCAATAATTACACATTCTTCATCTTCCCAGTGGTATCCCACAAGGGTCCAATCTAGGCCCACTTCTATTTTCTTTACGTATTAAAGATCTACCTTTTTTTGTGTCCTGACACCAGTAGTTATACAAGCCAACATCCGACCACAAGATATAATATGAGGGGACTGCATTATTCCACAAAGAAAAAGTTTGTTGAGTCAATCTGCATTTTCTGTAAAAGCTGCACAACAGTAGATGACTATTCCCACTACTATCAGAACCCTGAACACATATATCATATTTATATCTCAGTTTAAAACAATAGGTATTGATAATCAATCACAATGTGATTGTTAAGAAACCTGTTCTTTCCTGCTGTCTGTAGACATATTTAACCTTGTATTGTATAACCAGTATAATTCTGTTTGTTCTTCATTGCCATGTCATCCTGTCACTGAGCTGGATGCTCAGGTGATCTTTCTGTGACATATGTGTAGGTGTGTATGTAGCCTTGTGCTCCGTTTTAAACTATATGACTAAAGCAGCACTTGTTAATACTGCCAATGTTTCTGTTCCCCACCTTTTTAAACTCCCTTGTATTAACATTGTTAATCATTATTGTCAACGCTTGGGAAGTATTAATTTTACTAATTAACTAGCGTTCTCTTCTTTTCATCTGCAATTTCATGTATTTTTTCTTCAGCCTTAATTGGCCTTTGTCTAAGTACAAATAAAATTAGAAATTAAAAAAACTTTTTCGGAAATAGTTATTTTGTCTCATGAGTTATTATATACATATGAAATGTGTCACTCACACAGATATTTATCATCTGAAACTGAAGTTCACCATTCATTATTCCCACTGCTATCAAACCACTAAACACATATATCATATTTAAATCTCAGTTTAAAAAATGTCTAATTGTTAATGAGTGATAATTAAAGCTCCCCTCTGCATTTTAGCATTTATCAGCTCATTGTTTGATTTTAGTTCCCACAACTTTACTATTTTGGTTCTCTCTGACAAAACACCATTTGCCTCAACAGGCAGCTGCTTTCAGCAAACAGAAATCTCTGCTGAATCAACTGTACACTACTTGCACAACACCAAACAGCAGACAGACAAAGTTAACGACCAGCTTGTGAACATAGTTGAGCACTCAGCTGCTAAAGAGCCACATATTTCCCTCAGGAATTGTTGGAAACCAAGAAAGAGCTGATGCTAAAGCTAAAGCTAGGGTGAATATTGGACCTGCTTTCATTAGGTGGATACAATGAATGCTAATTTTGCCCCATGTCTGTTGGATATGTAATTAGACAACTGTTTGCTACCACATTCATATGTCAAGAACGAGTAAGGATTAAAGAAATTACACCTTAGTTTAGACAAAGAATGTCTAGCTATTTTTTCTTAGCTCCAGCCTTTAGGCTAAGCTACGCTAACCCTGTCCCTTCTCTAGCTTGAAAGACACGACAATGACATTGATAACTTATTACCTAATTTTTTATAGAGAAAGTAAAGTCTTGGGGAATAATGGCACTCGGTAGACTACATACCTCCACCAAGGCCAAACAATTAATGGTCATTCTAAATCTCACATAGGGTAATCATCAGAGGATATCAGGATATATGTCTATATGTTCTCTTTATTTGTCAGCATTTTTGGATGGTTTGTCACTTTCAAAGCCTTACATTATATTTTAAAATGTGCTTTTATGTCCTTGAAGGTCTTCTCATTTGATATCTTGTTCCCCGAAATTAACTGTACTTTAAGTCAAAGTCAAAGGATTTGGGCTTCAGAAGCAAACTTCCTGTAAAATTATATAATCAACCCATCAAGTCTGTCATGATATTTTCATTTGAATGTAATGGATTTTTTAGGTTTTTGATGAATCAGAGTGCACATCTTCAAACACACCAGAAGCCGTTAACAGAACTGAATGTGAAACAACAGAACCTGAGAACATCTCGGTGATGGAGGAGAAAAAAAAAAAGATTTGAAATGATGGAATTCAGAAACTAAATGACAGAGAAACAAAAACAGCCCTTCATTTAAGTGCTCTAATCTTTGGATAATTACTTCTACACACACATTTCAGACTCTCTGCATGCGTGCACGTATAAACACAAACAGAACACCATGTGCTGCCTCTAACAACACTGCTTTAATGAAATGTCGTGAATCCTTAATGAGTCTCAATGTCTTGTGATAAATTTCATAATTATTCAACCCCACACAAGTAGAGTGGGAAATTCATCAGTCAAAGCAAATTAGTTGGGATCCATTAAGGCTCAGTGTCTTGTAGGGACATTCACTTTATTAGCTCCTTACACCCATTGCCATAATTGGGAGCATATTTCATTTGGCTCTAACCCCACTTTACTGAATGGCTGCTCTTTCCCTTTTTTATTTACAGCGACGTGCTCTGTACTGCATACCGTGCATACAATTGCTGTTATAATGTACAATACAGTGTGGGAGGTGATCCCTTCCTCTGTTTAATCTGGGCACTTCTCTTTATTTCAGTATTGGCATTTCTTCAACTTAGCCTCTACAGAATTTGCTCATTTGTCTTTCAGTGAGACACCGAGCCAAATCTACCTGGTCCATCTTTATTGATTGATCTAAAACTTCAAATGAAAGAAGTGGTAAGAAGAAGTGATATCTGCTCCCTTTAATGTAGATTAAAACAAGCCAATAATGAAAGAGGGTTTTGTCTTTCTGCGAGGAGGCCAGGGTCTGAGCACATAGCTCCTTGTTGATCAGTGGGACACGGCGGAGGGGATAATTTCTTTAGGATGACTGATGATGGCTTCCAGTCACAGATGCCTCTCTTGTTTGTCTTGGGGCTGTCTCAGGGTTCGCCTTACCCTCACTCCTTTTCCCTCGTGCTCTGACAACCTGCAGACATCTCAGATGAGCGGCATTCTTCCCACCGAGACACCAGGTCTCAGACATGGAAGAATGGACAGGAAAGCCTTTCTGTTTAGTGTCGAGCCATGAGAAACTGATGGTGGAGAGAGGAACTTGGTAGTGGATCAGGAATTGGTTTTACCTTAGAATTTGGAAGAATATCTACCATGATAAACTTTACTACTGACAAACTTTTATTTGAAATATTGTGTCTTACTACAATTTACATGGCTTCTGAGTGTACTGCATGCACAAACCTTATCAGCCAGGTGATTCTCTCCGTCAAAGAATTGACAACTGTTTCAGGTGCCTCTTCAGAAATCTTGGTTTATGGCAATAACATTATGGGACTTGTTGTGTTGTTTGAAAAAGAACAACATTAGTTGTTTTCTTCAAGTGTCTTAACAACAACCTAGCTTTCAAGGTTCACTTGATAAAGACCTTTTGGGGCAAGGGCATAGGTTTAGTCTCAACATTGGTAGGGACGCAACAACACAGCCACCCCTCAAGAAAAAAGAGATTGGCTTTTTAATACCGTCAACCAAATGGTTTATTAAAAAAGAGGATCTGAATATAGATTCAGGAATGCCCATACGCAAATGGAATATATGTACATGTGCTGAATTTCCAAATATGAAATATATGTACATACGAAGAAAAATCATATATGCATTTAAAGTATAGACTATATATGTGTAAAAACTTAAATATGAAACCAGTTTGAAATTTGAACAATATCATATATTGACATATGTATAAGTATGTCTGTTTATATTTAGACATACAGTATGTTACAAAAATATATGTGCATGCCAAAGCCTAGTAGTACATATTCATATTATATACGTATGTAAATATAAAAGAAAGAAATGTATTTTCAAAGGAAACGCGAAATTATTAAGAAACTCATTCACAAACATATGGAATTTTAATAATCCTGTGTTTTTAATTAAGTTGCATTTTAATATGAGTGTTTCAAACTTATGTCTTCATATATACAGAGGATGTATATATATATATATATATATATATATATATATATATATATCAAACAGATATATCCTCTTAAAGGTGACATATATGGTAAATATTAATATATATGTCATATATATCATAGGTCGTATTATAATAAAGGATAAATATCATAGTTAAGTGGGTTAAAAAATAATGGCATAATATACTGATGGCATAAAAATTTCAAAGTATAATGAGGCATAAAAAGTAGTATAGTATAATGAGGCAGAAAAACATCATAGTATTTTAAGGCATAAAAATTTCAAAGTATATTAAGTCATGAAAACATCAAAGTATAGTAAGGCATAAAAACGTCATATTATAGTAAGGCATAAAGGTCATACTATATCAAAGATTAAAATGTCATAGGATAGTAAGGCATAAAAAGTCATAAAGACGACATAGTATAGTAAGGCATAAAAAGTCATAAAAACGACATAGTATAGTAAGGCATGAAAACGACATAGTATAGTATGGCACGAAAAGTCATAAAAACGACATAGTATAGTAAGGCATAAAAATTCATATTATAGTAAAGCTTAAAAAGTCATAGTATAGTAAAGCATAAAAATTCCTAAAAACAACATAGTATAGTAAGGCATAAAAAGTCATAGTATAGTAAGGCATAAAAAGTCATAGTATAGTAAGGCATAAAAAGTCATAGAAACGTTATAGTATAATAAGGCACAAAAGTCATAAAAACGACATAGTATAGTAAGTCATAAAACGTCATAAAAACGATATAGTATAGTCAGGCATAAAAAGTCATAAAAACGACATAGTATAGTAAGGCATGAAAAGGACATAGTATAGTATGGCACAAAAAGTCATAAAAACGACATAGTATAGTAAGGCATAAAACGTCATAAAAACGACATAGTATAGTAAGGCATAAAACGTCATAAAAACGTCATAGTATAGTCAGACATAAAAAGTCATAAAAACGACATAGTATAGTAAGGCATAAAAAGGACATAGTATAGTATGGCACAAAAAGTCAGAAAAACGACATAGTATAGTAAGGCATAAAACGTCATAAAAACGACATAGTATAGTAAGGCATAAAAATTAATAAAAAAGAAGTAGTATAGTAAGGCATAAAAAGTCATAAAAGCGACATAGTAAAGTAAGGCATAAAAACGACATACTATAGTAAGGCATAAAAAGTCATAGTATAGTAAGGCATAAAAAGTCATAGTATAGTAAGGCATAAAAAGTCATAGAATCGTTATAGTATAATAAGGCACAAAAGTCATGAAAACGACATAGTATAGTAAGTCATAAAAAGGACATAGTATAGTATGGCACAAAAAGTCATAAAAACGACATAGTATAGTAAGGCATAAAACGTCATTTAAACGATATAGTATAGTCAGGCATAAAAAGTCATAAAAACGACATAGTATAGTAAGGCATAAAAACGACATAGTATAGTATGGCACAAAAAGTCATAAAAACGACATAGTATAGTAAGGCATAAAAAGTCATAAAAACTTTATAGTATAGTAAGGCATAAAAACTTTATGATATAGTAAGGCATAAAAATTCATTAAAACATAATAGTATAGTAATGCATAAAAATTCATAAAAAAGACATAGTATAGTAAGGCATAAAAAGTCATAGTATAGTATGGCACAAAAAGTCATAAAAACGACATAGTATAGTAAGGCATAAAACGTCATAAAAACGATATAGTATAGTCAGGCATAAAAAGTCATAAAAACGACATAGTAGAGTAAGGCATGAAAAGGACATAATATAGTATGGCACAAAAAGTCATAAAAACGACATAGTATAGTAAGGCATAAAACGTCATAAAAACGACATAGTATAGTAAGGCATGAAAACGACATAGTATAGTAAGGCATAAAAATTCATAGTATAGTAAAGCTTAAAAAGTCATAGTATAGTAAAGCATAAAAATTCATAAAAACAACATAGTATAGTAAGGCATAAAAAGTCATAGTATAGTAAGGCATAAAAAGTCATAGAAACGTTATAGTATAATAAGGCACAAAAGTCATGAAAACGACATAGTATAGTAAGTCATAAAAAGGACATAGTATAGTATGGCACAAAAAGTCATAAAAACGACATAGTATAGTAAGGCATAAAACGTCATATAAACGATATAGTATAGTCAGGCATAAAACGTCATAAAAACGATATAGTATAGTAAGGCATAAAAAGTCGTAAAAACGTCATAGTGTAGTAAGGCACAAAAAGTCATAAAAACGACATAGTATAGTAAGGTATAAAAATTCATAAAAAAGTAATAGTATAGTAAGTCATAAAAATTCATAGTATAGTAAGGCATAAAAATTCATAAAAACAACATAGTATAGTAAGACATAAAAAGTCGTAGTATAGTAAGGCATAAAAAGTCATACAGTCGTCATACTATAGTAAGGCATAAAAATTCATAAAAATGAAATAGTATAGTAAGGCATAAATAGTCATAGTATAGTAAGGCATAAAAAGTCATAGTATAGTATGGCATAAAAAGTCCTAAAAACTTTATAGTATAGTAAGGCATAAAAAGTCATAAAAACGACATAGTATAGTAAAGCATAAAAACTTTATAGTATAGTAAGGCATAAAAAGTCATAAAAACGACATAGTATAGTAAAGCATAAAAACTTTATAGTATAGTAAGGCATAAAAAGTCATAAAAACGACATAGTATAGTAAAGCATAAAAACTTTATAGTATAGTAAGGCATAAAAAGTCATAAAAACTTTATAGTATAGTAAGGCATAAAAAGTCATAAAAACGACATAGTATAGTAAAGCATAAAAACGACATAGTATAGTGGGGCATAAAAAGTCATTAAAAACACCATAGTATAGTAAGGCATAAAAATTTATAGTATAGTAAGGCATAAAAAGTCATAGTATAGTAAGGCATAAAAAGTCATAAAGACGACATAGTATAGTAAGGCATAAAAAGTCATAAAAACAACATAGTATAGTAAGGCATAAAAACGACATAGTATAGTAAGGCATAAAAAGTCATAAAAACGTCATAGTATAGT
>NW_019525119.1:1144384-1145265 GCF_002814215.2 Seriola lalandi dorsalis
ATAGTAAGGCATAAAAAGTCATAAAAACGCCATAGTATAGTAAGGCATAAAAAGTTACAGTATAGTACGGCATAAAAAGTCATAGTATAGTAAGGCATAAAAAGTCATAAAAACGTCATAGTATAGTAAGGCATAAAAAGTTATAGTATAGTAAGGCATAAAAAGTCATGGTATAGTAAGGCATAAAAAGTCATAAAAAAGCCATAGTATAGTAAGGCATAAAAAGTCATAAAAAGTCATAGTATAGTAAGGCATAAAAAGTCATAAAAATGTTATAGTATAGTAAGGCATATAAAGTCATAAAAACGCCATAGTATAGTAAGGCATAAAAAGTCATAAAAACGTCATAGTATAGTAAGGCATAAAAAGTTATAGTATAGTAAGGCATAAAAAGTCATAGTATAGTAGGGCATAAAAAGTCATAAAAACGCCAAAGTATAGTAAGGCATAAAAAGTCATAAAAACGCCATAGTATAGTAAGGCATAAAAAGTCATAAAAAGTCATACTATAGTAAGGCATAAAAAGGTCATAGTATAGTAAGGCATAAAAAGTCATAAAAACGCCATAGTATAATAAGGCATAGAAATTGATAAAAAAGACTTAGTATAGTAAGGCATAAAAAGTCATAGTATAGTAAGGCATAAAAAGTCATAAAAACGACATAGTATAGTAATGCATAAAAAGTCATAAAAACGTCATAGTATAGTAAGGCATAAATATTGATAAAAAAGACATAGTATAGTAAGGCATAAAAAGTCATAGTATAGTAAGGCATAAAAATTGATAAAAAAGACATAGTATAGTAAGGCATAAAAAGTCATAGTATAGTAAGGCATAAAAAGTCATAGAAACGTTATAGTATAATAAGGCACAAAAGTCA
>NW_019525120.1:0-30642 GCF_002814215.2 Seriola lalandi dorsalis
TTATGCCATACTATATATGACTTTTTTATGACTTTTTATGCCATTCTATACTATGACTTTTTTATTACTTTTAATGCCATACTATACTATGAGATTATCATGACTTTTCATGCCATACTATACTATGACTTTTTTATGACTTTTCATGCCATACTATACTGGGACTTTTTTTTGACTTTTTATGCCATACTATATTATGACTTTTCTATGACTTTTCATGCCATACTACAATATGACTTTTTTATGACTTTTTATGCCATTCTATACTATGACTTTTTTCTGACGTTTTATGCCATACTATACTATGACTTTTTTATGACTTTTCATGCCATACTACAATATGACTTTTTTATGACTTTTTATGCCATACTATACCATGACTTTTTTATGACTTTTAATGCCATACTATACTATGACTTTTTTATGACTTTTCATGCCATACTACAATATGACTTTTTTATGACTTTTTATGCCATTCTATACTATGACTTTTTTATGACTTTTTATGCCATACTATACGATTACTTTTTTATGACTTTTGATGCCATACTATATTATGACTTTTAATGCCATACTATACTATGACTTTTTCATGACTTTTTATGCCATACTATACTATAACTTTTCATGCCATATTATACAATGACTTTTCTCTGACTTTTTATGCCATACTATACTATGACTTTTTCATGACTTTTTATGCCATACTATGCTATGACTTTTTTCTGACTTTTTATGCCATACTATACTATGACTTTTTATGCCATACTAAACTATGACTTTTTTATGAGTTTTAATGCCATACTATAGTAAGACTTTTTCAGTACTTTTCATGCCATACTATACTATAACTTTTTAAATGACTTTTCAATCCTCAATATACTATGAGGTTTTTATGACTTTTCATGTCATACTATACTATGACTTATTTATGACTTGTCATTCCTTACTATATACTAAGACATTTCTATGACTTTTCATGCCTTACTATACTATGACGTTTTTTATGACTTTTTATGTCTTATTATATTATGATGTTTTTTTTTACTTTTCATACCTTTCCATACTATGACTTCATGCCTTACTATAATGGCACTTTTTTATGACTTCTCATGCCTTGCTATACTATGGCCCAGATTTTATGGTGGCTTGGCACCAGATCTGAGCCAAATGTTTTCTGCGATCTGGGAAAGATGTGGGCCTACAGTTAGCTGTCCTCTGTGATTTGATGTGTGTGCATAAATAAATAAATATTTTCAACTCAATTTTCTCTGACTGCTATCACATTTTTCCTAGTTCAGTGCCATTGTGTCATCCCTCTGGTCACTGTGATATTAGCTGTTTGTTCCTTCATCCCTCTCCTTTAGGTGTGGCAGATACCAGATCATTCACTGACTCGCCCCCTGTCTGACCCCGTTGTGGTCCTCGAGGGACACTCGAAGCGCGTAGGCATTGTCAGCTGGCACCCCACCGCACGCAACATACTCCTCAGTGCGGGTAGGATATATACACAGACATACCCACACAACCTGTGTTTTCTTCTAATCTATTTTATTCTCTTTTTTAGATGTTATCTAACACTGACGTGAGAATAGACATCAACAGGATTTTTCTTACATTCAGATGTCCATCTTTTCTTTTTCTGACCCTTTTATCCCCCCACCCCAGGCAGTGATAACCTGGTTATCATATGGAACGTGGGAACAGGTGAGCCCCTTATCTCCATGGACGACCACCCAGACCTCATCTACAGCATCAGCTGGAACAGAAATGGCAGCTTGTTTTGCACCACCTGTAAGGACCGACGTCTGCGTGTCTGCGATCCCCGCAAGAGGGAGGTGGTTGCGGTGAGTGAGTAGAAAACACACAATTCTAAAGCTCACTAACACATAATACCTTCTTCTGTTATAAATGTATTTCCCAAATGTTGAACTATTCCTTTAAAGCAGTGTTTTTTTATGTACAGTTGTTATGTGCCAATTCAATACTTGTTCTGACATTGTTCACAGTTCACACAGACAAATAGCTAATACATTGAAATCTGGCGGCAGAATAATTAACCATTAGATTGAGATATATTAGTTTTTCAAAAAGTTAGTTTAGTAGAAAAACAGGACTTCAAGACACAGTGAGACATAAAATGTTGGAAATGAAATTAAAAAAATGGAGGACAGCAATGATTTTTATTTTTGTCTGTCCTCTGCTGATAAACAGGAACGTCTGGCTCCACATGAGGGGATCCGGCCAATGAGAGCCATCTTCACCAGAGACGGAAATATCTTCACCACAGGGTTCACAAGGATGAGCCAGAGAGAGCTCGGACTTTGGGACCCGGTAACAAACAATCAATAAGTTCAGAAATATACTGTATGTACGCTTACAGTATATGCATGTACACAAAATGTAGGGTTTCTCAAAATTTTTTATTTCCTCAGACAAATTTCGAGGAGCCTATTGCACTGTTGGAGCTGGACACAAGCAATGGAGTGTTGTTACCATATTATGATGCAGACGCAAATATGGTCTATCTCTGTGGAAAGGTACAGGACATTTACATTAAATGTATTGCATAATATGTAGAGATATGTGTGCAGATCCACTGCATTTCCAGTTTTAATAATGACAATGTCGCATTTGTTTCTGACATGTTTCATACATTTTTTCTGTGTTTGGTGCATGTGTAGGGGGACAGCAGTATCCGTTACTTTGAGATCACAGAGGAGCCGCCGTACGTCCACTACCTCAACACCTTCAGCAGTAAGGAGCCCCAGAGAGGGATGGGCTTCATGCCCAAGAGAGGTGTGGACGTCACCAAATGTGAGATCGCCAGGTAGGACACCGACTGTGCAATAAATTACCCAAGATTACAGCTTTACTGAATTGTTTCATGAAATGAGACTATATGTATTTGATGGGATTTAAAGTCTGCAGATGTTGCTTGTTACACTGATGTGCTGGTGTCTTAACTGACAGTTCATTCAATAACATTATGAGACACCACATGCAGCAAGTTTGATGGTGATATCAAAAGCCATTTGGGCTCCGTCTCTTTTTTTCAGTGTCTTATTGGTTCAATGGATTTGTCAGTATATCACCCTCCAGAATAAAGGTTAATGGGCATTTACAAATATGCAGTAGTTATTGCACTGTCAATAACTGAAGACGTGATTCATTAATTGTCGAGTAAAGATTTGACTTTTTCTCTAATCATTACTTTGAGATTTTCTGGAGGCTATTCTTCTTTGGAGAAACTTCAATTTCACAAAATTCAGGACTTAAGAGTATATTACTTCACCAAATTATCTTTTTCCACTGTTTTATCCCCTGCATTTATGTCCATATCTATTGAATTATCCACCATTCAACTCTGAAGATGATGCCAAAGTGCATTTGATCATCTGATACTTTACACGTAGAAACTTAAAGCATAAATTGATGCACAGATGTGTAACAAATCAACAGATGGATGTCTTCTCTCCTCTTTTCTCTTTATCTCTTTTTTCTAGATTATTCAAGCTCCTTGACAAGAAGTGTGAGCCCATCACAATGACAGTGCCCAGAAAAGTAAGTCCTGCCAGTCTATTGATCATAGCTTACAAGCTTTTGATTTTTACAGTTGTGGAAGACAGCTGAGTGTATACTGTATTTAAGTACTTTTTTGTGGTCCTTGTACTTCAATGTATTTTACATTTATACTACTTCAGTCCCACTGGAGATCAGAAGGAAGTACTGTACATATCACTACATTACATTTCTTTTCCACTGTTATAGTTACTAGTTACCTTTCAAATGGACATTTTTCATACAATAACTATAATGACTTTCTAAATTTTGATATATTGTATATGAAAAAGCAATTGCACTTTGACTGCAACATGAAAGTACTCTTCATGTATAACTTTGCAAAAGCACTGTAGAGTACATACCAAAACAAAACACAATCTGTCTACTTTTTTCACCTACCAATTTCTTGCACAGTCGGACCTATTCCAGGACGACCTGTACCCGGACACAGCGGGGCCTGAGCCCGCCATGGAACCTGACGAGTGGCTAGATGGTCGCGACGAGGATCCGATTCTAGTGTCTATGAGGGATGGCTACGTGCCCCCAAAGAGCCGAGAGCTCAAAGTGGCTAAGAAGAATGTGCTGGGCTCAAGACCCACCACCCGACGCAGCGTGTCCACTTTGGACACCAACAGTCTGCCAGTAAGTTCTTTAGCTTACCTGCTGCTACGTTATGCTCACCAAATGTATGTGAACTACTGTTTGTTACACTACAAACATATAGATACAGCAGAATATTACTCATCTATTCTAATCTGCTTTCACATTGCAGGCTACAAAAGTTGTGTCATTCTTCACGGCTGACACTGCTGCTGTATTGTATATGTTTTAGGTTTATGTTGCACATGTTCCATTAAAAAAGACTATAGTTTTGCAGCCTGCAATCTGAATGCACCATTAATCCTGAGAACATCTCTCTGTTTAACCCTTTTCTGATCATCTCTCTTCTATTTGTATCTGCCCACAACTTTTTTTTTTCCAAAGCTCCCTTTGTTTTGGTTTATTTTTTCTAGTTGCTCACTGTCCTTGACCTATTTTTCCTCTTTCTCTTTTTCTTTATCCTTAATTTTCCCCTTTCTTGTCACTGTCTTTTTTTCCTTTCTTCTGTTTCCCTTTTCTACCTTCTCTCCCCTCTCCTCCTGTCCAGCCTCAGTTGCTTGAGAGGTTGCTGGAGGAGATTCAGAATCTGAAGGCCACAGTTTTGTCTCAGGAGAAGAGAATCTGTGACTTGGAGAATAAGCTTTCCCAGTACACCAATGGCACTGACTGATGTGCACGTAAACACACCTTCTGAAGAACTGATCTGAATTTCATAGAAACACGTTTCCCTTGCACTGACAAGGAACCACTCTTACATACTCTAACAGTGTTGTCCCTTTAAAGGTACCATTGTGTAAGGGCACGAATGTGGACAATGTAAACGCGTAT
This sequence comes from Seriola lalandi dorsalis, assembly GCF_002814215.2. NCBI lineage: Eukaryota > Metazoa > Chordata > Actinopteri > Carangiformes > Carangidae > Seriola > Seriola lalandi. The sequence goes on from NW_019525120.1 coordinate 4,993, forward strand.
TGACCAATTTGAACAAAATACAGCCATATCTGGTGTAATTGTTTTGTGGTTGATTCTACATAATCCACATTCCAGTTTTTACATAATGTACCTTTAATGCTATGGAAAAATACTTTAATATATTCACAAACATTTACAGTGATTTGAAAAGAATGAGAAGAGTGCAGAAGTGGGGTGAGGGGGCTATAGGTTAGACATGTGCAAGTTGTGTTTAAGATGTGAAGCAAATCAACACTGCTGTCACTTTTTTCATAATAGTGTTTAAAAAGGAGAAAAGTAGCAAAAGTGGTATGCTTTTTTTTTTTATTTTGGCAAATTGCGTCTTCAAGCTCCCCAATTTACATAGAAATAAATACACACATACAGTACATCACCATAAAATATACAAACCAGACAAACACGACTCTCAACACATGTATTTGCTTCACCCTCCCTATCAGATGATCACTGACCAGTTTATTTAAATAAGCCTCTGAAAACTTTTCAAAATGTAAATAGTGATAAAGGAAAACCAGAGAAAAATTGTTGAACTTGTAGCAAAAATGTGAAAAGCAAAACGTTTTGTGTTCTGTAAAGGATTATACATTAGACACATTATGACAACAATTAAAAAAAAGTGTTTTTTAAAAAAAAATGTCTGCCTTTTCCATCTGTTTTTACAGCATTTCCCAGATCATTCCCTGATGAGAACTTATCACCTGTAATCTAGAGGTGCTTGCACACCACTGAAAGATGAAAAGCTACACAGTGAGCAGGGGGTCTTTAACTATCCAAGTCTGTCTGTCTCCATGTGCAAGTGTGGATTTAGGTTGGCTTATTTAAATACAGAGGACATACTACATTTATAAAAGCAGTAACAAGCATCAGAATAGTTAATCACCCAGTGATACATGTACATGAAAATCACTTCATAATTTAAAGCTGCATTAATCAATTTCGCCACTAGGGGGAAGAAAAACTCCAAAACAAGATGAGACACCACACCCCAACATATTATCATTTTACATATTTGATATTACAAACAGATTAACTAACAGCTGTCTAACTCAATTTATAATTTGCATATTCATGTTTTCACATGTTTCTGTTTGACATAAATTTTGTCATTTGCCCATGTACACTAGGGTCAATATGCAGCCCAAAATGTCTGACAGTCTGGACTGTAACATGTGTGATGTCTGATCTAGGTTGGACTATATCTAGCCCTTTACACATCAGTCCGACATCGAATCATCTGACAAACGTCCAATACGCACTCTTCTTCTGGCTCTGTGTTGGTCTCTGCCACCTGTTTGGCTACCTTCACCAGCCCACCTCACTAACTTTGTGTTACTGTGCAAGTAGCATACAGTAGAGCTCTCCACGGGCTTGGACTGAGAGCCAAACCCAGCCCATGCCTGCGCTTTTCAGACCCAACTGAACCTGTCTGATACTCTCAAATTTGAGACGCAAGGTGATGAGAAAGAAGTAAGCTTTCTCACAAATTAAATATAGCCAATCTGACAACGGCAACAGATTAACACAGAATATATCATACATAAAAACATACATAATTGCATTACTACATTAATCTAGCCAAAAAGACACAGGTTTAGTGCCAATGTACAAATTTCACACATGCTATTACTAGCAAATAAATAATTATTAAAAATTTTCTGCCTTACTGGTTAGCAGAACAATTTGCCTTTTCCCAGTATCGGCCAGATGAACATGGCTGTTAAACATCGTTTCCATCTGAACTTGACAACAGTCCAAAAGGTTTGAATCAACAACAGAACTTTGCTCGGGCTCAAATACAATGCTCTTTAAGAGTGGGAGTTGTGTAGGGAAGTTGGAGGTTTCTGTCACAAGGTCATCATGTTTCCACAGTACAATGGCCTTCCGCGAATCAATGCGGATTTTTAAGAAGTTCCCCTTTGGCAAGTTCTTGCTTTATTTCACTGACTGCTACCTCACCAGGGTAATGCAACAAACATGCGTAATTTCAGTGCATTCACAAAGACAATCAGCAGAGTCAGGAAGAGAAAGAGAGTGGCAGAATTCAATATTTCTTCTTAAATTTGGCTAGACTTGAAAATAATCCAACCTGAACCTGAGCCTGAAGCTGTACAAAAAAACTTTCTTGAAAACAAGTGCAAACTGTGTTGATAACAGCAGTGAGACTGGATTTACTGAACGCCCCCCTCAGTCAGCATATGGAGACCTAGTACCATCACGCTAAGGCAGAGAAAGAGCGATTGAGTGACTTTGGTGGATAAAGAAATAGCAGCTGGTGGATTTTCCCGCAGTGTGTAGAAACAGGAGCCTACATTACCCACCCGATCCACAACCTGCAGCTCCATATCAGGCGAACAGCAAGATGCACTGTAGGACACCAGTGTTACGTTCTCGTTGTCAGCGGCCAGATTGGTGTTCATGGTCCCGTTGCCTTGCTTGAGGCTGACACGGTCGACGCCCGTCCCCTCTGCCCCATCACTCACCCGGGCAGAGAGCGCCCATGTCGATAAGCTGCAGTTTTCAGAGCAGTTGGACCGCAGGCTGAGCAGCTCACACACTGGATGAGTGAAATCAGTCACCTACGAGGAGCAGAAAGAATAGATATAGTTTTACATCAGTGATTCAACCAGTGAACACAATGATGAAGGGATTTAATAAACTAAAATGAGTATTCACTGCCGTAGGGTATAAAGTCTGCTAGTTTAACATCAGTCAAAAAACACGCACATGAAGGAAGTTAGAAGAAGTTCAGGTAATGTTTTAATTTTTCAGGGAATCTTTTTGGAAAAGTTTCCTGGAAAGAATAATGTAAGTTGTTAGTAATTATAGGGAAAATGGTGAAGGTATTCGATTGGTCAGCTGAACGTGTAAAAATGTGAAATTTGATGTGAATGATAAAAGTGCTTCTTCAGTGTGAGTATTACCGTGTTAACAACAGAGAAACGCAGCACGATATAGTTGGTGTCTGCGCCGCCTGGAGCCTCAGCCTCAATGGTCAGGGTGACATCCGTACCGGATGGGGTGTTAAGAGGTGCTGAGAGGGTCACTGTACCATTAGTACTGTTTCCACTTTCCAGGAATAAACTGGTCGGAGAGGTTGAGTCAAAACGTTGACTGTTGGTGGCTCGGATGGTGAAATTTCCCCCTGTTCCACTGGTCATCACAGAGAAGGGCACAGAGAATGGTGTTCCTGGTACTAAGATGCTATTTGAATCGGCCTAAATACAGAAAGAATCAGACAAAAGTCTATGTTTGTACTGATTGATTTTTACACACACTATTACATATTTTTATAAAGTGAACAGTTTTTGTTGCTACATATCGTCTACACATCTGTGTAACACAGCCATGGTCACAGGGATGGGTACTCACGGTGATAGTCACATTGGAGGCTCTGAAGTTGATAGGCAACTGCCTTTGGAAGACTACCGATGCTCTGGGGGTACTGCTGACATTCTGCCCCTTCACCCGCACCACAAACGCCACTGATGGTATCCGCTCAAACTGAACCAAGAAGTTTCCACTCCCCTGTGGCAGCACAACTCCTTTAATCTCCCCTGACCCCGCCGATTCAATCAGAGCAACTTCAGTCAGCGTGGCAGAGTCACTCCCCGTTACAGACACCAACAAGCTACCGTTGACACCTTTAAAGAAAAGGAAAAATCATCATGTCTGCCTTGGTGATGTTAGCACATCATCAATTCATATTTTAATATTACTTTACCAGCTTTGGGACGTGTGTCGAGGACATCGAATCCTGTGATCAGGCCCTGCGCTGCCTCCAGGAAGTCAAACAGGAAGTCAATAGGACTCTGACCTGCAAATAAAAAGTCATGAGGAAAATTCTAAATTCAAAAAGGTGAACAAGCCATTCATTGTTTCTCCTCCTGCTCACTACTACTCACTAGCCAGTGTTCTTTTTTTCCCCAGCTGAACATTGCGCAAGTGTGTTTACAGTTGTTTTTGTTCTGAGTCAACAGCAAGAAAAAGTGTGAAGCTGTAGTGGGAGTTGTAGCGAACGCTGTTAGACTTGAGCTAACAGGAGTGCACACAATGACTCAGCCATGTTTTTTTTCCTTGTACAATTACTCTCACTGTGCTCTCTACAAAGCTAGGACATGGTACTGCAGTTTTATATGCGTATTCCAAATGAAATGGGTTACTGCTACTGATAAAAAATTTAGATACAGCGATTTATTTTTTATCATTCATCAATAAAATACGCTGTGATTTTTAATCAGAGTAGAGCAGTCAAAGCCTTGTGCAAAGTGTTGGTACTGGACAATTTCAAATTTCAGTTGAAAAGAGAAGGGAAGCGATTGCAACTGATCATGAGGAGTTGCGGGTGTCGGTGGGGGTTGTGGGGTGGGGGGTGCAGAGTGCTGGAGGATTTACCTTCCTGCACAGGAGAAACATGCAGGAGGGGAACCATCTCTCTGAGATCCAAACCAAAACAATGAAGATGTGGACTTTAAGGTAAGTGACGACTAAGACTCACGTGGCTCTAACAAACACACAGGTATTCATTTTGTGATCAGTTTAAATCAATCATGGAGGCCTCACCCATGACCTTCAGAGTGTAGGGGTTAGTTGACATCATTCTCATTTCCCATTGTCCAACTTGTTTTTTTAGTTGCAGAGTCTTGAAGTTTCCCACTGACTGGGACGCAGTGATCAATGATCCTGTTGCGTCGCTGCTTTGCTGAGATTCACCTTCAAACAAAAACTAAATATAAGCACGCTGGCAGGAAACAACAGAATTAATTATGTAACATACTGAAGATAATGATCATGATGATTAATATGAGCTGCTACTAGTAGCCTATTACTAAAACTGAATACATTTTCACATTATTTGGATAACTACAAAGAAACGCTTGAATGAATGACAGGTAGCTATATCATCATCAGACTGTATTTCCCATAAACCCTGTTGATTCATGTCGCAAAAAAAGTCTTTGAAGTTTTTTTCCCCCAGTTTTTATTTGTAAAAATGCAAAAAATGATAAAATCTCTGATTAAATGAATGAAACTTAATTTCTGTCCAACAATCACAGGTATTCTTTTGAAAAACATTGATTTTAGCTGAACTGATTTGTTCCATTACAAACAAATTCAATAAAACTGAAAGATTGTGTAAACTGTGGTGTGTGGGGCAGTAGAGACAGCCAGTGTTCTGCAATTATGCACTGATCATTCAAAATCAATATAATGAGGTAGTGATGCTAAAATAATTCACACAATGCCTTGACTGTAGTGTTCACAAAGAGAAAAGATTTCATTTAAAGAGGCAGTGTTACCTGTGGGGCTGATGAGAGTGAAACTGATGGAGCGCCCAGTGATGTAAACTGTGAGTTTTGTTACCGTTTCATCTACTATAAAAGAGAAATTATCTGCCTTTCCTGGGCTCCTGGCTGCTTGCAGAAGCGTCACCTAGGAAATCACATCACATAGATGAAACAGCTGAGATTTCTGAATTGACAAAACTAACATTAACAGTGAGATCTTTGTGTTATTACCATATCGGCGCTGGAGGACTCGGTTATGATGCTGGTGGCCACAGGGAGCTCACTCTTTGTGACTTCAATAGCCTGACCTCCAGACGCCTGAGCCAGGTCTCTGTACAGCTGAGCATCTGATGCTGATATCTCTCTGTGTTGTTGCTGGATGTTACCACTCCGTCTCCGACGATTGGTCACTGTTGAGTCAGTAATCATGAAGTTCACCTGGGAAGACAAAGGCGCATAACAACTAGCATAAACAAATCAGAAATAAAAAAAAGATCTACAGCAATTAATCTGCTTATTAGTTACTCTAAAAATTTTCATCACAGTTTCCCTATTTGTAAGTGTAAATACTCGCCACTGTTTGGGTCCGCTCTATGAGTGCGATCACTGTGCTTCTCAGGTGTCTGTCTTTAGCAGGCGCATCAGTGAAGAGGAAGATCTCAGAATTTGAAGAACCACCAGATAAAGCCAGCTGTATGAGGAAAAGAATATGGGATAGAGGGGATAGTTTTAGTTAAAACTGTTTATCAGCAGGTTTTTCTGGGGTAAATCTGGAAGTAGTCTCAAAGACATCATAGAACCTGAAGCCCAGACAGACTCAGTTCCTCCTCATCTTCTCCACCAGTTGCTGACAGTGAATTAATAGCATTTATGAAGACTCTGGAGTCTGTAGTCTTTATCAGTGGCCCGAATTCTTAAAAAAAAGAAAAGAAAAAAGAAATGTGTTTTATTTTTCAGCTTCACCATCTCAGGGTGATGCATGAAAATCTGATGAAATCCTGATTTATTTTTATTGGGAACATTTCACAATTTGCAGGCAAGCAACAAGAGGACGCTTGTAAAAAACAAATATCCTTTCACAAGTAAAGAGACGATAATGACAAAATTGTAGTATCCTACCTGGATCATTGAACGGTACAAGAATGTAAAGTGAGGGCTCATTATCTGTTCCCACTTCACTGTTGATGATAGAGGAAGTGACGGTCCTCACTGCCTCAATGTCATCACTCATGCTTTTTGTGGTGTCAATCACAAAACAAAGAGTTTTACTGGATCCTTTGGTGATACCCATCATCCTGAGGGATGAAGAGAGATGGATGAAAGAGCTTTAAAATAAAAACAACTTTTGAACAACTGTACAAAACTGAGACATGCAGAATGGGTCTCGTACTGGAGGAATGGTCTGTCACCAGCAGCCCCTCGAACGTCCTCCAGTAGCTCACTGGTTGCAGCTATTGCCACTCTTGCTGCTTCAGTGTGGAGATGTCCATGATTGGAATCAAAAGTGTCTTTGTTGATTCCACCTGTAGGCTCAATCTTACTTGTTTGATCAATTGCTCCTCCGTGGCTGCACTTTCCTGTTCAACAAACAGCATGAAGGACAAATGACACATCAGACTTTGCTGAGGACTATTCTACTGGTGAAATCTTCACAACTGACTCAGTATAATAACTACACTCAAAAGCAACAACCACTGAAGGCAAGCTCAAGAATCATCCCTTATGTCTGGCAGAGATAGGGGTGGAAAATGTCTCAGGCAGAAAATACAACAGACGAAAAGTCTACTCAACAAGTGGCTGCAACAACAAGAGGAGGGAAAACAAAGTTTTGACTGAAAACTTTATAAAATTTCGGGATGTAAAGATAAGTTTTCTGATGCAACTGTGTGAATAACAGAAACAAAATGCACATATGTGTTTCAAGCGCATTGTACATTACATACTGTGGTGCACAACACACTTGAAACAGCTGCACACACACTGCAGTATGTGTTATCTGAAACATTGCTAAAAGGACATATTGTGTACTGTCATGATACTAAGACACTATACTGTAATAAGTGTATTTGGTGTTTTTTTTACAACATCTTTGTTGTTAATAACATCAGTTATATCAGTAGAAAAAGTCAAATCTTACATAAAATGATTCCACTATAAATTCAAAATCTGAAGGAGAAGTCAGGAGTATTAGCATAGAAGTACTCAGTGTGCAGCAGAACAACTCCTGCCAGTGTGATAGTGTGTGATTGGAATATTATTATCTATGCATTACTGTGTAAGCCAGAATTTATGTTGTAGCTCATCAAAAATTAAACTAATTACTTTTTATAATGTTGGGTAGTTTAGCCTGTAACAGATCATCTAAAATTCATCAGGTATCAAGATGATACTTAATAAACTGAGTATATATTTAATATGTCAAATGTTGATCTTTGAAGTAATTAGTAACTACAGCAGTCAGATTAATGTAGTGGATAAAAGAAAGTGCAATATTTTCCCACTGAAATGTAGTGGTAGTATCATAAAGCATAAATGGAAATAGGCGAGTAAACAGTGACCTTGAACTGATACTTTCCATCACTGCTCAACTACCACGAAATACAAATCTTACCCTAAAGTTTAAAACTCAGGTAAACCTATATGGCGTTTGTGGCTGAATCAATTATTTACCTCTGGGTTTGGTTGAAACTAAAGGCACAACACTGAAATACCCGGAGGTGAGCACCCTCTGCTCTATGATATCCTCCAGAATGTTGTTCCTGCAGTCATCTCCATCACAGCTGCGACATGTCGCCCTGCTTACATCTGTGGGAAAGGTCATCAATAAGACATTTTAACTATGTTTTCTTTTGTCAAATAATCTCTCTACAATCACACCCCCGAAAACTGCATTCCTCATCAGTCTTGCTATTTGTTTGTTAACTCAGCCAAACGCAGACAGATATCACAGCATACCATTTCTTTACCTGCTATGTTACCAATGCTGGTATCTGATCTGATCAGATTGGGGTTTGGGAGTTTGTTCCCCAGTTCCACCCAGTTACTGTGACTGTAGAAATCCTACGAGTTGATAAAAGAAGATGAATTATAAAAATTTCTTTGAATCTAAATCAGTTTTTTTTTAAAGGCATTAATAATGCTTTTAGAAATAGTGATAAATACCTGTAAAGGATGTAAAATCTCTCCCAGTTTCTCCCTCGCTGCCTCAAAGTTTTCTTGCTTGTTGCTGGCTTTGACAGCTTGTAGCCCCTCTGTGATGATTCTCCTTCCTTGAACAAACATTTCTTCATCAAAGTGGAAGCTTGCATTAAAGGCGTGACGGAGGTCCACCCTTACATTCTGGAATATGATGGATATAATGGCTTGGCGGAAACTCTTGGATGATTTTGGTGCATTGCAGGCAAAAGCAACGGCCTCTGCAGTGAACGGCTGTGGCTAAAGACAAAAACAAAGTCAAATCACACCAGGCATTATTAAGAGGGATGTACTCATTTCTTGATAACTTCAAGGAACTTAATTCTTACAGGAAATGTGAAGTCTGTCCCTTCAGCATGAGCCAGAGCACGGCACACTTGCACAGTGGAATTTAAAATTGCGTTCTCGGTGATTTCCAGGTGATCCAGAGCCTTTCCTGGCAATATCCCAAACCCATGAGCTCCAGTGTGCAGGAGCAGGAGACACAACACAGACAACTCTGAAGGCATCCTGAACCTGAAGATGGAAACACAAAGATTGAAATGAATTAAGAATTTCCTTCAGTGGTTCCTGATACAGACTCTATGACTCTGATCATAAAATCAATATATACAATCACTGGTCAGCATTTACTACTACACTTTAAAACCAGCCGTGTTGTAGGCCTCAAATTCTAAGTACAATAAAAAAAAACACAACAAACCAAAATGATGCAGTGAAGCAAATGCATGTATTTTATATAATAAACTTAATTTCTGATTACACACGAGCTCTAGCTCTCAATCTTCTCTCTACATAAACAAAGTAACTAATTTTATTGAGCGCTCCCTTCACAGCGTGCATGAGGACTTTAAAAAGAACCATTTCTGGCAAAGCATTTAAAACTGATCTTAACTTTATTTATTGTGTATGACAGCTGATTAAAGGTTTTCTAGAAATCCTCAAAACTATTTCTTTGGTACCATTTTTCTTAAAGATTTTTTTTTTGTCTTAAATCATCAACTTTTACAAAAGAAAACATGATTTCTTTGAGAGGATTTGTACTGTATCTGTTTATATGGTCTACATAATTAAAAATCTGATACTGCCTCTATTTTTCAGGCACTACCTATAATTACGAGTTAAAAGAGAACTGTACCTGAGGTCTTGATTCGGTCCTGTACACTACTGTCTGTCATCATAACCATTATCATCTGCGTTGGAGTGCTCCAGAGAAAGGGCGGGGTCATACAGGACTTGTTCAACCTGTTGGTTCAGTTTGACTGTTTGGTCAAAAAGACGCTAACAATATGATGGCACAAAAGCACTGGAGAAATTTCACTTAATATTTAGGTTTTCAGAAGTCATTGTTTGACTTTGACTTTTCTGTTTAACCCCTGATACACCTTTACACATCTGAAAAAAGAAAACTGGGATCACTGGCTCATGGTCGTATGCTTCTACCAATATGGTCACACTCGCTCCTTCCTGAGCTACCATGAGTAATGGCCAGAAGTGTTTTTGCAGCACATTATGATGTCACAGTGAAGTTCACATCAGACCTTTCGGATATAAAATGTCATCACTCATTTTATCCTAATAGACATTTTGTGTTAAATTGTGTCATAATTAGTGTATGAATTCTTGAGTTACAGCCAATTACGTGTTTTGTGAGGTCACAGTGACCTTGACCTTTGACCTTTGACCACCAAAGTTTGTGTCAAATTTAAAGAAATTCCCTGAAGGCGTTATTAAGAGATCGTGTTCAGAGAATGGGATGGACGGATGAACGGATGGACGGATGAACGGATGAACGGACAACCAGAAAACAGAACGCCTCCGGCTGTCACCAGCACAGAGGCATTAAAACCAAACACAATGAAACTCAGACACAGTGAGAGTTAAACATTTTGAATTTCACAATTCTCCACCAAATATAATTGATTTATTTGCAAATGTCTCTTTTCCAGTAAGGTTGGTCCTTGCTGCGTACACAGATGTAGCCTACTCTGCATTTTCTGTGTGGGAGTGACCGATATGAAAGCTGCTGGTTGTTGGCATTTCTTTTGGATGACATTTTCCTTTTTAAAGTAAAACACAGGCACACACCGACACTAATCGAAGCAGACACTCTACAGATACAGATTAGGCAGTTAAAAATAACTCTGCTGCTCCTTTAAAGGTAATGTTGAGAGACACAAACCACAGAGCTCTGCACAGTGTCTGTGTCTGTGTTAGTACACCTGCAAGACTGTGACTATTTCGCTTTCACTCCTCTCCTCTGTAACCACAGGTAGACCGACAGCATCTGATGCTTGTGATGCATACGGCAGAAACGTGACTGATAAAATTCTTTGTCACCACACTGGTCCAACAGGCTACTATCTTATGATTCAACTTGCTTTGCTGAACAATCAAAAACAATTTCCAGTGTGTCAACATTTCAGTGATGTGAGACACCACCCGCAAAGATTCTGATGACAACTTGGACTGGAACATGAAACACCTTGGTTTTGCATGTACAAACAAGTTATGTTAATTAGTTCATTTGAACAGTTTAAACACAATTATTTGGTTACTGAACAGAGCTGTTTCCAGTCTTTAAGTTTAGATAAGCTAACCAGCTGCTGGCTGTATTTAACAGATAGATATCAGAGTAATCATCTTCATCTTCTCATGTAACTTACCACAGACAAAAGCATATTTACCAAAATGTCCAACAGCTCCTAGTTATAGATGGTTGCTGGACATGTTAAAGCCACCACATCTACAGTGGATTGAAGAAGCTTTAGATTAATTCTAACATAAGTGACACAACACAAACCTTCCATTCTGTGTACACCAAACCATACTTACCAGTAGAGTCAAGTGGGAGGCTGCTCCTCATCCGTCGGCACGTTACAGCGACCACACCTGTACAGAGTTACAGTACACCACGTCAGACTGTCCTCTCTGCTCAACATGATAACCACAGTGACCCGGAAGCAAATGTGTATGTGTATCTGAACGTATGGACAAGGGAAATGAACTGAACAATGAGTTTGAAACATCAAAGTGGTGGAATACAAATAGGTCTTTGTGTTCCTGCATGTCTGATGGGGGACGAGGATTATTTATGGTGATGTATGAGTCAGGGATGCTCATTCTTCCTCCACTAGATAAAGCGCTGATCATTTTGTCCATGTTAGGTTCAGGAAGAAATCACTTCTGTTCTCTGCTGCTTCCATGTGGAACGGCAGAACAGTTCACGTTTGGACTAGTGTTTGCGTCCTTCTTCATATGTAGTTCTTTCATTTTTAACAACCAATGATGATGTTTAATTTATATAGCGTGAATAATCACTTGTCGCTGAATGTCTAAGATTAAAGCTGGACCGGCAGGTATTCATTACAATTTCAGACAGGTTTATTGAATGGTATTGATTTGTTACCAGTTGGTCACCTTTAAACTGTCATTATACACCTAAAAGAACCACAGCAGTCATAACTTTTTTTCAGCTTTATTGTGTCCTCTTTGTTTTTGTTTAATGTTATGTTTTTCTTTTTAAATCATGTGCTATAGAAGCAACCCTGAGATGTAGATATCATTTTTAAATGATCAAATAAATGTAATCACTCAATTAACAATATCATTGCACAATGCTCAGCAGCATTACCCATAATATGAATGAATGATCCCTGATTGAAGTATCATAAGTGAACTGACATGTTCACGTGGCCCTAGGTCTTCATCATATCACACACAACCACATTAAGCTTTCAAATGTGCATGAATGCATGTCGCACATGTAGTTAATATTGCAGTTTCCAGGTTATTAGGTTGAACTACTTAAATCCATTTATATCAACAAGGGTAGACAGAATATTAGGAACACATCCCAGTATAACGGCTTCAATGGAATTTTTTTAACTGCCATGATATAATGGTGGGAATAGATGGTATATTCAGTTGTTCCATGGTACGAGTTAGGAGTGTAATGATTCTGAAACCAAGACAACAAAAAAACTAATTTTTCATTTCACAATTAACACTATAAAACACATAAATCACAAATGTATTATTTTATTTAAAGTTAGAACCTATTTTGGTCGAATCATGATCGAGTGATCATACCTGCGGTAAAAGTTAGGCTAGTCCGCTGAAGATGGATAATAACGCTGATTTTGCAGACCCCCAGGCACATTCATGTCAACAATGTGTTTTTTTTGGTATCAACTGAAGGTATGAACTGAATAGTGGCTCAAAGATCGAGCTCGAACCGTTGATTTGGAGAATCATTACACCCCTATTACAAGTAATATACCATTGTACTGGTCATGAAATAAAAATGTCAAGCATTCCCAGCTGCTAGCTTCTTAATTGAATATCTTTAGGATTTTGAATCTATCGATTTATTGCAGGGCTGTTGTATTAGTCTGCATTAGTTATAGTATGTGTCGCTAATTAACCTGGCAACTGAGTGGACAGCAGTTGATGCAGTTGTTTTCAAAAGCTGAAACATTCCCCTCACCAGTGTTTCCCAGTCTTATTTGTCCCACCACCGTTTAATGATCAACCGAAAATATAACATGTAAAGACTCAGTTGATCCCCATTTCGGATGATAAACCGAGACCTAGAACCGTGGTGCTAAGGCAAAGAAGAAAAGACTGAACAGTTCTGGTAGACAAAGACACAACAGGAACTGCTGTAGGAAGTGGTGAGCTGGTGGTTGTAGTGATGTTCGCAGGTTGCGTGCTGTTGTCGGCCGTTGTCCGGACAGTGTAGAAACAGGAGCCTACATTACCCACCCGATCCACAACCAGCAGCTCCACATCAGGTGAGCAGCAGGACGCGCTGTAGGACACCAATGTTACGTTCTCGTTGTCAGCGGCCAGGCTGGTGTTCATGGTCCCGTTGCCTTGTCTGAGGCTGATGCGGTCGACGCCCGTCCCCTCAGGCCCATCAGTCACCTGAACAGAGAGCTCCCACATCGACACACTGCAGTTTGCAGAGCAGTTGGACTGTTTGCTGAGCAGCTTACACACTGGCAGAGTGAAATCAGTCACCTATGAGGAGAAGAAAAAGTCGATAAAGTCAACTAGTTTTACATCAGCGATTCAACCAGTGAACACTATGATGAAGAGATTCATTGAGCTAAAATGATCATTTGCTGCCTGAATGTTTATTGAAATGTGCTTTTCTTCCTCTAATGCAGAGTTACCGTGCGGAGGACAGTGAAACGCAGTACGACATAGTTGGTATCATTGCCCCCCGGTGCGTTAGCCTCAATGGTCAAGGTGACATCAGTACCAGATGACGTGTTAGAAGGTGCTGTGAGGTTCACTGTACCATTAGCACTGCGTCCAGTTTCCAGGGATAAACTGGATGGGAAAGTTGACATAAAACCTTGGTCATTTGTAGCTTGGATGCTGAAATTTCCTCCTGCACCACTTGTCACCACAGAGAAGGGAACAGAAAGTGGTATTCCTGGAACCAAGATACTGTCTGAATCAGCCTAAAAATGAAGGAAAATGGACAATAGTCAGTATCAGTTGTAAAATTCAAAGTTCAGCCTATTTTAAAAAGCAATCATAGGTTTTAGATAGATGCTTTTTTACTTACAGCCGTAACAGTGACAGAAGAAGCCCTGATACTGGTGGATGACTGCCTTTGGAAGGACACTGTTGAAGCTCTGGAGGAAGCATTGCTGTTCTGCCCCTTTATGAGCACCACAAACTCAACTGATGGTATCCTGTCAAACTGAACTAAGAAGTCTCCTCCAACCTGAGCCTCCACACTGCCATTAACCTTCCCTGCCCCCGATGATTCAACTAAGATGACTTCTGTCAGTATGGCGGAGTCACTCCCGGTTATTGTCACACTCAGGCTACCGTTGACACCTGCAGGAAAAAGAAAAAATCAATTCAAGTACAGTATGTCTAAATTGATCAAATTATTTTGGCATATCACAAATTTCTGGGTCTTTACCAGCTCTGGGACGATTTTCTAAGAGACCAAAACCTCCAAATGGGCCTTGCGACACCTCCAAAAAGTCAAACAGGAAGTCAATGGAACTCTCACCTGCAAATAAAAAATTGCAAGGAAAAAACAGTGATTTGGATAAAGCAGCTATTCAAGGTAAAGGAAAGTTATACCTGGAATAATAATAAAATATAAAGTATTTTTTATTATTATTATTTATTATGTGATTTAACCATATAATCACGGAGGCCTCACCTACAACCTTCAGAGTGTACGGATTTGTTGACACCATTTTAATTTCCCACAGTCCCACTTGTGTGTTTAGCCGCAGAGTCCGGAAGTTTCCCACCAACTGGGATGTAATGATCAATGATCCTGTCATGTTAGCACTGTTCTGAGAAACACCTAAGAAACAACAAGAAACGAAGCACACTGGTTAATGGGCCAAGAGTTCAACCAAGTTCATTGTTTTAACTATCAACAATGACACATCACCTGCGGGACTGATGAGAGTAAAGTCGACAGAGCTCCCAGTGATGTAAATTGTGAGGTTTCTTACTGACTCGTCAACTGTGAAAGTGAAATTTTCGGCCTTCCCTGGGCTCCTGGCCGCCTGTAGCAGAGTTACCTACGAGATTAAATGAAACTGGTGACACACCTGATTTTTTCTTTATTTAGTCAGTGGTGATGCCAGTGTGAGCATTTTGTTAATACCAGAGAGGAGCTGGAGGAATCTGTTATGATGTTGGTAGCCTCGAGCAGCTCACTTTTAGTGACTTCAATAGCCTGACCTCCTGAAGCCTGAGCCAGGTCTCTGTACAGCTGTGCAGCTGAACTCCCCATCCGACTGAGCTGTTGTTGTTGGTTGTTATCACTCCGTCTTCGACGACCAAACACAGTGCCAGTAATCATGAAGTTCACCTGAGAAGAAAACATGTGACTGAGAATGTCAGACAAAAAGCCCATTCACAGGGGCTTTAAGTTTATCATAAACAAAAATATCTATAATCTTTGTTATTTTTTTCATACATAATGAAAAAATGTTCCCAATAACTCCATACAAGGACATTTTAAAGGACAGTCAAATCTACAATAAGATAAATGCCAACGTTAGATATCTAGCTAACATAATATGTCACATGACAAGTAACCAGCGCATCAGCATTTGCAGTTAATCTGTGAATGTCTATTTCTTATCTGTCTTTGTCAGAGGCCTGTGAATGTTTTAAACACATGAAACCACTCGCCACTGTTTGGGTCCGCTCTATGAGTGCGATCACTGTGCTTCTCAGGTGAACGTCTTTGGCAGGTGCATCAGTGAAGAGGAAGATCTCAGAATTTGAGGGAGCACCAGTTAAAGCCAGCTGTATCAGGGAGACAGGACATGAGGAATAGTGTAAATCAAACTTTTTTCATATGACCAAGAGATTTTCAATAAGTCTCAAACACATTACAGCACCTGAAGTCCTGAGAGACTCATTTCTGGAAAATCTCCTCCATCAAGTGCTGATAGTGAATTAATAGCATTCTTGAAAACTTCTGGGTCTGTAGTCTTTATCAGTGGTCCAAAATCTGGGATTCAGGTGGAGACAGGAGAAAAAAAACATGTTTTGATTCTTCATCTTGTGTTCTCACTTATTGCTGGAACAACAAGAATACAGCAAATACAGCAAATACAGCAAAAGTCAACTGATTGGTTTTGTGTTTAGCAGAAAAACAGGAAGTAAACTAATAAACTCAACAACACAAACATCACTTTACTTCAGAGGAAAAATAAAATACAAAATATTGTAAAATCTCATGGGGAATTGAAATCCTACCTGGATCATTGAACGGTACAAGAATGTAAAGTGAAGGCTCCTCATCTGTTCCCACTTTACTGTTGATTATAGAGGAAGTGACAAGCCTCACTGTCGCAATGTCATCAGCCATGCTCCCCGTGGTGTCAATCACAAAACAGAGAGGTTTACCTTTGATTATTCCCATCATCCTGAAGGATGAGAGAAGTCAGAGTTAAATAAAAAACTAAAAAACTTTGTAATTCACCTCATTATAGTACATACAGTAACTGTAACTGAAAGATGCAGGATGAGTCTCATACTGGAGGAATGGTCTGTCACCAGCAGCCCCTCGAACGTCCTCCAGTAGCTCACCGGTTGCAGCTATCGCCACTCTTGCTGCTTCAGCATGGAGATGTCCATGACTGGATTTAAACTTGTCCTTGTTGATCCCACCTTTAGGCTCAATCTTACTTGTTTGATCAATTCCTCCTCCATGGCTGCATTTTCCTGTTTACAGTTAGAAATAAGAACAAAATGCTACATACAGATTTACACGTCTCTTCTGCAGAGAATACCACACATATCTTAATTTACAGTAACATTGTTCTGTGTAAATATGTGTTGTTTTTTTGCCAAGTATGTGTGTATGTCATTTGGTGTATTGCTAAAAATGTGGAATTATGGCTGTCTTGGGGCCCATTATGTTATATTAAACAAAAACAGGGCATAAGATTCTGATCAGGATAGAAGACTACGGCCCAGTTTATTTAAAAGAATGCTTAATTCAGTAATAAAAACAACTACAAATTAATATGAAAACATTTACCTTTAGGCTTTGTGGAGAAAACAGGTACAAAATCAAAATATCCCGAGGTAAGTATCTTTTCGTCTAGGATATCCTCCAAAATGTTGTTAGTGCAGTCGTCTCCATCACAGTTGCGACATGTCTCTCTGCTTTTATCTGTTGATTAGTTTATATTCAACTTGATGGTTGTTGGACACAGTAAGCATCAGAACAACGAAATGCAGTTGCACATCTGACCACATAAAGCCAACAGTGTAAAGTAAATATGTACATCATTTTAAGAAGAAACACAGAGACCAATGAATAGCAGTATAATGAGTGCAGATATATACAGTATTAAGAGAAAGCAGCGTACAGTGCAAGAGGACAATATGTACATTTTTGAAGGGTAGTGTAAGTACAATCACGTAGCTAAAATGATCATGGTGATGATGAGCATCATGTGCATTCTTCTTTTGTTAAGACATCCAAACACACACTGACATTATATGATCCTTTTACCTGCTATGTTCCCAATGCTGGTGCCTGATTTGATCAGATTGGAGTTTGGACGCTCGTTTCCCAGTTCCACCCAGTTACTGTGACTGTAGAAATCCTACAGAAAAAGAAAGTAAGACAAATTCATTAGTTATAACAAGCAATATCAACTTATATTTTAACACAAATATAACTTTACATCAATTAGCAGCCTTGTAGTTACATTTATTTCTTGATTCATAAAATAACTGTTATGGAAACATAACCATTAAAAGAGAGTACCTGTAAAGGGTGTAATATTATTCCCAATCTTATTCTCGATGTCAAGAAGTTATTTTCCTTGTTGTTGGCCTTCACAGCTGACAATCCTTTTGTGATGATTTCCCTTCCCTCAATGAATTCTTCATTGTCAAAGTGAAAGCTAGCACTGTAGAAAGTAAATAAGTCTACTCCTACATTCGTGTATTTGATTAACCTGATGGCTCGGCGGAAGCTCTTGGATGATTTTGATGCACATGCAGCAGCAACAGACTCAGCGGTAAACGGCTGTGGCTACACACACACACACACACACACCACACACACACACACACACACACAAACACATTTTTTTTGCAGACTGAAATCACATTAATTGTATTAATATTACAGTGGAAAAAAAACCCTCTTTAACCCAATTTAATTTGGTTGAATTGAATTCTTACAGGAAAAGTGAAGTCTTTGCCTTCAGCCAGGGCCAGGGCACGGCACACCTGCACAGTGGTATTTAAGAGCGCTCTCTCAGTGATCTCCTGATGGTTCAGAGATTCTCCTCCAAATATATCAAATGCATGAGCTCCAGTCTGCAGAAGCAGGAGACACACCACAGCCAACCCAGACATCACTGCACCACCTGTGGGATAGACATGAGGAAAAGAATAAAAAACAGAGCTTATATTACTGTTTATCGTAAGTGACCTAACATGAGGCAAACGCTATCATAAAGGTCCGTTCTTACCCAGGTAGTGTCAGGTGGCAACAACGCCAACAGTCAACAAGTTTATCAGACCGTCTTGCTGTGGGATCACACTTCCTACAACGCTCATCAACATGTTGATGGTCCGTCTCATGGGTACAGTATTATACTATAGTATTACATGGGTACTGAGTACTCATGAGTCAGAACATACTACAGTATTACATGGGTAGTTGATTTTGATCTAAACTACACACCTGTAGAGTTTTGTGACTGTATCTTGCATGGCTATCGCAGTGATAAGATTTCCCCACAGACAGACAGAATAAATTGTTTTGGTGCTATAAAATAACAATAACAACAATAATAATAATAATGATAATGGGTTTTAAATGATTATACTTTGTGTAACATAGTACGTCATTACATTAAATAGGTATTGATTTATATGAAAAATGATATTAAAATCTAAAAGTCTGATTTCTTTCAAATTGTACTTTTCTTTTAACATTAACAATAATCGTCAAATAGAACTACTGTACCTTAGGTCGTGATGTGGTCTCATACTACAACCTATTGTAACAACTTAATTTATAATAATGCTCCACGTGTTGGGTGGAGTTATAACTCTGCTGTACTAGTTTGACCAGTTGTCTTGCATAGTTTTGTGACTGTATCTTGCATGGCTATCGCAGTGATAAGATTTACCCACGGACGGACGGACGGACGGACGGACAGACAGACAGACAGACAGACACCTGACAGTGCTCAAATGAAAGTGAAACATAAACTTGACTGATTGCACTCCAATGTTCATATTCAGATGACAAATCAAACTCAAAATTGATTTGGCTTTGGTTGGTTTTGGTAAATACCTAAATGGTAGCCCTTGTTATTTGCACCTGTATGAGAATTGCATAAGCATGTATAAGCAAAACAAACAACCAAATACAAGACCAGTGAATAAATTATTTTGGTGCTAAATAATAATAATAACAACAACAACAATAATAATGATAATGATAATGGTTTTTTAAATGATTATACTTTGTGTAACATGGTACGTCATTACATTAAATAGGTATTGATTTATATGAAAAATGATATTAAAATCTAAAAGTCTGATTTATTTTAAATTGTACTTTTATTTTAACATTAACAATAATCGTCAAATAGAACTACTGTACCTTAGGTCGTGATGTGGTCTCATACTACAACCTATTGTAACAACTTAATTTATAATAATGCTCCACGTCTTGGGTGGAGTTATAACTCTGCTGCACTAGTTTGACCAGTCGTCTTGCATAGCAACATCAAGGTTATGATTTGTAAATGTTCAGAACAATACATTGTAAAGACATACATTGTCATTTTTTTGTCCTCAGTGTTTTCTACTAGAAAATGTAGGTCCACCTCAAATGGCTTGTTACTATAAAAGCATATGCCTCATACTGTTATTCTCATAATGATCATAAGAGTTAATCTATGATCTTGACATAACAGGCTTATTTACTTGACATAGCCTTTTTTTTTTTTTTTAAATCATTGTAGCAGATTTTGATGGGTCAAAGTTTTTCCTAACAATAGCTGCAGAGGAAATGTATGCAATTAGTTTTTAATCTATTTTTCCCATTTATTTGTGTGTGTGTTTGCCTGTCTTTCAGAACATTTGTACGGCCACATGGGATTCCTGAATTTTACCCTACTTTTTACCCTTTTTAATGTGAACTCAGCTACTAAATGAAAAAGAATTCCTGAATCTGCAAATACATATTTTTCCCTTTGGTTTGTGCATGTGTTTACTCAGAATCCTCTGTGTGGGAGAAAGTGATAAAAGTAATAGTAGTTTGTATGTTGTTTGACCAACATCTTCATATTCCTCATGATGACATTATAGGGGCTGAGGGCAAAACAGAAACGTTCAGGCACTAACCACATACAAAAATGCAGACAGACAACATCCAGATTGTCTGGTCCGTTAAAACCACACACCTCTCTGCTGCGTCTGTTTGAATTCTTTCATTTTCATTTCTCATGAATAGGTTGTACTAGAAACCTGTTAAAGTACCTGACAGCAGAGGATGGTACAGTGTGTGCTACAGTACAATAAAATGACTGATAGAGGACAATACTCCCATTCCAGGCTACTAGTGCATCTTTACAATTTAAAATACTTCTATAATTATTTCCAGATTTTTTAAACAGAGCCACAGGAAAGGTCAAACAATCAGTTGAACTGACCACAAGTGGACTCCGGTCAAGTTGTAGATCAGGTATTTATATATACAGATATATAATATTTTTCCTTTTCAATAAATTTGCAAAAATTTCAAAAATTCTGTTTTCACCTCGTCATTATGGGATATCAAGTGTAGATTGATATTATTATATATTCTCTTTTACTATATTTTAGCATAAGGCTGCAACATGAAAATAAAAATGTGAAACTAATTAAGGGGTCTGTATACTTTCTGAAATCACTGGATATGGCCTGTGTTTGCTCAGTTTCTATCAGAGCTTGTGTTTGCAGTAAATGATTTATGGAGGGAGGAGAAAGAGTGAGTGGGGGGGGGGTCTGAGAGACAGCAATTTACCCTGTCTATCCTCAAGTTCACTTTTTTATATTTCTTTGGCAATCACTGAAGACTTCTCTTTACTCTTTGTAACAAAGTGGAGAAACGAGATGACTACTGAGAACGTCAGTCAACTGATCAGGCTGGACCGTCACGCTCATGCATGAAGCTACAAGGCAGGAGTTTGTCAAACATGGAGGGCAAAGGTTACTGCCGACATCACAGCGAAACGTCCCAGAGAAAACATCAGATTTGAGGCTGAACTAGGATCTCTTGTATTCGCCAATGGCGGTATTTGTATGGGACTGTTTCTTGTGTTTTCTCCCATCCCTGTTACTTTTCCTGCTGTGTCTGGCTCTGCGCTGGCCCAGAGCAGGATGTTGGACAAGACTGACTGTCAGGGCTGCAGAACCCAGGTTCATCTGCAAACCCACTGCGCTGGCCAAATATCTGCTCCGGCACTGTGGCTCTCTGGCCAAGCCGAGATTGGCCCCGTGGCCCAGGGGAGACCCCCACCTCCAGACTCTGTCCAGCCTGCTGTGGGGACAACATGGAGACACGATACAGTTCTCTAGAGATAATCTGTTACTGAGGGACGGGGGAATCGTAGCTGTGGACTGGGCTGTGGGGACGGGAGTGGGTGAGGCGGTTGGGAGAAAGAGGTGGGAGGGGAGGAAGGAGTATCACTCAGGGGGAAAGGCGCTGGGCTACTTCACCTCGACGCCGCCTGTCCTCCTCCTGATCCCTCAGTCCTGGGGAGGGATGACCCCCCACTTAAAGGCGCTGTGCCACCAGGCCGTGCGTCAGGGCTTTTATGTGGTGGTGTTTCACCCTCGAGGCACAGCGGGATGCCCCCTGACCACAGCACGACTGACTGAGTTTGGAGACCCAGCTGATCTTGAGCAGGTATAGAAAGAAAATGTGTTTTAGCATGTAATGTTTTTGGGAAAGTATTTTTATGGTGTATGTTTATGTGTTGAAACAGTTAGCTAATTAATTAATGGACATTAACGGTCCAGTATTTGCCAGGCTTACCCCATTTTTTCAGGTGTGATGATCCACTGATCTTTTCTGTTTTATATCATTGTAAATTGATACCTTTGGGCACTGGACAGTTGGTTGGACAAATTAAGCAACTTAAAGATGCCACTTTGTATTCTGGGAAATTGCGATTAACATTCACTATTTATTTAGTTTTTGTTATTTCAGTAAATCATTTGGAAAAATAATCAACAGATTAATGTATAATTAATCATACACAATCTCATTTTAGTGTGTTGGCATGCTAACCTTTGCTAATTATAGCTAAACATAAGTGCAGATGAGGCTGATGGGATAGTTTTCAATCGTAAAACAAAGTATTGGAAAAACTGTGCTTTGACGACCTCAGGGCCCCGGGATCAACATTAGAATTCATAATTTGGGGACCATGAATGTCTGAACTAAATATCTGGGAAACATAAGGAAATCATTCAAATAGTTATCGTTCTGTTTCAATCTGCACCAAAGTGATTCAATGCTTTTTTACCTTTAACCGACACTGATGGCATCTTGGATGTCTTTCATTTTCAGGCGGTGGCTTATATCCACAGCCGCCACCCATCCTCGGTGCTGGTTGCAGTGAGCGAGGGTTCAGGCTCAGGGATTCTTCTTTCCTACTTGGGGGAGCATGGATCAAGTACATACCTGACAGCAGCTGCAGCAATCTCACCTGTGCTTCAGGGCCAGCTGTGGTTTGAAACAGCCATGCCTCCTATTTATCGCTGGGGGGCGCTGTTTCACCGGAAAATGCAGCTCAGAAGGTGAGAGATATTAAAGTAGAAGGAAAATGTATCAATAGTAGTTACAACAGTGATATGAATGAAATATGGACATAATCAATGTTTTTTTCTCATGGCTCCGGTGTAAGGTACGCAAATTCCTTCAGAGCCGTCCTGGATGTGGATCGGGCCCTCGGCTCTTCCTCCCTCAGAGACTTTGAGGAACGGCTCTTTTGCTCCTCAGCCCAATTTCAGCAGAGATCCTCTAGACCTCCAGCAAACCCTGGGCTGAGCTCAGGACCTCATTCCCCACAGGGCCTGGCACCTTCAGTGGCCTGGGCTCTGGGCGAGAGGGCTTACCCAGCCAAGGACTGGGACAGCTACTGGGAGAGGAACGAACCACTGAGAGATGCAGATGAGGTGGCCGTGCCAGTGCTCTGTATCTGCAGCCGTGACGACCCTCTCCTTCCGCCGGCCTCCACGTTGCCCATCCCCCTTTTCCAAAGCAATCCTTATTTCCTCCTGGTGTTGACAGACAAAGGAGGGCACTGTGGATTCACTATGGAAGGCAGAGAAGAGATGGAGGGAGCTAGGACTGAAAATGACGAGGTGGAGGAAGCCAGCTGGAGTCACAATGTGGTTCTGGAGTACTTCAGAGTAGCGGCTGATTTCCTGAAAGGAGAGGAGAGGAATGGAGCAAGATGGGGTGGTCCGCTAGGAGAATACAGTCAGGCTGGGCAGAGGAACAGGATCGGAAACATGGCCCCTCCTCGCAGGAGGAAAGCCACCATGACGAGGAGACCAAGACCACAGGCGCCTGGACAGAGCAGGGTGGACGCAGAGGAGGGGAACTTCACCTGGAAGAGGTCCTATACACGCTGAGGAGAAAGAGATGGTGGAGGATGAGCTCTGCAGAGAAAGACTTAATCGACTTTGAGGACACATGATCTTTGGTAAAGACAAACGAAAGTGACAAAGCTTCCCTTATCAACATTTAGTATTTATCTCAACATTGTACTTATTAAAGCAACAGGTTTTCAAGCGATTTAGCTGCCAGCTGGTTTAAGAAAACCCCCCGTGAATGAAAAAGAGATTATGCAAATTGAACAAGCAGTCTGAAGACGAATACAACTTTTTTGGCCGGGCTTTAAACAAAACTGTCATGTTACATTATAATACCTCAGGCATTTATGACAAACAGTATAAAGAATCCAATATTTAGGCTACAATTAAGAGTTTTGTAAACTTTAAATGCTTTTACTTTGTCATGCTCCTCACACACAAAACACCATAGGACAAAGAAATATTAAAATTACTTTATTACAGATGATTCTTTATCCAGTAGCCCTCTTCCAACAAAAAATAGTAATTACAAACAAAATATTACATTTATCCCCTAAACTTTGTTTCTGAATTTCTTTTATACATTTTAAATCACTTTGTCATCTGTAAGGAATAGCTTTTCTCTTCTGCTATGCGACATTCAGCTTTTTGCACAATCTATACAATTTAATACAGTTTAATACAGGTCTCTGGACCAGGGAGAATAAAACAGCAAGATCCACCAAATGACAGGAGAGACAAAAGGAATACTGATAAACAGACTGTACAGAGACATAACCCTGCCTCCCGCCTACCCTCGGCCAATGGCAGCCGTCCCTCAGCACACTGAGGGGGATCACAGTAGACTCTTTGATCTGGTCAATCACTTGTGCAATCAGTGCAACTGATCCAGTTCAGAGTGACCAAGGTCTAAAGCTAGACTCTGCCCCAACTGCCTCAAAAAACACCTGGGAGTTCTAGTAAACACAAGAGACAGTCTAAAAATCTGCCACTCGTTTGGCCCTCTGCAGACATCACCTGAAAAATAAAATTAGCCTTTCTGGTATTAAAAGGAAATAAAACACTAAAGAGCTGGAAACGAAGTTGATAAAATATGATGGGTACAATGCAATACTTTTTGAAAAGAGAAGTGGGACCACCACATTCTGTTTTTTTCCCCTGTGTTTTCAGCCATGAGAAACAACAGATCTATAAGTTGAGTTCAGGGTGGTAAGGTTTAAAAAAGGCAAGTGTGAAAATGCTTTGTTTATAATCAGGACTAAAGAGGGCGCACGTTTCATAAATCCGACATAAAAGTCAAAATGATATCAGTGGACCCCACGACATCTAAGAGTAACCCTATCAAACAACAGATATATTTTCACTGTCTTGTGCAAGAATTTGGAAACGTTTTCAGGTTGTAGAGTGCACTAAAAGTGTACGCAGCCAAATATTTTAGAATTCAGTAGCTTTTCAGATTTTATAGATCTTTAAAAAGGATTCTTTCTTTTTCGGTGTTATTATAACCTTCACTTTAGGCTAGTGAGTCTTCTAAAAATCAGTCTTCTATATTGGGTATCATAATGTCAGTAAAATATAGCCTATGCTACAGCAAAGGCTACACCTAACTAGATTTCAAATTATGTGCAAAATCATCCTCACTCAGCATTAAAACAAAAATGTTGCCATTTACTCGAGGCAATCTGACCTGGAGTTGTGTTGTTATTATTCACAACAGAATATCTGTAACAAGTTTCAGAACTCGCAGCTGCAGGTAAGACAGTGAAAACCCAGCGGCGCTAAAACATCTGGATACCGCTGGTCTAAAACCACGTCACTGTGTCTCCATCACAACAAGTTAATTTGTCTTTGATTTGTCAATTAGATTTCCATATTTTCAAATTCAAAATATACAATATTAACAGGTTTCCTGTACAATCCACCTCTGAAATCATATAATGCAAATTCTCTGCATTTCACAATAAGACTTCCACCTTTATCGCTATAATCCTTCTTTTTTTTATATATAGATTTATATAATACACATATTATTTAT
>NW_019525120.1:30662-81593 GCF_002814215.2 Seriola lalandi dorsalis
ATATATATATATATATAAATAAATAAAAAAAACATTTTCTTCTTTTCTTTCACTTGAAGAGCTCTACGCAAATAGATCAGGGAGGGGGTGAAGACCACATCAGGCTCAGGGGGGGAGGAAACGGGAGGTGGAGGGAAAGAGGGAGATCGGTGGTCAGAACATGACATTGGGGTCACCAGGGGTGAGACAGAGCGGGGTGTCAGACCGGGGAAGGTTGCAGGGGCATGGCAGCGGAGATCACAGCATCACCACCCATCCACCCACTGAGACATTCAGCAGTCACCAACCAGCAGAGCGAGTGGAGCTCCTCCGCGCACCACGTGTTCATTCATTTTACTTCTGCCCCTTTAAAAAGGTCTTTTTTTTTTTTTTTTTTTTAAGTCAAAAACAACACACTGGGACATATTTAGACAACTGTGAGGGACAATGTTACCTACAGAGTTGCCCCAAAAACAAATGATTTTTTGACCTAAAATTTACCTGCTGCTGAGTGTGTTTGCTCATTTACAGCCAACAACTAAGTGCACTACTTTTTAGAAAATCTGATCTTTTTTTTATATTTTTTTTAATTTAATTTAATTTTTTTACTTTTATGTCCCAATCTGACTTTCACAAAATTTAACCCTGTACATGCATTCATCATCCAAGTGTGCAAAGGGACATATTGGTTGACTGGGGAATAAAAAATGTACAATAACTACTGTAGGTATGTATGTGTGTGTGCGTGTGTCAATATATCTGATTAACATCTAGTTTGGGTAAAGGCCTGTGCCAAAGTGCAACTCATTGTCAAGTCACGACACCCTGTGGTGAAGTTCAGCTTGAGTGTTCTTGAGGTAAGCCAGCAGGCATGGTTCAATTTGTCAATTTTTACTGCATAGTGCATCACTAAGACAGAGCCAGATTAGACCAAGAAGTTACTGCAAACAAGTGAGAAGTGAACACACAGTTTTGAAATTATTCAAGTAGAGGTTGAGTGCTGCTGAAAACCCATCCCTGTCGTGAGGGCTGTGGACTAATAAGGCTTCAGTATCCCTCAAACTGGCCGTCCATTGAGCAGGTGTGAGTGAAGGGCAGAGGTCTGTGGAAACCCAAGAGCTGAACCAATAAGGCTGAGCATGCTCTCCTCCGGTCCAGCAAAAGATGCATCTACTTGGCCTCAGAGTATGAACTGAACTTCCACGGACATCTCCGGCACAATCTCATTAAAAACATAACAATATATTGGCATGAATAGTCACGACGACACATCCGACTCTGCACCCTTACATTTGGCATCTTTGCAGCCCTGCCTGTAGTACACAGTAACCTTTAATTCCAGGGAAGTTAAACCTGTGTGGCGTTGAGAGTATTGTTTCATTAAATCACTGCACCAGGTGATTTCACTGCTTAGACTGCCTCTCTGGTGGAAGATAAGCTTCTCAGTTAAGTCACTTCGGCTGGAATGAAAGATTACATACTTTTAGCTATCCAGTAGCTGTCCCTGCACTACTTCTATAAAGTCAGAGATACCAACTGGTACTCACTTACAACAACCTTTGTTCTCTTCTTCTATTCATTTTCCTTCTAGACTCTGTCCAACATGTCCTGAAACGGTTTGTTCTTCAATTATCAATCTTACATCAGAACCCTACATCACCTGCTGCCTTCTCTTTTGCCTGAAACTGCACATAAACAATAATCTCAATAAACTTTCTATCATTAAGATATCTCTGCTTAAATCTGAGCCGTGAGTGGTTTGAAGGAATTTGCACAAGGACAAATATTTATAGTTGTTTTAAAAACTGCACACACTGTGCAAATTTTCCCATAATGCACCTTATCGTGCTACCACAAAACAGCATATAAAACAGCATACTGCAAATAAACAACTCTTTATCATAAACTCCATGGTAGATAATATTTATACACTACTTTGTGTCTATGGCAACAGAGACTAGCATTGCAAATATGAACACATAAAATAGCACTCTAGGCTACCGTAAAAATGACACTACTGCGTTATGGCATACTGTATGTGGCCCTCAGCCATCTTGGATTGGTCTCAAGACTGTTGGGTTTCCACAGACTGCTGCTAGCAGTAAACTGGTGTAAGAGAACAGTAGTGATGGAAGAGACACTGGGATGAGGTAAACCCAGTCTCAGTACTGTGCAGTGTGTGTCAGACATACTGTGGGAGATTGCAACAAGTGTGTGTGAAGCATGTGTGGTGCATGCATGGTGTGTGTCTGTGTACAGTGTTACATTGGTGCACAAGAATTTTACTTTAAGACAATTACTGTGTTGCTCGTGTGTGTGTGTGTTTGTTTATGTGTGTGTGTGTTCGTTCTAGGTGTACGACAGGTGGGATCCGTTGGATATCTGAGAGGTGATGCTGGCGCTCCTGCTCATGCCCTGTTCACTCCTCCCCCCTGATGACGTCCTCCTCATAGCCTGTGGGCTGTTCCTCACCCCTCCCACGCCGCCCCCGCTCCCCCTCTGACTCCCTCCTCCGGGGTGGTGGAGGCTCCAGGGTGGCGGGCCCCCAGCCAGCATGGGGTGACCCCAGGGCTGCTGTGAGCTGGAGCCCCCCTGGTGGTGATGACTATGGTGGCCTCCTCCTCCACCTCCTCCGGGCCAGTGGCCTCCCCCCTGAGCCCCCTGGCCTCCCCCACCTCCTCCGCCCCAGCCTCCCTGGGAGTCGGGAGCCAGGTTAGTGAGCACCATGTTGCTAAAGCCCAGCCGCATGGACTCCGAGTCAAAAGCCTCGATCTCTCGGGCCTGGCGCTCCAGCAGTGAGCGGATTCGTTCCAGGCGTTCGTTCTGCAGGGCCAGCATTTCCTCCTCAATCTGGAGAGATAAACACAGTGAACAAATGAGTTCTGGCACCAGACTTTGGAACAGTCACCCCCTTCCCACTGTTGCAGTTTCCTGACTGTTTTAAACAACATTTTAAAACCCACTCTTTTAGGAAGGCCTTTCTATGACATTGGATAACTTCAAAAAGGTGTGGTCTGGGTGGTGACTGGTTTCTGTGTTCATTTTATCTGTTTGTATTTTTGAATGTGATGCTCATGTAAAGCATTTTGTAACCAGAGTTAAAAACACACTTACTTATTATTGTCAACAAAAGGGTAACCAAAACCAAAAAAACACAACTTGACTGTCAACTGTCATTCGACAACACTAGACTTTTCTTACTTTCTGCTCCAGCAGAGCCCTCCGCAGAGAGACCCTCTGCTCCAGCTCCCTCCTCTCCTTGTCGTGCTGAGCGTCTGTTTGCATCTTGATCTTGCTCTGGTATGCGTTGAGCAGCTCCAGCTCCTGTTGCAGCTGCATCCTCAGGACCTGACACTCGCCCTCTTGAGCTTCATCTAACCGCAGCTGAGTAGAGGCAAGCGAAAGAGAGAGAGACATAAAGAGAGATAAAACAAAGTCTTTCTTTGTAAGTGTCAGTGAGATATAAAATATTTTATTAAGGAAAAGAGATCTCTCAAGTAGCCATGAAAATAGAATAACTCATTCATATCCCTAAAAACTGAATATAACGTTTTGACTCAATAATCCTGTATCTGATTTAGAATGATCATATATAATATAGTCATATCAAAAATGGCTTTCCAAAATTCAAGGATTTTTAATGACTTTTAAGGATCCATTTTGTTACAGTCAATGACTTTACAATGAAAATGGACTTACCGCACCGAGCATACTGACCATACTGAGTATCAAAAACTGTTGAGCACTGAAAGTTTCCATAAAATGCTCATTCAGATTTTTAGTCTTGTTTAAATGTTCTTTAATTTGACTTTTCCTGTTATAAATAATAATTTTGCTAAATGTAGAATGTATTTTATTATTTAAGTCCCTAAGGCAGCTGTTAGTTCAGACAAATTAAACATTGATGCATTTGAGAAGGTTGGCTTATTTAAAACAGTTCTGTGGAAAAACATTTTCAATTCATTAATGGTGTATTGACACCAGCACTGAAACTCTGCCATCATGTTGACACTGGTATTATTTCAAATGATATCCAGCCGTAATCAAAAGTGAGTTTAATGACTAAATAAGGACATTTTCATATTTATACTTCATAAGCCTTTTAGACCTGTTCTCATTCTTCTTCAGGTACTCACAGCCTGCGTGGAGAGCATTTCATTGATGGAGTGGTCGTACTGCTCGGCCAGGATGGCCAGCTTCCTGGTCTGCTCCTCCTTCAGCCTCTTCAGCACGGCCTTGTGGTCAGACTTGGGCGTGGTCTCCAGCAGATGGTTCCTGAGGGCCTTGTACTGCCTGGTCTGGGTTTTGCAAGTCTCCTGGAACTGCTTCTTGATCTGAAGCTCCTTTGACTGTGGAAGGAAAAGAAATGAAATTGTTGACTGTTGGGTGTTTTGTGTGTGTGTTATAGTGTAAGTCACAGAACAGCATCTAACGAAAAACTTCCATCACTTCATGTACCTTGAGGCTCTTCGGCTGCTGTCGGACTTCCATGACATGCTTGCGCCTCAGCTCTCTCTCCCTCCTCTTATTGTATTCCAGCTGGTTGGTGAGCTCTGTCTGGTGCTGGGTCCGGATCAGCTCTGCCCGTGCTTTCTGGATCGTCCCCAGGTGCCTGAACTCCAGCTCCTGCATCGACTCGTGATGCCTGAGCAGCATGGCGTGCTCCAGGTCCTTCTGTGTCTGCCGTTTGTTCAGCTCCTGAAAAAAAGAGGACAGAATGCAAGACGACAGTGATCAAATAAAATTCTCAGTGGGTGGTGGTGTTTGGTTCTTGCTGTGTGTTTTCAGCACCTCTCTGGCCAGATCCTGCTCCACATTGTGTCTGGCAATGAGGATCCTGCGTTTGAACCTCCGACACTCCAGCTCAAGGTACTGCCTCTGTCTCCTCAGCAAGTTGGCCTCCTCCTCAGCCTGGGAATGGACGCATCGCGGCATTACAATAATATAATAGTCATTTGGTCTTAGAAGTGTACATAAAGTCGGAGAAATTCTCACCTGGAAGTGCTGGATGTTCTCTTTCTGCTTGGACAGCCACTCCTGCTTCTCCTTCTTGGGAGTTGACTGGTTCTCGCTCAGCTCCTGCCACACAGGAGTTATTTTGTTTTATTTCAGTATGTCAGGGCACTGCCGTTATCGGGCTGTATGTCAGCATTTAGCACACCGACATTTAGAAATGCAAGAATGGGTAGGCTGAGTCCTGCCTTCTTCAGCCTGTGTTGGTGTCAATGATTATGTTGACTGGAGCGGAAACATTAGTCAGGTAATCAGCAACTAATTTGATAACTGATTAATTGTTTAAACCATTTACAAGCAAAATGCCTAAAATTCTCGGGCACCAGCTACTCGAGCCGACCCAGTTCTGTGTTGCCTAACGACATTATTAAGCCTTTGTGTTTCCTGTGCAGTAAGTGTTTACCTCAACTACAAACCTAAAGAAGTTCCAAGTACATATTTATTTCTGCGTTTAGCTGATTTTTTTGTTGTTGCCGAGACCACTAAATCATGGAGGAGATGATTGTGTGTGTGTGTGTGTGTGTAGTTCAGGTGTTTTACCTCTTTGAGCTGCTCCTTGCGTAGTTTATACTCCCGCTTCTGTGACTCCAGGAAGCTGCTGAGCTCCTTCTTCTGCTGCACCTGGATGTGCTGCTGGAACTTCTTCTCATCATTGGTAAATGTCTTCAGCTAAACCAAAAACAAATATTAAGTAAGAGACAAAAAGCCACTTTGAGAACAGTGGATTTTTCCTTTAAATTAATACTTTGTGCGTATTTTTCTTAATTTGCTTGTCCACATACATCTTTCTCCAGGGCTGCCTGGTGTTTTTTAAGCAGCTTCTCCATCTCCTGGGTGAAGTTGCTTCTCTGACTCTCCAGCTCTTTGTCCAGCCTCAGGCGGTGCTCATCCATCTCCCCTTTCAGTTTGTTCTCCAGGGCCATCAGGTGCTTCTGATGTTGCCGTCTCATGCGTTTGTATCCTGACATTTGCTCCCGTAGTTCGGAGTCCTGCTCGTGTTCCTGCATCTCGCGGGTCACCTGCAAGATTCGGACGCCGCAGAGAATCAGCACAGTTCAGTCACATTTAGATGATTTTAAAATTATGTTTGTAGAGAGGTAGAACGACATCTTACTCAAGTCTGTAGGTATAACAGCAAAGTTGAGAGATTTTGTTAAATGTAGAACACTTCTACTTATTTCTCAAACATTAAGTACAAATTAGTGAGTAAGATAAGTGAGATGCATGGAGGAGTAAGTGTGTTCTCACAAGTGACGCTGTGCGTATGGTGGCAAAATGCTCTCTGTTGCGGTAGTGCTTCCTCGGAGCCTGAGCTGGTGTTGCCTGGGGCTCAGAGGGTTGACTGCTGGCTGCCTGCTCCCCAGAGAAACTCTCCTCTTCCTCCTGGAGACATAAGGCAGCACCGTTAAACATGTTATTCTGTTGCAGTAATTAACAGTTCACATACAAAAAAGAAGCTTTGGGAACACGAGAACATTTGGGACAGAGCGACAATGAGAGCAGGACAGAAGAGAGGAGAATCAGGAACAATCCTCTACAACAAAGTGCTACAGAAACATCACAGCAATTAAGTGTCTAACTCTGAATACATTCATCAGGCTGCTATAAGAAACTCCGCACTAACTTCATGCAACATCCTACAAAATTTGTTGTCTTGATGTCCCCAATTGCAATGCAGGATTTTAATTTTTTATTTTACCCCTTTAATGAATAATGAATATAATTCCTCACACTTCCTGTAAGAAGGTGTGTGTCTGAGTAACCCCACCCACCGGTTTGAGGTGTATGACGGAGCTGTTGGACATGACAGTGTGGTCTCCCTCCATCAGATCCAGCTCGCTGCGGCTGTCCTGGGCCGCTTCGTTCAGACTGTTGACAGAACTGCTCTGGGAGCTGGCGCTGATGGACATGCTAGGGATGGACTGATTACTGCCCACACTGTTCACCGTTCCGGTCCGACCTCCCCCAGGCTCCAGCTCCTGCAGATAGAGCGGAAAGAGCACAGAGAGAGACAGCGAGGGAGAGAGAACGAGCCAGAGAGGGAATACGAGAAGACCAAGAGACACAGACAGACAGACATGCATACAAACCAATGCATACTTGGTTATTTTCTATGCATGATCGGATGCCATGAAAGTGGCAAATGTATTTCTATCCTCTGAAATCCCCCCTTCAAATCTTGTTGTATTCCAACTCTGTTACTTAAATTTGATTTTCACATACAAAGGTCTACACACCTCATCTCCATCCTGGGTTTCTGCTGTGGGTCCGTTGTGGGCCTCCTGAAGGAGGATCTTCTTCATCTTGCGGTACTGCAGGTTATCCAGCTCTCGCACCGCATCCTTGGTCCTCTGAATAAGATCCATCAGCACGGAGTCTGGACGTTCACGCTGCAGAAACGCATGCTAGAGGGGAGGGCGACAGGAAGGAAAAGACATAGGATTATTGGACAGAGGAGTCAGAGAAGAAGAAGACAGGATAAAGTGGAATGACAGTGAGGAGAATACAGTAAAAATTTGTGTCTGGTGAGATGTCTGAGTCATGTCACTGTTAGACACACACATGCCCAGGTGGGTAGAGAAGACAACAGAATAACAGAGGTTATTAACATGTGAAGCTGTTTCTGTGCAATAAACTGCAAAAATCATAAACACAATAGGCAGAAATTGTTCAATATTCCAAGAAGGAAGCCTCCTAGTTAGCTCAGAGTGCTGAATCAGGTATTAGCTTCAGCAACCTGGTCAGAGACCTGGATTTAATAAGGTGGTGGAGGGTTTTGCACTCATACCGACTGTAGGGTAAGATAGCTCACACTATTACTTTGTGTTTGTGGCTGGTATATTTGGTACAATAGTAAATGTTTGTCCTTCAAAACTGGTTCTGATGAGTCCATTTTCATGATTTAGGACAAACCCAAGTCATGTCTCACTACCTGCAAGAGCTACTTTAACTTCATGTAGTCTGAATTAGCATTATTACTGCTACTACTCCTGGTGTTTCACACTGGAATGCGCCTCATGTTAGCTAACCAGAACCGTCACATGTCTATTAACAAGTTGCTTTATTTCTAAATACTGAAAATGTACATATATAACCTAAATATATATACATCACTGCTATGAGTTTTTCACCACCTGGATCCTCAATTGTTTGTAAACAGGAAACCATCTATAAAAGGGAAATTCCTATTTTTGTCAACTTGTGTCTTAGCCTCCTATTTTTTTCATTATAGCTACTGATTGTGATTTTAATTTTTTAATTTTGATTTAATCATAACCTTTGTTGTAAAGACTCTTAAGATACTTTTATCAAGGCAAGGAATGCAGGCTTCATACAGCTTTTCAAAAAACTTAAATTCTACACAAATCATTTTGAACACTCGTCTTTGATTCAGACCAAAAAGATTACATTCAAACGCTTGCTTTAGGGTCCGTAAGGTTTCGGGTGATGTAAATTCCACCATCAACCGTCATCAACATCTCTCATACGCAGATGTCCAATTTGGTATAAATAAATAGAACCACATGCATGTCTGCTGTCCTTTTTGGAGTATATTAGGGCCCATGACAGACTGGAAATCCCTGTGGCTATTGTAGCAAACTGTGTAGTACAGTGGGTCATGCGGATGAGTAACTGTCTGAACTGACATGACAAGAGATGACAAAAAAAAAGAAGATGAAGAAATAGAGAACATCCTAACAGTTTTCCTTTTGTTTAAGCAAATACCATTTTGGAAATTAACATTATGGGCTCAAAATACAGTCAAAAAGATTTAGAACTTGTAGAATAATATGCACAAATAATTCCAATGTTTGTAGCTGTAATTCAATCTGTAAACATGTCAAATAAATCTGAATGAGAGACTCAATTTTGTGAATGTGTGGAAAAGATTTGTATTTATAAAAAAAAAACAAAAAAAACATAACACACAAAGACACAGTGAAAGAAGTGCTTTTGTGAATTTTGACCCTGTTTTTACACCTGAATATGACAGTCAGAGTCCATTCAGAGGGCAGGTGGTTTTATTACTTGCCATCTGTGCTGCAGGCCCTGAGAGGTGTAGTAGATTTTCATGATGGATGATGAAAGGCTCTTCCATGACCCAGTTGGGTTTTCATACATTAAATGTTTACTGTTATTTTCTACAGCATCAACAAATATAATTAAACCCAGCTGAGTGACTGAAGAGCCCCCGCCATCATCCATCCTGAAAATCTGCTACACCTTTCAGGGCCTGCAGTGGAGATCAGTTTACAAATTTTTTCGACCCTAATTTTAGCCCATATAACATTTAAAAAAGAAAGACACAGTGTGCAGTGCTTCCATACCCCAAGGACAACTTCCATTAACAATAGTGAGTCCATTAGAGGGCTAAGTGACAGCTGCTCAATTACTTAGCAGTGGATGGAGAAGTCACATCTCTACAGTAATTACATCTGTGTTCTTTCAACAAAACTGTGCTGTGTGTGTGCGTGTGTGTGTGTGTACATGTTGTGGTTGTGTGTGAATCCGGAAGCAGAGGATTAGTGAATCAAAATAGAAGCTTATGGAGGACAGAACAGAGCGCAAACATCAGAGAGAGAGATTTATCACCAGAGGCCTTGTCAATCTCCCATCTTAACAAACTGACCTTGCTCTCTCTTTCTGTGTCGCAGTGTACAGTGTTTGCATGCACTTACGCCCAGCATGTCATCAGAGTGCGGCCTGTCCTGGGGGATTTTCTGAAGGCAAGAATCGATAAAGTTTCTAAAGTAATCCGTCCTGAAACAAAGATGACGAGGCGGAGAGTCAAAACAAAACAAGACACCTACAAAAGATATTCTTTAACGGAAGTAAACACTATCAATTTGGGTGAAAAATATACACAACATAATGTGAGAGGAGAGTATTTCTCTTTCCCCTCCTGTGTTGTGCTGGCTATCAGAGCGATAAAATATCTCTCTACTACCTGCACCAACTCTGAGACATTTATATCAGAACAGACTACAAAGCTACATGTACCTGTTATCAATAATCTCCAGATTTCCCCCAAAGTCATAATTCAGTTTTACAGTAATCAACAGTAAATAAAAGTAAGAGTAGATTCAATTCCTTCCATAAAAGTAGCAACCTATAGAAGTAGAATTAATTTTGTTTCAAAAGCAAACATATTATCAGTTTGATATATTGTATGTGGTGATTGTATGTGATTGTGTGTGTGTGTGTTAGTGTGTGAGTCACTTTACCATTCACTAGATTGCAGCGTGGGGCTCTCGTTCTGCGCTATGTGGTATAAGGCACTCATTGCATTCATGTTAAACAAGGGAGGCTTCCTCTCCGCTGAAACAGAAACACAAACACAAACAATCAGTCCATATTCCCTATTATTAAATTACAAGTTTATTCACAATAGATATATAACAGCTTAAAAAATAACGTCCTGTTTTACTGCTGCATTCATAAATATTACTGATTTATCTGAACCTTAAATCAAACCTTGCTTTAACCTTGCAAAACATTGCTTAAGTTGATGTAGCTGTCAAGCGTTATTCAAAGAACTATCAGTCAATTTGGCAGCAACAGTAAATCCTGTGTTTAGAAAGGAAGGTAGGGCTGGGGCTTCTGAGTAACATTCAGTTAACAGATTGTGTATTTAAGTATATTGAGCACAAGTTTTATACCCATGTTTATTAAAAAAAATCTACAGCAGTTACATCTTAACACACACACACACACACACAGGGTCACCTACCTAATTCTATACAAGTGATCCCCAAGGACCAGACATCCACCTTCCCGTCATACTGGCCCTCGTCCATAGCTAGAATCACCTCTGGGGCCATCCTGGATGGAGAGGAGGAGAAAGATAAAGTGGGATGTAGGACACCGAGAAAGATAAATAAAAAGAGAAGGGGCGCTTTTATTGATATTTAGTCACACTCATCTTCTTAAGAGTACAAAAAAGGAACGTTTGTTTTACTATAAATCTCCAAACTAAAAGGTATTGTCACTTTATTCCTTGGAATGAAATAATGGTGTTTTTCATGACTCATCTAAGTAGTTTCTCTGCAGCATAAATAACATCAAAAAAGCAGCAACTCCCCCTCCTAGAGAGGGAGTTGCTGCAATCACAGCAGCAAAGCATTTGAATACTTCAGCATGCAGCTTTTACTTGTGTGTGAATATGCAAACAGGGGGAAAAAACTTTTTACAGGCAAATCCATTTCATAAATCGTTGCTTCTTCGAGCAGACGCTCAATTAGAGACTGTTCATAAAGTCAACATTTTGGTCCGCACAAAATTGAACACAGACACGTTCAATTCTCTCAGTTCTCATTTACCAATATGGCGTTCCCACAAAGGAGTTGGCAGGTGAAGCGATGGAGGCAGAGCCAAAGTCTGCCAGTTTGACCTGCCCAGGCTCAGTCAGCAGGATGTTTCCTGCCTTCACATCCCTGAGAGAGAGAAAAATGAGAGGAAATGTGTGTCAGAACAGGGGGTATGTGGGGGATATATTGGTTACAAACACTTCTGAAAAAAACAATATAGGTCATGTAAAAATCACTAACCTGTGGATCATATTGTGGGAATGAAGGTAGGCCAACCCCTGCAGAGCACCATGTGTAATGGCAGCAATTTCTACTTCTTGTAGAGGCTTTTTATGAACTGGAGGAGGAAAAACAATTTGAGCAGGAATCAACATCAGCTGAAGAGGACACATCAATATCCACTTTTCTTTCTGTGACCTCTGAGAGATAGCCAAAAATGTGGAACACTTTTAGGCTCACCTTCTAGCAGATCAGAGGCTGAGCCCAGACAGTACTCCATCACCAGCTAGAAACAAGAGACGAAGTCAGGAATAACAATTTATAGACACATATAGAACCCTACACACAGCAGAAGGAAATAATCTTCCAATTCAGTGCATGTAAACAGGTGACTTACCCATGCTGTGTGCTCACGGAGGTAGCAGCCTTTGTATTCTATACTGTTGGGGTGCCGGATCCTCTGGAGAAACTTTACCTCCTTTATAATGTCCTGCCATTTCTGTTGAGGAAAGAAGGGACTTAAAAATAAAACAGGCAATGCATTGATTCTCTTCACAGATTATGTGTAATCTGATTATGGCTAATCTGAAGTCATGAGCTGTATCTAGGACGACAACAGTGAAAGTGAGCGCACAGGACTGACCTCTTTGAGACTGTAAGGTTAAGTGATTTCATACCCAACATTAATACTGTGGTCCAGAAGCTCTTTATCTGGCCCCGGACAACCTGAAATTACTCGATGAAAACCAGAGTCTAGATGAGGGATTCACATCTAGCAAAGTAGTTGACACAGGATTACTTCAGTCAATCCCACTTTTCTGGGAGCACACACACAGGCTCTTTTTGTCACTGGCTGTCATGTTTGGATTTCTACCGTTTCCGACTAACGAGAGTATATCACAAAGAGCAGCTACATTGATGTGAGGCGTGTTAAAGTGCACAAAAGTCAAACCGAGACATAAACAGTTTATTAATGTTTTTTTTTTTTTAAAGGCCATTACCAATTTAAAAAGGAACAATATGTAACACTGAAAGATGGCATTTAAAAGGGGTGCTGTCGTCCAAATTCAAAATATCGAAGAGTTGTCTACCACCCTCCCCCTCCTCCTCCAACCTGCCAGGTTGACGACACTGAACCTACGGGAAGGAGCACAACACTAAACTTTGACAATAGCAAGCGATGATGAGTCATAAGTTGTGTAATTTGATCAGCTAATATATATGTTTGCAATGTTTTTGCTGTTTGCAAATTATAAACCAGCTCATGTAGCAAAACCTGAACCCATTATCCTAAAAACAAACACCTAATGCTCTGAAATTCAAGGGTTAAAGTTTTTCAAGGCACAAATTCCATACAGAAGTATATTGGAGCTGATGGTAAAAATAAAAAAAATAACCCATTTGTGTATTTCATAAACACTTGTCAGTTATCTAAACAAAAGGCCAGCATCATTTTCTACACTGGTCAAACCAGGTCATACTACTGTTAAATACGTGTTTTACATTGTGACCTTACGATGCATACAAGCATAAAGAGCACAGTGTGAACATGTTTACGGACAAGTGTCTGAACTATCGTATCTTATTATGTTATATTGTATATAAATATCAATCTTGTCTCACCTCATTAGACTGTTTGCCGCTGTAGGACATCTTTTTAATTGCCACCACCTCATTTGTGCGCACATCCCGTGCCTGGCAAACACAAAGTTCATTGTTAGTTACATGCTTCAACCATAACATACAGGAGATCTAATTCTCTTTGCATTTTGCCTCATCAAGGATGTGGTTTTTCGAGACCTCTTATACTTTTTTAACCACAATGCGTGCGTTGTTCAAGAACGAAGGTCAGATCAAGAAGTCAGGGTGAGTCACATCACTCTGTTGTACCTGCTATTAAACACCATGATCGTGGGTTGGTAAAAATAACTTTGTACAAATCGTTTCTGTTCTCTACTGAAGATCAAAAAGCTTTGTTTTTCTCTAACTGTGAGGCAAACCCTGGCACATTGTAAGCTTACAGCTTAACAGTTGCTTACTTTAAGTGGTAAACCAAGTAGCTTTCAGGTACTATATTATCCACAGAAAGGAATACTGCAGCTAATCAAATACAGAGACTAATTTTGCATCACAAGTTCAAGTGCAGTGTGTCAGTGTGAGTCAGTGTGAAGATGTAGTTGCCATACAAAGTAGACGGCGCCAAAGCTGCCATGGCCAATCTCTCGGAGGTCTGAGAAAAGCTTCTCTGGGTCTTCTTTGAAGAAAAGCTCAGCCACCTCCGGATCCTTCAGGCTCCCTGCCCTTACAGAGGAGGGCATCCTGGTTAATGTAGTCCCGTATCACCCACGCAAAGGGGATGGGACTATCTGGGTGCTGAGCTACACCAAAGCAGCTGAAGATTCATCTGCAGTAATGGATGGGCCTAAGGAATCAGCACATGGGCACCTAGATGGACAGAAGGGGTGAAGGGAAAAGAGGGGAGAAAGAGAGGTGTTAGCAAAGACATGACAAAACATGGCTTGACTGATGGGATTTTGAAGATAGGAGAGTCAATGGGCAGAAAGGAAAGGAAGAAATCTCAGCACAACTTTGATGAAGTCACATTTCCTTCAAAGCCTGCTCTTCAGCTGTACCAACCACAACACAAAGACGCATGACAAATCGAAGCAAATATAAAATAGTGTGACACATAAAAGGCACAGCAGGAATGAATGAATGGTGGGAACGCAGGGCTCCAGAACATCTCTTCATATTGGCCGGCCTGTAGCCAGTCTGTCAGTTTCTACTTTAGCGATTTCATATGTTAATGGACAACATTTGGTCACATCCAAATATTTAAAAATAAAAAAAAAGGTACTTGGCTACATGATGTTCCCAAGGAGTATTTTTATTTGAGAATAAAGAATAATAACAAATGTAACCTCACTCAGTCTTTTAACAATTTCCTATGCTTCTTGGTCATTATACAACCACCCAGGGAAAATCCCACCTAATGACTTCCACGTAAGTACCCTAATCCCAGTCATATGTTTATATATAAGTTATAAGTTTGCCAGAAAGGTCAGGGGCTCCTCAAGTATTTTAAACACAGTGATTTTAGCTACTGGTCCCACAGTCAAGTGCTGACCCTAATATAATCTGCTAATTGCAGAGTCATCACAAGTGCATCAGTTCAGATTGCTTCAGCGATTATTGCAGATCTGTACGCTACTGGAATGACTGGGCAATGCAAATATCCTGGCTCAAACATTGATTTCATGTCCGCTGCTATGAGGTGGACTACAGTAATGAGGGGTGAGTTGCATCAGAGGATCAATTAGACGACCTGGGGTCAAATTCTACTGTGCACTCTAAAGTGGATGCATCAATTGTGCTCTTGTTAATTCATGTAACATGCACATAAGATTAATACTGTATGTGTTCTCATAATGCTAACTGCATGCGTGTGCACATTGAATATTCTGTACCTTAACACTGCAAATTCGACTATGTGTGTGCGTGAGAAAAGCATTTCAAGTTCACGTAGCTAAAATAAGGGTTAATAACTTCAGTAGGTCTCTCCTCAGAATACACTGTAGAAACAAAGAGACAGTTACACAGTTCATGCAAATTCGTATCATTTGCCAAAACCCTATAAACTGTATTGTACAGGTGACACTGCTCTGATGTGCTGTTTGTTGTTTTCTATCAGCTTTTTAAAGTTACAGTAATTATTGAAGTCACCTGGAGGTTGTAGCTTTTACTGTCCGCTGTCTGTAGAGTTGTAAAAGTTGCAAAGGTTTAGACACAGCTGGGCATATTCCAGATTTGCTGATTTTAGAAGTGAAAAGTAGTAAATGCAACCACTGCAGAAAGCAGACATTAAAGGAAAGGAAAAAATAGCAAAAAATGACACAGTAATTGTAGCATGTGCATAGGTTTGGGCACCCTACTGAGTCAGTACTTAATAAGCACCCCTTAGCCAAATGTTTTGGATGAGGGTTGAAATACTATTCCACTAAATATCAGCTAATTCTAAGTGAAAATGTCATGCAGTCAGTCAAGAAAGTGAAACAGAAAAGAATCTGGCTTCTACAGCAGAGCAGTGAGCCAAAGCAGACCAGAAAACCCACCAATAACTACTTCAAGAAACACAAGCTGAAGCTTTTAGATCTGCCCTCATAGTCCCCTGACCTGAACCTCACTGACATTTGTGGATAGATCTTAAACATGCTGTATGTGTGCAAGCAAGACAGCCTAAAAATATCGGAGAACTTGAAGGGATCTGCAAGAAGAGTGGGTGAAACTTCCTAAATCAACAATAGAAAGACTCTTAGCTGGTTACAGGAAGTGTTTACAAGCTGTGATATCTGCGAAAGGAAAGTTTATGAAGTACTGACTTAGGATGCCCAAACTTTTGCATATGCCACAATTACTATTTTTTCTTTCTATTTCTTTAAGTTAATAAAAATAAAAATACTTATTTTCACTTCCAAAAAACACAACAACTAAATATGTAATATGTAATTTGCCTTGCTTACAGACACACAGCATCCTTTGTTCTCTGACTATAGACTTTTACCTTTCAGGCAGAGATGCATCACGTCCAGGTTATGGTTAAAAATAAATAAAAATAAAAACTTTCATCATTTGTCTCAAACAGCAGTGAGCTGCATAACAAAACCCAAACTGTCTCATGTGAAATTAAGGCCTGGTGCCAAACACACCTAACATGTATGCTTAGTGTGTTGTTTATACAGATCACAATCAAGCAGTCTGATCTGTTGCTCACTGGACAGCTCCACTCCAGCAGGGGTTAAGGGCCTGAGTCAATCGCACCTCACAATATGGCCAATCAATACAAAATCTTTGGAAAAACTTCTATCCTAGTGCCTAACAGGACGTACACCTAAAAAGAGGAAAGGAAATGTACAAACCCTCTCATAGAAAAAGTACATGCAGCCTTAAAGAATTACTCCACCCTTTTTTAACCACATCTCCATGCCTCGTCTTCAGCCAATCTGAAATTGGCAACAACCCCCCTCCATACCCAAACACCACATGGATATCATTACAGACACGCTCAGCGGGTAAAATGCTGCTTTCCTCCTTTCGGCTTATCTTTGGGCTGGCAGCACCGCTAACCTTGCCGGCTATAGTTATCAGTACAGCCTGGCAGCCTGCTGTACCAAAACCACACTGCTGGCTGAATGTCACAAGGTTTGTCCTGCTGAAAAAGCTATCCAGCTGACTGAGAAAAAAAAAAAAAAAAGAGTGAAACTCTTCTACTAAGACATACAGCCCTCAAGGACAACAAATATCTTAGTGGAAAAAAGCTAAAAACTGCTGCTGGGAACAAACTTTAGTAAGACAAACAGAGATCCTGTCTTTTTGTGTTGGATACTAGTGAACAGAAAATTCTGTGTAATTTGTCATAATACTTGCAGCATAATTAGACAAGCATTGTAATGCTGATTGCTTGGCTGCTGCTGTGTTCAAACAGCCCCAAACTTGCAATTTTAAAAGGCAAAAAGAAGCACTACAAATCAAAGTTTAAACTTCACAGTTGCTTTCAAGTGGAAAGACAGGTTAATATGACTGTGCATAAAACACACAACTCTAGCATGTTGATTTGGTCACTGCTTTGATAGTGCTTTACCTGTCATACCATCCAATCTGACTTCATGTTAGAAAACAACTGATTTTCTAGCAGGACAATCCTCTCACACACTATGCACTATGACCACACCTATAGAGAAACAAAGGAGATGCTATGAGTGCAGGCTAGTGCTGGTTTCCCCCTCCACAGTTGCACAGTCAAAAAGGGAATGTACTATGTGCAAAGATCACACATGAAATATTCCAAATGATATTCAAAGCAATGCACTGTGTTCCAGGCAATACATGAGAGAAATGTTTAATATGTGTTGCGACCTGACAAACCAAATCAACTTTTCCCCAACAGCAACAGAGTGTGATCTCCACCATACAACGATACAAATGTGCCAGTTTTACTGTTAGTCCATACTAGACCACACAGAAAGGAGGTAAGAATGATAAATTACTTACAGTGAGCACAGAAAAATTTGACATTCAGTGCATTCACAGACAGACCCCTCTGTGTCTGCGTGTGTGAGAGAGACTTGATAGTCAACATACCGTTGGTTGAGGTTTTGGTCATTTTAAGTGAAAAGACAGAAAAGCTTTGACGTAGTGTTGACAAAGTAAAAATCGCTGACATACTCTAAATGACGAATTTCCTTGCATAGACAGCACTGACTGTCATGATCTACTGACAAAGCATCAGCATTAGCAGCAACACCACAACAATGTTATTAATACTCTGGTGTCAAAACTTTCTGTACTTTTTCTGAACTACAAAGACTTTTTCCACCCAACATGTGATTGTACTTCCTCATCAACACTTGATTCAGCACACACTGACTTCACTGATGGCTACAATGGGAGACCATACAATCACAAGCTAGGTTGCTAACAAGCATATTATTATTTACTAGCATTTACTGACTCTATAGCAGTTACTACATTATTTTCTAATAGTTGTAATGATAATGTTTTTCTGATGTTAAAATGTTCTGTGTGTTGTTAGACAATGTCTGTGCTTCTAAGACAACAGTGAGGTGTGGGCTTTTGGCTGGTGTAGTAATATAATTTCAATGCATAAATAATTTCATGGTCCTTCCATGTAAATGGGCCTTTTTAACGTCAGCAACTATACCTTGTCAAGAATCACAAGTTCTTTTTTTTTTAACAATTCTGCTAAAGATAAGTTGTCACCAAAGTTCATACTCTCCCAAATTTGTAAATTGATTACATTTTATAAATAATACAGGGCGACACCAAAACGAAAGGAGTCATGTTTTTTTTGTTTCTTTTAATAACACTGTCACGTAACATGAACATTACGTTTCTTTTAAAGAATGTTCACTCTCGTGTTGTAATGACTGTGCACCTTCTCAGGCTGACCCACCACCCAGTTTGTAAAGCACCACATTATGGAACAACCAAAAAAGAACCACTGTCAATATCAGCTTTATTTTCAAAGACTGGATCCTCAGACCTTCATCTGGCAAACGGGCAAATGCACTGTTACTGTAAATATGTTTTACCATTACAACTATTTTGATAAATCTTGTTTTGACAGATTTCACAAATTTTTTCATTTTATTCCCTGGACATTTTCATTATCCATCATGCGGTATAGGAAAACAAAAAAAACAAAAACAAATATTTTATACACATACACCTTATTTT
This sequence comes from Seriola lalandi dorsalis, assembly GCF_002814215.2. Classification (NCBI taxonomy): domain Eukaryota; kingdom Metazoa; phylum Chordata; class Actinopteri; order Carangiformes; family Carangidae; genus Seriola; species Seriola lalandi. The sequence continues at coordinate 49,436 of NW_019525120.1, forward strand.
GATTTGCCTTATTTGGAAGGTGAATCTACAAGGTGGATATGGTGTTTGTGGGTGTCTGTCCATGTGTGTGCATGGCAGTAAAAACTGCCCAAGCTTAACCCTAAAAAAGCCCGTTAAGTTGTGAGGATCAGCCAAAATGACCTCACAACGATGGTTTCACACCAAAATTTGTCCAACAGAACCATACAATACTGTATATATAGAATCAAACTAGACCAGACTTGATTTAAGGTGGACTGGACTGTTTGTACATTTCTACTATACTGGATAATACAGCATGTATAAACCAAAACAAAAACACAATCAGATATTTATCACTATCCGTTCTTTGTCTCACAATCATACAGGCAACCAAACACTAAGTCACAAGACTGAATCTAGGAGAGGTGGACTGAACTGCAAGATGCGTGTGTACACGCATTATCACAAAGAACAGTGTGTTCAAGAAATGCAACGAAAGTTGTTTTGCTTCACTGCTCGAGAAAAAAGATTCTCTCTTGATGTATTATGTCAATTGATTTCCTCTACACAGTAAAAATCACCAAGAGGCTTAATGAAGAGGCAAACCAATACACAAAGCTGAGTAGCAAAAGGGTGTCATGGACAGGAAGAAGGAGAGAAATGGAGAGGGATAATAAATAATCAAATACCTTATTGATCCCTATCATGAAACTCTCTTAGCTGCACAGCACAGGGTCAGCTACAGAGGAGCAACTCCAGAGCAATCCTGCTGTCTGCTGCTTTATCAAAATGCAGAGAGTAGACAGAGAAGAAATACAAAGGATAAGCTAAAGCTAAAAGTAAAAGCTAATTAAAACCCAACCTAAGACCTGCTGTTTACAATCTATAACAACTACATAATACAAATACAGTTGACATAATTCATCAGATTGCAATGCAACACTTAACTCATTATAAAACAGCCTTATTTAAGCTAGCTACAATTACACTGATTACATACTAAGACTTCCAATACAAGTGTAACACTGGGTTAAAGAGAAGCCTAAAATTAGAGGTTATCATTCCTCCGGAAGTACCGAGCTCTGCCAGCCACCACAATAAACAAATTGTTACATTAAATTAGTTTGAATGCCTACACATCCATGGTACATCTACATAGTTATTGTTTAGTCATTTTGGGTGGTCACACCTCCTGTGTGTAAACTGTGCTTGACTGACGCCTTGCTGACTCTCCTGGTTTTGTTGCACCTGTTAAGGTAGGACAACTTATACTGTTATGATTCTTTTAGATACGTGGAATTGAAGTCAGTTAGGCTTCAACCTTAAATGTCAACCCGAAACGAAATGTCATCATCTAGAATATCTGAAATCACTTGTGCGTATGTGTAGGGCCTTTGAACTGTTTTTACAGAGCTGTGGGAACTCAACTGTCATTTTGATTTACTGTTTAACACATATATACATATATATATATATATATATATATATACACACACACACACACACTAATACATATGGTTTCAAAATGTCCTCCAGTAAGATGCTTGATGCTGTATTGCTAAATAATTAAAGTAGGAATGCGCTGAGCTAACACGTCTTATTAAATGATCATGTATCAGCCAGATGAAACTGGTCCACATGAAATACTTTTTAGTCACTTTGCTGTATTGTAACAATGCAACTTTATAACGACAACAATGTAATTAAACTGTTCACAGGCCAAAAAAAGAACGTCTCGACTTACAGTTCAGTTAAACACAAACAACCCCAATCAGGTCCAGTGAGGTGCGCAGATTTTACACTGAAACAGAAAAAAAAAAAAAGAGCAGCAGTATCTGATCTATGTTTGTATCAGCAGATACACTTGAGTTTGGGTATTGGATTCGATGGAGAAAAGATGGGTTAGGTGTATCCCTATGTTCAAGATCATCAGCCAAAGACCAATCAAAACAAGATCTTAGCTGTTTAAGATACATTGTTGATTTCATTACCTACATGTACGCTTTTGTTCAAATGTCTTATACACTACATTTCTATCCCCCAAGATGGAGGGCAGGGTGTCCATGCTCCTGCTTCCTAGACTGATTGTGGCTTTCACTGTGGAGGAAGTGAAAACTCTCTAGCTACCCAATGTCAACAACAACACATCCAGACTTGTGGTGCTACAGAGATGATGGTGACAGAGGAAAGCAATGGAGTGACAGAACACTAAGAAGATTGGATCCATCCCATTTCTCTCACAGAGCTCCATTTACACTCTTCCTGTTGGGATAAATCTCACGAGCATCAACAACATACCGAGTTTCCTCTGAACAAGAGACAAAAAAAGACAACAATTTCCTCAGCCACCCTCAACAAGACACACAACATCCCAAGTCATCTCAGTGGCTGTGGTTTGCTCAATCAAAATTTGAGACTAAAACTGATGAAACTGTGCATCCTATAAATTAAACTGTTCATCCTATAATTAAAAAAAATGGCAGATCCCCACTTCTGATATTTTTTTAAATATTTTTTTTGTTGTTTATTTACAGTATGTGTCCTGTCCATCACCTGGAAAATTGTTTTGGATGTTCCCATCCTCTGCCTTTTTCTTCTTGCTCTCAGTCTGACTCATCAAATATGCTATTGGTTTGCAACTGTTCAGCAGCCAGCCTCAAACACCCTGAGCAGATGCTTCAGAATTCCTTTCAAGAAACAGGACCATAACTATAGTTCTTGAGTTTTTTGAACTACCATGTCACCGAAGATGCCACTGTCAGTCATGTTAGTTAACACATTTACAACCTGAGGATCACTGTCATTTGATTAGCCATCTGTTTAGCCAGCTAAAAATGATTAAATATAATAAGCAGATTGTAGTGCTGTAGTATTATAATGAGTAAGGTAATTAAGGTTCACACTATGTCATCTATAAGTACATTACATATATCACTAACAAATAGAGTTAGAGATGGCAGTTGTGGATCATATTATGGAACCAGCACTTGTTCTGCAGTGGCTGGCTGTCACTGGCTTGGATCTAGACTTTAGCAAACAGGGCAGGCTTTGCTCCAGTGTCTAATCCATTTTTCCTGGGACACACTTAAATCCATTATGCAGTGTGCCCATATTCAGCACCCCCTGATATAACACTGACATACAGACAAAAAACCACAACTTTGCAAAAGGCTTCTCCTGCATAAAGATGTTCACACTCAATAACAGCTGCGTACCTCTCATCATCAGCTAGCAGCAAGTCCTTGAAAGTAAACAAGGGGAGCTGTTCCTGCCTGTGAATGCACTGTTGTTCTGACAAGCATGCAGAGACATAAATGAACAAATGACAGGTGTGCAGATCAGCACACAGGACACAGAGAATATAGGAACGCAAGGAAAGGCAGAAATCTGTGATAAGAGTAAGAGGACAAGTTGTACCTGCCTCTCAGCTGTAGTTCATAGGCTGCATTTATAACATGTCTGTTCAACACGGTCTAAAGACAACAACAAAGATAGGTGGATTGCTCATACTGCGGTGCTTATTTGACAAGCGGAGCCAGTACACACAGCACATAAAACAAAAATGATGTGTAGGTGTTTGTGTTTATCAGTCATCAAGCCCTGGACATCAGATCTAACAGATTACTCCAAAGCGCAACGTCTTGGTTAGATGAATGGTAAACTTGATGTCACAACACAGACGTTATGCATGACTTAACCATATTCAATGTGCTATGTAAAATCATTGTGTCGATGATCCACTGTAATACATAAGTTGAGCGGCGAAGTCACAGATAAGCCCAGCAGGAGAGTGGCTTGCTGAGTGATAGCCAGTGTTACGCAATATCAACACAGAAAACTGAGGAATGCGACTCACGTCAGTGCACAAAAACAGCCATCAGCGGCCGATAGATGCGAGCTCTGCTTGTCGCTTATATACGGCAGCCACACTCGACAGTAATGATTTCTCAGACTCTCCAGGCTAATGCTGCCTGTAAACACAATGTCCGAACGTGTACGTGCCACAAACACAGAACCAGGCTTGACCAATGTCACCTACCGTCACACAGCTAGCAATTCAGACGGTATGTGACTCATGATGTCCCTTGCAGATAAGCAAACTTCCAAAACAGACACCTCCAAAGCCGAGTTTCACTTAACGCACAGCCACAGTGGACAAAAACAAAAACGAGGGAGTGGCACTGCTTGCAACGATAGTTGCATAAAGCGGATTAGCAAGATAACGTAGCTAGCTAACGCTTCTTAGAGAAAGCAATCTCTTCCCATTATTTACAACAAAACTAACCACTCAAAATTTAGCCCGCTAGCCCTGCTGTCCGTACACTGATATCGTTTGCTTATGTGTTACACTGTCATTCAGAGTAAACACCCTTGTGCTAGCAAGGGATGACTGGAGTTGCCCAGCAAGGCAGACTAAAATCTGTCGATGCGACAGACCATACAAGTTGTGACAGCAACTTTTGGTTAGCTGACGAATAGCAGCCAATCTAGCTAGCTAGCAGTCGAGCTAACCCATGTTGAAATCAAGCTCAATTGCAGCATTCAGCGGAGGACAAATCTGACATTACCCATCGTTAGTTAGCACAAAGCTAAAGTTAGCGACAAACTCACCTCGTCAAAATGAATCCACACAGGTTGAGAAGTGGGGTGTAAACGGCAAATCAATCCAGTCAGCCTGAACACGGCAGAGCAAAGCAACGAACGCCAAATCACAGACGATGCAATGCAGACCATAGAAATCAAAGTGTGAATTCGCTAGCTACTAAGTTAGCAGTGCTAATTCGCTAATCTAACTGCACAATTGCCCTGCCCTGTATAGACGGTCACGCTGACTCTCAAGACTGGCTAAATAGTTTACTCTAACATTAAGCGTTTTTGTCACCTATACTGGCCAGTGGCAAGAAAAAATTAGCGTGAGGCAAGCTACCGTGGCTACCGACTGTCAAGAGTTAACTGTCACAACGGACTGGCAAGCAGGCAGGATACTGGCCAGCTAGCTAGCTGCTAACGTTGGGCATTAGCTAGCAAAGTTTCTCTCTTCGATAGGCAGTTCCCTAAAAATGGCGGCGAGGAGAATCACCTCCCTTCCACCGTGAAGGAATCAAGAAGCAAATGAATAGACACAGAGCCGGTGCAGTCAGCTTTAACTGAGACGAGAGTACACGTGTGACAGTTTGGGAGAGTCTTGTTGATGCTGTGCAGCTGCACCCTGCAGGGTAACTATGCCCCCCCCCCTAATCTCTGAGTTTGGTCCTGCTGTATAATCCAACTGCAAGTGCAAGCATGGGTATGTGGTATGGATGGAGAAAGCCATACACATGAGTGTGAACACAACATGAGTCCTGGTCCATTTCACAGCAGGGGATAGCCAAGTCTGTGTGTTTGGCCTTATACACTTTGAGTCACTGAGCTCCTAACCTGATTAACAGTTTCAGTCTTAATCTGGCCTCTACTATAAATAGCCCGTCGTTAACTCACAGACAATGTTAAAAACTGTTTTATATTTCTTAGAACAATAATAGATCTCCTCAAGATGTCAAGCTTCAACCTGTCTGGGGACAACACCGTGCACTTCATGAGTCCTTGCCCTTAGTATGGTGAGAAGAGTGGGGTTTTACATCATAACGACATAATTATTTTATTCTAGCAAACAGTAGTAGTACAAACCAAACAATACAGTCTAGATGTGTTCTGAAATATAATTACAATACTATGATTAAATTGTCAGTTTGCACCCTGTGAAACCTATGAAAGCATGTGGTGAATACAACACCTTAAAGTTCATGACCTGGAATACAATAATTTGGTATTTCACGGTTATATAATATGAAGTGTGGTTTAATAGGAAAGTGTAGTGCAGTGCAGATACCAGATGATCAGTCATACATACAGTTAATTCAATGGGGGCTCAGTGCTTCTATTCTCAGCCTCCACACAGCTTCCACTGATGTACTACAGATGTTTCCATTTCGGACACTGTAACTTTAAAAAAAAAAAAAAAATCATGTTATGTTTACATCAGAGAAGCGTACAAGTGACCATTTTTGAATCTGAAGCCTCTGTTGCTGTATTGACAGAAATACCTTTTATTCAGATGTTCCAGTCATCACATGCAACAGCTTAATATCAAGTCAGTATAACCATGACATCATATCTCAGAAGAGGATTACACGTGTAGCTGTAATCTGTATTGAGAAAAATATAGGATGTATGCAATGTGCATGGCAGCAGAGAGGTTAAAGATGGGCATTCCACAACAGGCTGCAGGCTGAGAAACCAATCAGCTTGCAGAGCAGGGCTTAGAGGGTTTTGATTGGTTGCTTGGTAGCCCTGTTGTCATGATGATGGGAATCAGGTCCTGCCTGTGTGGTCTGTATCCAGGCACAGAAGTATACTGAGGCAAATGATCTGGATGGATAGGCTGCAGAACTTTCTGTCCCTGACACACACACACACACTACACATACATGTGTATATATAGTATAAATACTTCCCTCTAGTTATAGCCACAGATACTGGTGTTTATTCAGACTGAGACTTAGCGTATTTGTGATGACTGTGCTTGTCTGCAGATGTTAAATGCTGAAGAAGCATCTGTCCCACTCATGCCTTCTGAAGATGCACATTCACAGATACCTGCTTATCATAGAAGAGTGAGTTATTTAGATATTTCTAATAGCGAATACCCTCCAAGCACTGAGCTTATGCTACTGGTACTTAGAGTGCACTGACTGACTCTGTGGGCCTTGCTCTTTATTATCACTGGGAATTTGAAATTTGACCATATGTCAGCTCTAAGAATAGAATATCAGGACTGGATCAGAGCCGTTCAGTCTTTTGAGGCATGTCTAGATAATGATCATGGTCATTAAACTTTTTGCTTTTCAGATTTCACAGATGTCTCCTTCATCATTTCAGTAAGGTTGATCTATACATTTCTGCATGTTTGTCTCCTTCATGAATTTATTAAGACATTCCCTGTATTGAAGTGCTACACCCAAACATGCCGTCTCCTTGGTTCCATCACTTTCACCTGTGTAATCCTCAACTACCACATGAGGGCACACATGTAAAGGTTTTGGTATGTGAGTGATTTCCATATATACTTATGCAGATAATTTGATCTTGTTTTGTTTCTTGTAATAATTTTGATTATGTGGATTTATGAATGGATCCCATCACATATTTATTGTGTTATCATTTGCATGGACTAAATTAATCTGTGTTCAGTAATTTCTCAAATATTTAAACTGTCCAATTTTTTGTTATAATACAATACTTCATTTTGTGACCTAAATGTACACAAAAATAAGACCTCTGAGTTCTACACGTTAATACTTCAAGGCTTAATATAAAGTGAATGTAAATATAAAGAAAATCTTTCAGTGCAAGACAACCACATCACAGAAGGAAAAGAACAGATCTGAATAATAAAATGAATATTGGCTGAATTCCATTTTGCTGATTTGGTTTCAGGGTCATGGTACTGTGAAGGTTGGCTCAGTCACAGCTTTCTGGGATTCTTGAATATGATAGAAGAAATGTTCATGTTTTCAGCAACACCTGTGCCTTTCCGGTTATTACAAGTCAAAATGTCGGTTGTTAACTTTCACATCAATTAGGTAAAAACAATGCCTTCAAAACATTTTTAATGATGGATGATGAAAAAGTTGTTTGTGTTATGTTTTTACTACATTTGCTTTGACACTCAAACACTGATGCAGTGCCACTTAACAGAAGCTACAGAAACCCTACAACAGGTGTTGGAGAAAAAAAAAAAAAAAGAATAAACCTGTCTCATATTTTACAAATACAGAAACATCAACTGCTGATGGTAGTTGTACGAGCCTAGCTAAAAAGGTACAGGACAAATAGAAAGTAGGAAAGCCACTTCTACATACAGTACAATTTCAAATCCATATGATCACACTGTGGTGAGTGAATGATGATTGTGTATGTTGTAACATAACAGAGGGCAGAGGTGTAGATTATATCTATTTTGAGTATCCAGACACCATCTCAAAAGCACACAGAAATATACACTGAATTAACTCAGCATCTCCTAAACTGCCTCCCAAAGCAATGAAGAGCAAGCAAAACCGCAAATACAAATACTACCTTCGTGTTCATGTTTGTTGACAATGTGTCAGTGAGGTGTTGTTTGAACTCGATGGACATTTTACAGGCTGTAATTTATGCTCTTATGCCACATGTATTTTATTTCAACTAAAGAAAAGTGGATAAGTGACCTTGAAAAAAAAAATTCAAACTACGAAGAGGAAAACAAGATAATGGTAATGGATAATGATTAAAAACATTTTATGAAAAGGTAAACTGCTGCGGTGGTATGAACTGAAAATGCACAAAAAGACTGATAGACACCAATGCTACTCAATAATTAAGTATCTGCAAAGTCACAGTGAAGGACCAAACCAAGTCCTAACATGGTGGCTGTCTACAGGAGACCTGGGTCAAACAGCATTTGCAAATGTTTTTTCCCCCATACTGTTTGAAGTGATAAATGGGTTGAATTTTGGAGGAGAAAATCCCATAAAGTTAGTCAATGTAGCATAATTTTGTAAAACTGAAAACTCACCAGAAGCCAACAAACTAGTTTTGATATATCAAATCTCACAGTTTATACTGCTCAAAAACACAAAGTAATTATTATTTACAAATATATTTGCACCCAGATCAGTTAAAAAAAAAAAAAAAAAACTGGATTCAATTATAATTTATGGTTTACACTGGAAAACTTTGCAGATGCTTATTATCAGTGTCTAAAATGGAAAAATGGCTTCCATGAGGGAAACAAAACTTTTTACACAAGCTCAAAAACAAGCCAAAAGACAGAAAATTAAAATAAACCAATCTTTTTTTGTTTTTGGTGACTTTTTAAAAACATTTTCAATACCCAAACTTAATGTTAGCTTCAAGCTGGAGGAACAACCAAGTTAACAAACACACATAAGGCACTTCCTGGGTTAGCAGGAAATACCATACCTGCTCACGATTCCTTGGTGGTGCTTATATTGCATGAGGGCTCTTGATCAACCCTCACTGCAATCAGCCACTTTTTACTCTATGGACACAGATCCTCCAGCTGTGCTTCTCTTCGCCTTCCTTTCTCTCAGCTCTGCTTTACAGGCCACAGAAGTCTATGAGACTGGGCCCTCAGAGAAATGTGGAGGTGCCAGTTATGGCCTTCAGTATTGATGTCTTCAATCAATTAAATGACCATAAACACGCTCCCTCTCTCTGGCTCATTCTATCATCACCTCAAATTTTGATACTGCTTGCAGAGAGCACACTCACTAACTAGGTGCAGAGGCTCGAGGCTGGACCAGACAACTTACAAATGATATCACTCCGTTTTTACCTCCTTCCTCTCTTCTAGTCCAGCCTTTCTGAGACTTATCAAGTCTCCCTGTCTCTCTCTGGGGAAGCTCACTGATCTTAACACATACATACACACACGCTTCATCACAAGAGGGAAAAGCTCATTGAAACCACCCTGCTCTCACTACATTTGTTTGTATTTCATAAGTAGCGGTTCTTTGCTTTCTTTTTCATTTCCTCTCCCCTGTTAATCTCCTCCTCTTCTTCCTCTGCTTAAGTGTGTCTTCTCTCCTGGCTGAGTGGCAAGCAGGCTTCAGCAGTTGGGTTCCTTTGATTCCAGCTTTGCTTGGTTCAGCCCACTTTGGCCCAGCTGAGGAAAGCAGGGATGTCTCGGACTGGGACGTTACGAGTCAAAGCTTTGACGCGCAGGTTACGGTCATCTGTAAGCAGCACCACCTCTCTTTGGAGCCTCACTGTCCCATCTGTTTGGGGGGGGCAAAGAGTATTAAAAGACAAACTCAGAAGACTTTATTTACATCAAATTATGCAAAGTGTTTGCATGTGTGTTAGGAAATATGAACAATGACAGACAATACATACAATACATACTTCTCTGATCGGGCATGAAATCCTTTGCTTTGTCTTTGCAGTAGTGGAGACAGCAGGACAGAATCACATCATCATTGTTACCCTGAAGAAGATTAGAAAACTAAGTCTTATTTCACTGCACAATCTGACACCAAATGACCAAAAAGTTAATAAAACAAAATAAAATGAAACCCAAAATGTGTTATTTTGGGTTGCATTTATTAGGGCTCTCACCTGTTGTCCAGAGGTGTCTTCACTGCGGAAGGCAATAGATTCGAGCTGATTTCCTCTGCTTGTTAGGGCTCTGAGGCATGGTTCCCTGGCTTCGAATCCTTTCTCTAAGAAAGCCACAGCCAGCCGGGCCTTCTCCTGAACAGACCGCACATGGGCCACACTGACATTATAGTTGCCACGAGTGCCAATGTTACGCCCTCCTGACCCCACTCCACCACCAAAGTTGTCCTGGCCTTTAGCCAAGCCATCCAACTCTGTGATCACTGGGAAAAAGAACACACACCATGAGTAAACATAAACACAACAGACACACTGGGCATTCTTATCATTTTTAACATGTCACAACGCCACAATTTAATCATCCTACCGATGAGTGGCACAACTATTATGTATGTTCCACATTGAAGGAGTTTCTTCAGCCCTTCCAAGTGATCAACGAATCCATTGGTATCTGGAACCAAAAACAGAGGCCTCACTTCCAGCTCCAACTGCCCGCCTGTCTGCAGCACCGCCTGGAAGACACAAACGCATTAAATATGATGTGAAATTCAACTCTGCCACAATATTGCATAACTGTATAAATTTGTCCTATTCAATTGACACTTACTGTACTATGTTAAGACACAAGCATGACCACAAAGAAATAAATTATTTCCACATCACCTGAAATGTTTTTGCCAATCACACAACGCAGAATCTTTCAACACAGGGATTCTTCTAATTATTTAATACAATTTCCTATAACCTGGTATTGTTATGATTTTTTATCTTTTTTTAGTATTTGCTTAATCTATAAAATGTAAGACATACAATACTGCGGTTAAACCTTATTTCCTAATTTAAATGATTGTTAGGTACGTATGTATATCCCAGTTTTACCTGTATTTTATCCCTGCGCTTCTGTTGCTGTGCCAGTTTGTTGGCGAGGGCATGGCGTCGTGCCTTCAGCTGTCTGATGTCATTCTCACTGTCTCCCGCCTCCTCTGCATCCTCCTCTCCTTCTGATGCAGAGAGAGATGACTCTGCCTCGACTATGACATCATCAGCCTACCGAACAGACACACAAAGCAGCTGATATGACACATTTTCAGCAATTTCCACTGCATCCACTGCTTGCAACAACCTCTGCTGTACTGCAATGAAAATTTAATTTCAGCATTTACATAGTTATGAGTGGGTCAAATTTTGAAAGAAAGGAGTATAATCAGAGAAGAGCGCAAAAGTGGAAGCTAAGTAAAGAGAACAGGTTACTAGAGGGAGAGAAGGAGAAAAATAGTCACCTCTTTCTCCGTTAGAGAATCCTGCCTGCTCCTTGTATCCACTGAGTGGTTAGGTGAAGGAGAAGTTGCCACAGAAATGTATTTGCCTCCCTTGAAGGCCAACAGAGGCTCTTCTTGTCCACACAAAGCCTCCAAAAAGTACTTCAGCACCGTCACTCTCTTACAATCTGCTGCTATTGCCTGAGGAGGGATGACACAGATATAAGTGCATGAAGGATGGTGAATAGGGTTTGTGTAAAAGGTGACAGAAGAATAATCAGTACAATTAATAGCACAGGAGAAGATTTAAGTGCGGTCGGTCAGTCGGTCGGTAGGTAGGTAGGTGTAGGTATGGGCATCAGTGTTACAGAAAAAATAACACACCTTTGCCATCTACTCACCATCTCAGTGTGTCTGTCTGTGTAACATGGCTCCTGTGGTGCAGCCAGCAGTGGTACAAAACCAGCAAGAAGCCTGTCTTCCTTCAGTTGCAGCACAGTCAACTCCTCATCTCCCTCAACTTCATCAGTGTCGACTTTGTAAAGCGGCAGTTCCCCGTGGTCCACACGTGCCAGCAAATTACACAGGTCAGCCAGGCACTGCCAAACATCAGGGCTGCAACTTGATAGAAAGGAAAAGCCATAAGTGGTGGTGAGGAATGAGTATTTTAAAGCTACCATCTGAAGACAGCTATGTTAAGTACCAGTGGAGGGCATGAGCGGAACCAACAGATTAACCTGTTAACAATATATCAAATAACAATGTGTAATGCAAGAGACATTGCTCAGAGAGATGAACCTAGAGAATTTCCATCTGAACCTGCAGCTTCCCTCGGCTTTACAGAGCTTTTTAATGACTTTCAAGTTGCAGTTTTGGCTGTCTGGCCTGCAGCTTTATGGTTTTGGTTGACTCTCACCACTCTCTGTTTCTGGCCACAGCAGGCAGCTGTTTACGGTGAAAAAGCCTTAAAACCCCACTGCACACTACCTGCTCAGCACCAAACAGCAGAGAGACAAAGTTGGCGATTAGCTGGTAAACCTGATGGAACACTTAGCAACTAAAGAGCTGGATATTTTCCTCAGTAGTTGGACTAAAAACAGAGCTAAAAGTGATGTGAAGGTGGTGAGAAACACGACTCCAAATGAGGGATTATGTTGCTTTCTGACTCTTCAATGAGTAAATTAGCAATTGTTTGCTAACATGTTAACCATATCAACTTAAAAAGGTGATGAAATTTTTTCATTTCCAGTCCCCTGTAGTATCCAAAATAAGTTATTGCAGGTACTCACTCTATACTGCATGGTGGTGGGTTCCACTGGTCTGGGTGTCCCAACATCCAGTCAGACCAGACCTTGATGCTTGGCAGCAGTTCTCTAAGGTCCAGTGGGAAGGCAGAGACCCTTACCATACCATCCAGCTCCTCCCCTTTACCCCCCTCCTCCTCTCCATCTGCCATGGGGACTGGTTCTGAAAGAGAGAAAGAGTTGACACTTTTCAAAAACAATCTGCAGTTATAAAAAAATCAAACAAAAACAAATGAAATTTGTGTGTAAAACAAGCACATTAAAACAGAGTACTCTATTTATTAATTAGTTCTACAAGTAATCTCCACCAATGTGCTTTGGGACTATACAGTGAGTAATTTTTGTCTCTTAACTGTTCAACTGACACAGATGAGAACAACTTATTACTAACATTGACCTTAATTTCAAAATATTTACATATGTGCATAGGGCAACTTAAGTAAATGCTGCTGATCAAATACTTGTGAAGCTTACTGTGTGTGTACCTGCAGGTATATCTCTGAGCAGCTCTGTGCAACGCTGCACCAGTAGTGCAAACATGCCAAGACCCAGGGCAGTGCTTTGTTCCTGTAAGACGGACCGAACTTCTCCTTCTTCACCTGACAAACAGAGACAAGAATTTGAAAAAGTACTTCTTCAACACTGTTTGTATCAGTATTACCAATGACTTGTGTTCAAGTTTGGAAAATAACTGCAAACACTGTTGCATAATAAAGAACTTGCATGTGAGAACATGAGATTAAAAGTGTGTGAAAGAGCTATTATCAACTCTGAAATTTCCACTGAAGCTATTTAAACCAAGTTTAAATAAATGAAATCCATGTTTATAACTTACATAAAAATAAAATAAGTTGGTGCATTTGTATCAATTTTGTAGATAAAAACAATGCATTAAAACTTTGCTGTTTGAAGCTTGTTGTTTAATGATGATAATGTGTGTGGGTATATGCAGCATTACCTCTGCTGTGGGCATTGTGTATGGTGAACATGTTGATGGTGATGATCTGCAGCATGTGTGTGCTGCCCAGTAGGGAAGGGCCATGCTGGAGCAGTGACCTGAACTCCTGCAGAACACGACTCGCCACTCCAGGGAATGATTCCATGCTGAAGAAGCAAGACATACGTTCATAAAAATACAGAAAAACAGGCACTCAAAAAAATAAATTTCTAGATTATAGTCTCAATCCTTCAAACTCTTTAGTCCTTAAATGTAAGAGCTGGAACACATGAGACATCACTTACCCCACTTTAGTGAAGAGCTTGCCATGTGCATGCAGGAAACTCAGAATGAACCTCTTATTTAGCTGAAGAAAAAAAGAGAAAGTTGAAAGAGGAAAAGTATTACTAATCTTTGGCCAAAAGTTTTATTTAGCTACAAATCCTATAGCAAATGACAATAAAACACAGTTCTTCATTCAGCGACAAAGCACATGGAGCTGACATCTCCATTTAAATACACCCAGGATTTTTAACAAAAGTGGTGGGAGGAAATGGACGGAAAGGCTACTGAAGCTGGCACAGACGATACACAGACATATGTCTCTCCCAACATATTTCTTTCAAAAAAAAAAAAAAAAAAAAAAAAAAAAATCACAGGGACTCCAATACAGCATGTCAAAAAACTGGTATCCCTTTGAAAGGACACATCATAAGAAAAAAGGCTGCACTGTAACTGATACAGGAATGTGAAAAGGGGGTGGTAGAGAAAATTGTGATCTTTCACTCGAAGAACTCACTCCTGAGTACAATAAATTATTCACAGCGTAATGTTCAATAAAGCATCACATCAGAGCTACTACAGCTTAACCCACAACCACACTAACAGATACAAGTGATTTGTGTCTAGGTTGTAAATGAGCCAGCTGATATTGTTGGATGCAATCTGAGCACCTCCCATAGGGGTGGGGGCCCAACCCACACACTTGACGTGCTGGAGATGGTATACAGTGGCAGCAGAAAATGTTCAGACGCATTCATTTTTTTGCTCACTTTATTGTGTTATTTATTGTAATGCCCACCAGTCTACACGCAATAACCCATAATGACAAAGTGAAAACATGTTTCTCCCAGATTCTCCCATTTCTGCAGAGGACTGAACCTCTGTTAGAGTGACCATTGGAGTCTTTGTCACCTCCCAACCAAGGCGCTTCTTGCCCAGTTACTTGCCAGACAGCCAACTCTAGGAAGAGTCCTGGTGGATCCAAACTTCTTGCATTTCACAATTATTGAGGCCACTGAGCTCCTGGGAACTTTTTTAAAAGCTTAAGAAGTGGTTATACCCTCACACTTATCTTTGCCTTGCCACAATTTTTTTTATCTAGGGTCTACTTGAACTTTATGGATTGTTTTTGTCCTGACTTTCAGTGTGAAGTGTGGAACAATATATACACAGGTGTGAGCCTTTCTAAACTATGTCCAATCAATTCAGTTTGCCACAGGTGCACTCAAGTTCAACACATATCTCAAGGAAAATTAAAGCAAATAGGATACACCTGACCACAATTTGAGTGCTACAGCAAGGTGTCTGGAAACTTCTGTACATTTTTGGATTTTCAATACATTTGCAAATATTTGTAAAAACATGTTTTCACTTTGTCATTATGGATTAATGGGTATCATGGAACATGAAATATTAAGGAAGTCAAATAATAATAATAAAATCTAAAATTAAATAAAAATCATATGATGACTTAAGGAATAAATGAGAGTCAAAATAAATGAGAGGAAAATTTAAAGGAGATAAAATAATATATCTAATATAAATTAGATTTCG
Organism: Seriola lalandi dorsalis; assembly: GCF_002814215.2. Classification (NCBI taxonomy): domain Eukaryota; kingdom Metazoa; phylum Chordata; class Actinopteri; order Carangiformes; family Carangidae; genus Seriola; species Seriola lalandi. Next base: position 64,894 of record NW_019525120.1, read on the forward strand.
AGGAAGAGAGGGAAAATAAAACACCATAAAATGGATTGAGAGACATCTGCAGACACTAGTGTCCCTGTTGAAAAGAAAATAAACTTTATATAACTAAGATAAAAAAACGTGTTAAAAAATATGCACACACAGACTTGAGTGTGTCTTTCATGTAAAGGAATATGACGCATGAGACTCGATGAGCGTGTGTGTGTATGAGAGAGCGCAAAAGGAAGAAAGGAATCTTACGTCACTAGCGCTGAGACTACCCAGCTCTCCATCCTGTTCTGAGTCTCTGCTGGACTCACTACCTCCTCTCTGTGAGGATGGGGTTGCTGCTTGTCCACTGGGACGAATCCATATCTCCACACGTGCTCCCTCTTCCCCTCTTCCTCTGCCTCTCACTGCTGGACCCCTGGAGCCTCCTTCTTGCTCTTGCCGTCTCCTTCGCTCCAGCTGCTCTGTCTACAAGAACAAAATCTGTAAACAAGAAACGCTTGCGCCGTCTTAAGTCTCAGCATAATCGCCAGATTATAGTAAGCTTAACCAGTCATGCTTATAGGGTAATTTATTAAGCAAATTATTGAGTTAACTCACTAATGTGTGAATGTCATTATATTTTTAACATCCCCTTTCATCATTGCTAAAAAAAACACAATAGTTAATTTTGCAGAGCGTATCCATGTCAAGGTCAAGGTCAATCTCATCATCTGGCATAAGTTAATGCACAAAGTGTGTGACTAACCTTACGCTTGGCTTCTTCAAACAGACTCATCAGGCTTTCCTTTGCAGTCAGGATCGGGTTTGAAGCTGCCAAGCTGCGCATGTAATAATACACTGCATCCAACTTCCGCTTCTGTGAGTGAGAGAGGCGGGATGAGAGTAAGAAGGATGTATCCTACAAAAAGCCTCACACCAGGGGTGTCAACAGATCATTACACAAAATATAGTTGTATTGTTCAATTATCCTGGTGACATGCCAGGAGAAATACAATCAGTCATCAAAACCTAATTACTTAAATGCCAATGAACTAATTATGTTTGGGCAGACCATTTTCAGGTAAATATGCAACTCTCAACTTTCCTTCTCTACTTACTACATATCACTTACTGTATAGACTGCCAGCAGAGCCAGCTGGTTATAAGGTCGTCCATTTTTGGGGGCAATCTGCTGAGCTTTCAGGTACCAGCTAAGAAGAAATGGAAAAGTGCAGTCATGAGATACCATCAGACAAATTTTCCGGGTTACAGTTCTCATACTGGGAAGAAGCATTCTCTATTATAAGCCGTATTAAGCTGCCAGCAATTGAGACTTGTACAAGAAATTTCAAATCAGGACTAAATGAAAACCAGTTCTCTGGGAGAAATTAAAGGGGTGTAAAAATTGTACCATAGCAAAAAGGCTAGTCATCACCACCCGCTCTTGGACTTAAGAGATACCAGATTTTAACAATGTAGCCCTCTTGAACAAGTCAAGTCCTACCTTTAAGCTAATACACAGACTGCTCAAATTATAGCCTACCTGCGAGCCTTGCCGTAGTTGGCCGAGTCGCTGGCTTGTTCCCGGTAACGTGCAATATCTCCCTGACAAATCATACAGCGTTGAGCACTGATAAGTGCATACTTTACCTGAAAAACACAGAAATACACAGAAACTTTAACAGTTTGATAAATACAAAGTTCAGATAGCACATAATTACAGATATGATTAACAAGTAGTAAGTAACTAAGCTGCTGACTATATTGTCAGTAACACGGTAATCTAATCAAGTACTGGTTCAAACGTTGGTTAAACAACATGTTATAAATTATAATGAAATTATATAAATGTAATAAATTGTGTGGGTCATACTATACTACTTTGAAAAAACATAAATCTTTGAATACAGTGCCCACACAAACACATACAGACTAAAAGGAATATTGCTGTACCGTTTTGCGTAATGGCCGCGCCCTGATAGCCATACCATCCATGTAATCCTCTAACTTAAACTGGTACACTGTCTGCAGTTTCTGAAGCAGCGCATCAAAGAACAGTGCTCCCTGTGAAACACAGACAATGATCACAATGGACAAGTTAAGTTACAGTGAAGAAAAAAATTATTGAATTTATTGTGGCCTGTTACCACAACAAGAAATCAAAACTGTAAAATGGTTTGGACACAAGTATTTCTAAGCTTCATAGAAAACATATTAATACACTGCATTATCTACTTATATACACTTTTGGGTTTACTGGTCCCAGTCTATACCCAAATACAAAACAAGATCAGAACTGTACAATAAAGACCTTAAGTATTTGGACAGTTACACATTTTTGGTTCTTAAGCTTTGTGCTTCAGTACATTCAAGGTGAAATAAAATAATGGATATTACACTGAAGTGCCAAGTCTCAGCTTTAATTAGAGTGGGTTTACGTCAATACTGAAAGAACTATGAGTGAGATACAGCCCTTTTTAGCACATAGTGCCCAAATTGCTAGGGCTCCAGAGTAATTGGACACTTAGCTACTAAATGTGTCTTGGACAGCTGCATGTCATTTCAATGCATGCACAACACAGCTCACACATTGCTGATGGAGAGTTGAGAGTTGCCATTTAGAGTCAGGGGGAGTTGTCTGTCAATTTGAGGAGTAAAGATGACCATGCAAGTGAAAAAGATATTTACATAAGAAAAAAAGCAAAAAAAACTACAGATAGATAAAAAAAAAAAAGCAGCTCATAACCCAGAGCCACCACCTCATCTGTCAAACATGTCGATAGTTCTGTTATAGCTCGGGCAGGTATGGCTGCCAGTGGAACTTGTACATTGGCATTTACTGAAGATTTCACTGCTGGTGGAAGCAACAGGTTGGATGCAGAGGTATGCAGGACAGGTATACAGGATACATTATTTTCTTTCAAACTGAATGTGCTGAAGCGCAGAGCCTGTAGAACAAAAAACACTTAACTGTCAAATACTTTCGGTCTGCACTGTATATCCAATCAAGCACACAAAGCGTCTGTCTTTACGCATGTTCAAGCAAGAATATGAATCCTGCACCCAAATCCTCAATGCTAGACACGCACCCCCTATCCGCCCCCTTGCAAAAACCTTGACTCATCTGAATTTTCTACACATTCCTCACCTCATCAAGCAGCGTGAGCAGCATGTTCCTGATATGAGGGGTGTTGTCATAGGCGGGGTCTTTGAGTAGCTGCCGGAAGTGCTCTATGACCTGGTAAAAGACATTCTTCCACAAAGCCTGATCCACATTCTGAGAGTCTGAGAGCTCGATGTCTGTGAGGATGACCTGCTCGTATAGCCCCAAAAGGTCAGCTCTGGAAAACACGAAGGAATAACAGGACAGTGCTTTTTCAATATGTCTACTGGCTCAGTTCTGTTGAGGTTTTTATTAATTAGTCCAGAGGAGGAACTGACAGCCAAACAAGTAGTATAAGACAAAAGAGTAGAACAAAAAAACACACAATCAGAAGAATGCCACTAACACACACCTTTCCCTTAAATCCTCACCTGAGCTGGGCCATGCGATCCAGTCCATCAGCACTCACTCTGTCCCTGGACAGGAGGTTACTGAGCTGGAGCTCCTGTGCATCTGCAGCCCTCAGCAGCTTCCCCAACTCCCCTCTGGCTTGTTGCTCCACTTCTTCAAATGTCAAGCCACCACCTCCACTTGGCTGAGAATATCCTGCTCCCCTGTAACTCCCACAGAACTGACCCACACCAGCACCTGGGTACATACCGTTAGGGGGAGCCATTTGGTAGGGTCCCATATGATATGAATATGGATAGCGCTGGCTGGTGGTGGTGCCAGGATTGGTGGACATGGGGTAGCAGTAGGGGTTGTCAGAGTTTTGGAATTTGTAGTAGGCCATGGTGGCAGCCTGCTGGGATCGAAAGTGTTCACCCTGCGGGACTGGAGGACTGCCTGCTACTTCATCATCTGTGTCCAGAAAGTTAAGCGGTCCATATCCGGTCCCTGTCTGAAGATATATAGGCTGTTGGAGAGATTTATGCTGTGAGGACTGGGTGCTGGTAAGAGCAGGTTTCTGGTCTGGGTTATTGGGATCCCAGAGTCGTCTGACTCCTCCTCCTCTGCCTCCTCTACTACTGCCAGCTGCTCCTCCCCTAATTCCGCCAAAGAGAAGTCTTTGCCCAACCTCAGGTGAATTAGAGATATCTGTGCGGGCTGGGAGCACCAAGATACCCCCACCTCTGCCACGGGGAACCAAGCCTGGCTTGCAATGCTGTACATCCCCACTATGTGATGAGATACCTGAATGTTTTTCAAGAGAAACCCTTAGGATTCCTCGACCTCCACCTTTGTTTCCCTTTGGTCTGTTCCTTTCTTCCCTACGCCTCGCTGTACTTAGCTCCTCCTCCCCCCCTCTTCTCCTCCTCCTTCTATCTTCTGTTATGTCACTCATCTCACTCCCCTCCATGGATTCTGTAGATGATTCCCCGTTGGTTGTCCAGCTTCGTAAATGACTCCTTCGTCCTTCCCCACTATTAGCTATCTCCTCTTTGTTACTGTGCTTAGGCTGCAAGCGTGGCCACTTGGTGCTTTCCACATCCATCCCTAGTCCTGGACCATCCAGGCTGGTCACACTGCTGGTAGAGCTACTGCTGTAAGTTCGATTCCGTGATCGTCGAATATCAGATTTGGAATATCGTTTTGAGGAAGATGTGATGTTTGCATTGGATTTGTTTCTATCAACTACAGTCCTGTCTACATTTTTTTCTGACTTAGCATCTTTCTCCGCTTCTCTAGACCGGTTGTTGTTGTTGTTGTCTCCTCTTCTGCTTTCTCTACAGTTCTCTCTTCCTTTGATTTGGTGTGCCTCTCCTGTCTTACCTGGTTTATTATCCCTATCTGCTTCTGCTGCTCTCCTGTCTTTCTCTTTCTCAACTTTACACTGGTCACTCTTCCCTACACCACTTATATCATCTTCTCCTCTTCTGGAATCCTGATTCCTCTCTTTTTCCTTCTCCCCTCCTCTTCTCCTGCGATTTCCCTTTTCCTTCTTCTTCTCCATCTTTTCCTCCTCCTCTTTTGTTCCTCCCCCTTGGCCTCGCCTTCCCTTATCAGTTGTTTCCCCTCTCCTGCAGCTTAACTCTTCAACATCTTGGCCTTCACATACCACTTTAACCTTTTCCTTGACATTGAGTTTTTCAACTTTGCTAGTAATTTTCTCCACCGAAGCATCAGAAGGTAATGGAGGTTTCTGAACATCTCGGTTTCCTTGTTTTCCGTTTGTCTCACTGGATTTAGACAATTTTACATTTTCTTGTGTACCCTTTACTTCTTTACCTTTCCCTCCCCGCTTCTGTGTAGACGTTTTTTTGTTCCCCTCTATTTCTCCTGTACTCAACTGGGATTCGGGCTCAGTTTTCTGCTCATGCTTCTTAGAAGGAGGTTTGTCCTGCTCTCTTCCAACCCCACAATCCTTTCCCTGGATGTTCCTCCGGCTCCCAGGTTGATAAAATTCTCGATCTGGTTTGCGGGCTTTTCTTGCTGGTTTAGCTGCTCCTGCAGGTTCCTGGTGTTCTCTATGATTTTCAACAAAGCCTTTTTCTTGATTTTCTTCCATTTTAGCCTGTGAGTGGCTGCCCATTCTACAGTTCTGAGTGTTACTATTGTCACCTCTCATCCTGTCTTCTTCCTTTTTGTCAGTGCCCATCCCATCTGTGCACTCTAACACTTTTTCAGAGAGACCTTTTTTCTCACTCTGTGATGGTTCATCGTGCTCATGTACAAAAGTTGCCAAGGGATCACTTTGACCAGGTTCTCCCTCCTCACTGTCACGGTGACGCCGTCCATGTCCAGCTACCGGCTGGTAGCGTTGCAGATCAGGGCGCTTTCCCTCACGTCTCTTATGTTGCTTGAGTACATGTTGTTCCTCTGGAGAAAGAAAACACACAGAAAAAAGAAATTAAGATGCTGACAGTCAAAGTCAGACATTTACATAGTAGACGAAGCATGGGTATCAAAAACTATGGATGGCATTTTGTTTCTCTTCTTGTCAAGAAATCCAATGCAAAGCCCAAATACAACAATGCCTCAGTCTGCTACTCAGTAGTTTCCAACTTCACTGCCTTGTCTGTGGTCCATTAATTCCCCAAAATTCCCCTCAGTATATTATTTAACTATTTAGGTTACTTAAACTGGAATAAATAGTGCACTTGCTAGGGATTATTACCCATTGTGATTAATATGCACTCAGCACTCTAGTATTGATGACAACATAACATTTTATGTTTTGAACAACAATTGAGGGATATGCTACATCAAGCTCTTTACTTGGGATTAGCTGACAATAAGATAAAAAAGAATATCACCAGCCTTTCATTTTCAAGATACAACAATTAAAGTTTTGCCTGTTTGGAACCAAGTCACTGGAATATGCTTTTACTGACACAGAAATGCTCACGTCACCCACAACAACAATACTGCATTAATTACGTATGAAGAGCGTAACCTGTTTACTAACAGAAACTAACCACTTTATTGTTAATGTCAAGAGAGCATTGAGAGAGCACTCTGTGTGAACTTTTGACAAAGTATTCGAGGGAACTGTGCAGCTACAAATAAACCTGCAAAATTTCCGACAACATAAGAAACTCACATCAGTTTTTAGACTACTATATATATATATGTTGATTTTTAAAATATAATCCCTGTGCATAAACAAACAACCACCTGCAATGGTTAGTTGGCGATAACTATGTTGTCTAACGTTAACCAACGCTTGACGATAACAGTCGAGCTTCTCTGTCCTAATACAAGTTAACGTTACACCTTAATATTAAGACACATTCCTTATGCTAGTCTACTTAAAGTTTAAAGAGTAATCATTAAAACTGGTAAGGAACATATACAAACACGGTTAATCGTGACAAGTCGTACATGAATTACGGTTGAAAGGGGCGTTTAAAACAAACTGCGCGGGACCAAAGAATAGACAGATAGCCAAGTTAGCTAGCTAACAACATTAGCTGGGTACAAACTTAGCAACTCCGTAGGCTACTTTCAGTTGACTTGGGATACTTCTTCGCCCGTATTTATCGACTTTTTCGCGAATGCATCCCTCCCTAGTATTTGGTTCACTTCCCCTCACCTTTCTGACAGTCAGTTGTATTAATTGTATTCGACGCTTCAGCTCGGAGTTCCGCAGCTGAGATTCGCACTCTGTCCAGTTCGTTCGCCATCTTTGCTTTGACTAAAACAAACACAACAAGTATGGTGGCTCAGCGGGATCAAACATGTTCACCGGATGACGTAGCATCGAAGGCAATTGGGTAATGTAGTACGGCAAGGTAGTTTGCTCTGTTTAGTCATCCGTTTTCAGATTCTTTACTTAAGTACGCATCAAAATTTTGCAGGTTATATGTAAAAGTACTATATTCAGATTTTGCTATTATACTACTGCTATACTGCTATTTAAATATCATGTATTATTGACCTACAACAATTATTATAGATATTTTCTTTGATAAAAGGGTGTTTGATGATGATGGCACAAAGTTTCTCAATATTGCATCAAGATCAATAGTTTTAATCAAAAGATACTTTATTGCCATTCCAATTAGACTTATTGTAAATTTTAAAGTGACTGACATGGTCTTTAAGCCAATAATTGTTTTAAAGCATTTTCTGTTACAATGGGACAAAATGTGTATCATTCTGAAATGTGTAGTTATGTAATTCTTACGTAGGCCTTGACCTACATATCAGGTCTGGGGGAAGGGTGTTTATATGTCTGCATATTATATAAAGACACAGAGAGAGAGATATACTGCATACATACGTACATCAATTCCATTCAGTATCCACTAGATGTCAGGATAGATTACTTTATTTTCATTTTTATCTTAAGCATCCTATTGTCCAACGCCTTGGATTGGCCCAAAAATGAACTTTCTGTCTACTTTTGTTTTCCAACTAAGTGATTTGTATTGTATGTATGTATCTTTTCTCTCCTGTCTTCCACTCACAACTTTGATGTGAACTGACCTGACAATTTGCATGAGGAGGTGTGTAGAGGAATTGTGCGACTGCAAAGAAAACACAACAAATTACATAAACATATGTAACACACATAAAAAGACTGGGTATTTGTGTGTGTGTGTCTGTGCATGCATGTGCATATGAGGAAGGGGGGTGGAGGGTTCATGCAGCTATCATCTATGTGGCTGATGCTAGAGTAAACAGCTTCATTTCCCTAGCAACACCAAATTAAAGGGCCAGAGTCTCTTGTCCTTCCTACAAGTCTCCCACACACACACACACACACACTCACACAATTACAAACACACGCACACACACACACACACACACACACACACACACACACACACACACACGAGTCTTCATCCAGAGCCAAACCTCCTCTTTCTCCACACACATTCCTTCTTTATCTCACTTAATTATTAATCCAAGGTACTTGGCTCTCTTCTTTGGCATAGTAATCAGGAATGTCTATACTTATGTGTGTGCATATCACTTCTTACAGTAATATAGAAGTTAGCTACTTTTGTATAACTTATCTACTAACAAATTATAAATCAGGCAGGCAACAGAAAGATAGTACATATAGTACAGCAGAAAGAACTGGGCTAATTACACAATTTTTAAGCCCATGTATGTATTTATTTATTAAGTTTTTTCTTTAATGCTATTATCTTATTTCATTATTGTTGTCACTATATATACTGTGTTTTATTGATGAATTTTATATTTTATGTAACACACTTGAAACAAAGGTCAAATCAAGATGACACATTGATGATGATGATGATTATTATCATTATCGATCATTATTATTATCATCATCGTTATAATTTTTATCCATATATTATATCATTCCCGGCGTGATCTCTTTCTCGGTTTTTCAATTTACAATCACAAGTATTCTTATGTGGTATAAACTATAGGACACATTGTCTGTGAATGCAGAATACTGTTGTGATGTAGTGCTAACAGTGTCTCTCGATGAAGCGCTGGCACACCAGGGGTTGTAGAATGTTTCGTGTCTGCAGTGGAGAGGTGTGAGAGAGGGAGGGGGGCTGCCGGAAGTGGTGGGCGTGTGTCTCCCTGTGTGTGTGTGTGTGTGTGTGTGTGAGTGTGTGTGTGTGTGTGAGAGTCTGTAAGTTACTTGTGTGCCTCTGTGCGTGTGTGTGTGTGTATGTGTGCAGAGTTCTGATTGTCAGTGCTGCACCACAGTGCAGGTGGAGCAATGCAGGATGATAAGTGACACAGAAGGACAGAGAGGGGGAGGCAGAGAGGTAGTGAGGTAGTGAGGGAGAGAAAGAGGGAGACAGAGAGAAAGAGGAAGCGAGGGAGAGAGGTGAGGAGGCATGATGCAGGAGGAGAGGGGAGAACAAGAGGAGGAGAGACTGTGAATACAGATGAGAAAAGCGGGGGAAGCAAGGAGTTTTTGCAGGTGAATTTCTGACACCAGGGGGTTTCTCCAACCCAATCATATCTCGATCTCTCCTGCCCCCATCTCATTTTCTCTCTCTCCCTCTCTCTGTCTGTCTATCCTTCTCCGTCTCCCCACACTGGGACACTGGGAGGTGGGAGGAGATGACTTTTAGAGATGACTGGAGTGGAGGAGGAGGAGGACAGATGGGGGAATACAGTCAGCAGAGAATGGTGGAGACAAGAGTGGGACATTGTGGTTGAGGATGGATCAGAATGAAAATGCTGCAGGACTGAAAAATGGGTAACAAATAAAAGAGAATGAAAACGGCAGGGAGAGGAAAGTGAGTCGACTGAAATGGGATCCTCATCTCGAGTAGTGAGAGAGACAGATATTAAAGAAGGTGTGTGGGAAGGACAGACAGACAGAAAGAAAGACACAGAGAGCCAGAGGCTTGTGTGACGCATATTTGCTGGCACTAGATGTTTGGAGTATATCCATTCCAACTGCTTTTTTATGCATAATTCACAAAAAGAGATGGAGGGAGTGACAGGGGAGGAATGAGTGAAAAAGACAATATGAGATCGGGGCACATGGAGTGATGTGTCAATGCTGCGGAGCCAAACACAAAAAAGAGAATTTTTAATACAAAAGTCCGTAACACAGATTGTGGCATGGAAGCTATTGACAACATTTCATGGCCTCATCCAAAGAAACTTTTATTAAAGACGTTAATCAAAGACATATTTCATTACTCTTGACTATGTAGTGCACAAATACCACCACTTCATAAACAGTTTCTCCCTTATTTCCCCTTTACTGTGTTATCTTGATCCAACTCGTCATTGAAGAAATACTCAAACCCACATTTTTTTAATGGCACATTTTCATCAAATAGAAATGCATGTGTTGCACATTTCCCCTGAATTCAACCTGACATATTTGGTATCTTTTGAAATTTTGGTTCAAAGTAGTGTGCATTTGAACAATGCTTGGCTGCAGCCAAAAATAACCTCCAGTATAATGATTCCACTATCTGGAACCAGTTAGACAGGCCGAGGTTCGGCTTTTAAATGTTATGTTTTAATTGATTGTTCCTTGACTCCCTGGAAAGCAGTGTTGCTACTGAAATACAGGAAACTGAAGACATGCACTTAGAGTACTAGGCTGTGTATGTGCAGCATACCTGATATTAGGACATGTGGTGTGGGTGCCACATTCCCTGTCATCTGCACTGAAAACAATGATCCTCATGCTGAACTCATGCAAACAGATACACTAACTCACTCTAACACTGACACGACCCTCAAACATGCACAAACGACTGCCCACACTTGTACGAAATCACACACACACACCGAACACGCACACACACACATGCAGCTGGCATTGCATGTTAATTGAATTCAGCATATGACTTTGGCATAATGTTGTGAAGTTTTGTGTGAGTCACTGTTGGAGTCACAGCAAATGAGAAGAGATGGCCTATGACTTTGCAAAAGGACAGACCATCTAGGCATTCTTTGCCACAGATGCTCTGTCAATGTAATGAAATCACGGTAGTAATCTTGTCATGCCATCTCAGGTGAGTCAGTTCTGCTGGAGCCATTTAATTAGCTCCAGTGGCTGAGGAACACATGTCACTGAAGAAGTACATGCGCCATTGCACACATCCCTCTTCCTCCGCCTCTGTCACCCAACATTAGAAACACACACAGATATATTCAAAGTTTCTGGTTAGATATTGGTTCATAGTATCTGTTACTGCTTAGGCATGTGTGTGTGTGTGTGTGAGAGTGAGTGAGTGGGTGGATGTGGAGTTGCTGCCGTGTGTGAGCGTAGGTTTGCAATCTCACACATCTTGTAGGCAAGAAGTGCGCGGAGACAGTGGAGGGAACGATGTGGGGGCGAGAGGGGTTTCACTAATAAACACCCACTCTTTCCAAACCTCCATCTCAATCTGACACACACCCCTGCCCCCACCCCCACCACCACACACACACGCGCTCTCTTTCCTCCCAAGCGCTCCTTTGAGAGAATCCTCATTACGGGCACGTTTGGCAGCACAGACTCTTCCTCCTCCTCATCCTCCTCCTCCTCCTCCTCCTCGCCCTCCCTGTCTCCATCCCCACCGCTCCTCTCTCCCTCTCGATCGTTTTCATTTGCTCATTCTCTCCTGCCCTGCTCGCTGCGTTCGAGCCAGCTTGGCAATCAAAGGGAGAGAAAACACAAATGAGAGCGGAGGGGTGGGGGGCCCCTCACTGGGATTTCAGTATGAGTCAGAATGGGAGAAGGGGAGGTGGGGAGGTGGGTAGGCAAGGTAGGCGGTTGTGAGGAGAGAAAAGAGTGTATGGGAGGGATGAGTTTTTTTTTTTCCTTCTCTCTTATCTGACTGCATTCTCTGTTTGGAATACAGATGAGGAGATAGAAAGAGAGCCAACAACTGGCCGTGACAGACAGATGAAAGATTTGAACAGGAAATAATCTGTATCCTGATTCACCATCAACCTTCGAGATATAAGCAAGGTGAATATTGAATAGGAGTTGAAGGCGACCTGCCCGTGCGACTGATTGCATGGCGTCAAAACAAAACGGAAAAAGGTTAACAAACTGAACACATCATCCTGAGCGTAATCTTGATGAGCAAATTACAAACGCTGTAAAAGATAAGAAGAAGAACTTGATACTGTAGCTGTGTGTGTATGTGTGTATGGCACCGTGGGGCTGGTAGTAAACGGGAGTGTGAGATTAGGGAGGGAGTAAGTGAGGAACTATTTCATTCACACTTTTTTTAATCATTCATCTCCCCCCTGCTTGCATATTCATGTGGGGTGTAGTATGAGAAAATTGGATTGTGTATGCTTGTGTACACAGACTTGATGCTTACCAAATGCTTACCCTCCACCACACGTCAGCACATTTATATTGCTGTTTGATTGCAGTCAGTGGAGATTCTACAGTTTTGAGGCCCATGGCTGAGAGACTGACATTCCTCCTCCTCTGCAATAATTTCGGAGGCAGGTTTATTCTTAAAAAGAAAAATAAGAGGAATTAAAAACAGCACAAATCCCAACCAAAATGTAATAACAGAGTGAATAAAATTTAATGCTGGACTCGCCCCTGTGGGTGTGTTGTTGTCCTGATTTCTTACTATGCTGCAAGCATGTTTTTTCTTCTGTAAAGTGATAAGCATACATGTCAGTGGGCTGCCTTTAGAGGGGGTATGAATGTAGATTTTAAAGTCCTGGGGGAGTGAGCTACGGTCATTACATCTATTCATATTGCATCATCCTTCAAACATCAATACAAGCAAAGAATCATTGATCTACTCGGTTAGAGACACCCTTTATATTCCTTATAACAAGCTAGGTCTGTATATATATGATTATTCTGGCCAAAATCAACAAATTTCACAAATTCCACAACAAGATTTTCAATTTCAAACAAATATCTGATGTCCGTGACCTTATTATGGTGATTACAAAGTGAAATGTGTCAGTTATGTAACAATTCAAACCAGTTCTCAAGTATTTGAAATATCTAAACTGCTTTGAAAGACAAGAACACCTACAGTGGTTAGAACTGTCACAGATGGCAATGCGTCCTGGTGTTTTCTGTTTTGAGATACAGAAGGGAAACAATGGGAGTATGCATGCACGCAGCAAAGGTTTCTGGTTTAAGTAAAACAGGGGGTGTTATGGTTATATGCACTGTAATGATGACACGTTTTGGTGTTTAACAAAAAAAATAACGTTCATCCAGGCCAAGGTCTGAGTGCTTTGTTCTTCAATTGAAATGATTTTGAACCATGTACAGACACAGATAACTGCCTCCATGTGTCATTAGGTGTAGGATACCTTTTTGGGGTAAGCCACTTGACATTTGTTTAACGACTAACTGTATGTGCTTATAGTTTTTGATTCAAGTATTACTTCACTTTTATTCGATTGAAAGGTTTCCATGTTTCATATGTCAACCAGCAATAAAATCAGCAGCAGGCTGATTGAAAACAGAAACTGGACTGAGGAAAAATAATTTCAAGGTTAAACTTTTGACCATGACCCATGATCTTCTTCAGTGAATGGAACGTGCCAAGGTGTCATCATGTGACTGAAGTGCAGAAGTCACAGGTGATGGTAAAGGAGGAGAGACCGTGAACCCTGTTTGTTCAAAGATGGTCTCTAATTCTGGGTATGAATGGCCTCCTTGATATTCTCCCAGCCATCCTCCGACACCTGGACGGTGACTTTGACACCTTTAATGACACCTGAGCGAGTTGTATTCACTGAAGAAAATATAAAGATAAATTGGGATACAGATGAATCCTTCAGCGAAAGCAAAGTAAGTGAACCTTATGTATCGACTATTTTGGCTCAGATATGTGCTCTAATCTCCAAGCTAAAGAAATTCTGAACCGAGCCTCTCTGCAGGTCAAAGTTGAGGCCCAATGACAGCGACCTTGATAACCTTGAGAAACAGAAAGAGAGGGAGAGGAAGAAATGATGGTGGGGATAGGTTGTCTCCCTGCTGTTGAGTTCAATGGGCAGCTAATCAAATTTCACAAACAGAAAGTACACACACACACACACACACACACACACACGCACACACAAACCACGTATATATAAGCTTTAGGTTGTTTTATATTTACAACAATTAATGTAACAAAGCGTGTATTCATTTTAAAATGTTTCAAATTAAAACTTGAATTAAACTTGCTTATTAATTAAAACTTAATTCAAAGACACTGAATGTGTACTGGGGCAATATTACCTCAACTTTTATTCTGCATTTGCTGCTGTAGGCCTGTGCCTTCACTTGTGACAGCTTCTTTTAAATCAGAAAGCATCAAAGGAGAGGCATGACGGGAAGTTTCCGTCCAGATTTCAGTGGCTACCTATAAAGTGACATTGCTTTGATTTGGACGTTGCTTTAAATTGAGAGTTGAATCATAATTTAAGAGACTTTCTTTTTGAAATCCAGAGTCGGTAAAAGGGAAATCAACCCCAATTTATTCAGTAATTTCTGGATAAAGGAGGCCTGCGGAGGTGGGGGTTGGATGGTAAGTAGAGAGATCATAATGCACACCCGCCCAACAGCGCTTGGTGGAGCGCAGGGGTATTTAACTTTTCTCTCAACTTCCACTGTTGTGTGGCGTGACTCTGTTCTTTCTCCACCAGAGAGAACAGGATAGAGAAAAGGGCATTTTAGTCTTATGTCCTAAGTGTCCTCTTAATCTAAAGGAGTCTCTCACTGCAAACGCCTACGTATGTCTGACATACGTCTTTACGCACGAGGGTCTCCCCCAAATCTCGCCAAACGTGTTGTAAGTTCAACGGTGGCGCGATGGCTTTACGCACGACTCCTGTCACATCTCTCCTGAGGTTTCTACAAATATGTGGAATCTGGGTTGGATACTTGGATCATTTCTAAGATGACATCAATATTAAAAAAGGAAAAAAAAAGTCAGTGCGCTGCACCAAACACTTTCAGGCATTCTAAGCAGACAGCTGCAGTGATTCACCGCCTAATCTAAACATCACGATTTTCTCGTCGCAGTTTTTGAACACACACTGGAGTAGAAGTGTCAGCTTTAGATGTCTGCTTGTAGCAGTTTTTTCTTTTCGAATCGATTAGTCTGCTTTAATATCATCCAATAAATAGCCTGCACCGAGGGAGAACTGAAGCTGTAAGATTGTTTGAGGATAATTTGATCAACTTTGAACAAACAAAATAGTTTTTGTTGATGCCTTGAATCATCCACTTGAACTGAGCATAATATAATCACCGAAGCAACAACTGAATTCTCTGACAGAAGCAACTGCACCGTGCTTGGCCAGTCTTCTTGGCAAAAAAAGAGACAGAGACTCATCCCTTGTGAAATTTAACAGATAATTATATAATAAACAGGCTATTATAGAAATATTGGGAGACTCTAAGTGTCTTAAGATTACAGGAATTTTCGCCAGAGCTTTTGATATGTGACATTATCTCGGTGTAAAAGGAGCATACACAACAAACATGCTATTTTCATCCTCCTTCATGAAGACCTGCACAGTGATTCAGGCTATACTTTTCCTCCCCTTTATAAATAGCTGCACTCCGTTCAGTGACGTGGGCTACGCACGTACATGTGTAGGTGAATCTTTGAATGAGCTCTCCCTCTCCTTCTTCCTCCCTCTCTCCCCTTCCTCCCTCCCCCGTTCCCTCTACTAGTTACTACGGGATCTCTATAAAAAGCCTACGGTTGATGGGAGAGCCCGGTCTGTATGGGAAGCGACTTTGGAGGAGAGGGACGACAGCGTCTGTGTGCGAAGGCAGCATGGCACAGATTTGCGCTGAGCACTTTGGCGTTGATGAAGACTGCGACTTTAGAGATAGGACAGACATTTTTCTACAGCATGGAGCCGAAGCCGTGGCCACACTGGGAACTTTGACTGAGGTAAGTTCAATTCCTATTTCTACAGAATAGAGTTGTATTATTTTATCCGAATCGTGGGAGCAAAAAACAAACAACAACAACAACAACAACAACAACAACAAAAAAAAAACAATCACCTCTGATATGGGTTAAGTGAAACCTAGAGAGAGGGTGCATTGGATGGGCCATCCCCTTTAGAAGCCCCGTAGTCTGCTTTGACTGACACTATTCTCATCTTCACTCTCTGGTTGGAAGTTGCTGCAGTGTGACTCATTTTCTCTCCCATGTGGGCAGCAGTCAGCCTGCAACCAGAAAAAAGAGAATATCTGATATCTCAGAGAATATACTGCGGATAAAAGTCGCTGTCGAAATAGCCTATATATGTCTTATATGTCTGTCAGAGTGTGGATCACTCTGTTCTAGTTACGCAGATACACACAGGCGATATAAATCACCACGTATGATGGCTATTGATGTTCACCTGCCACACTGGTTGCACCTGGTTGAGAATTGAACAGGTAGACGCTGTTTTGGTTGCCACTCAGGCGGCACCGGCTTGTCTCTTTAGCCCATCCGGTGTTGTCCACCTGTAAGATATGCAAAATGCCACCGTGCAACTGACACGTGCGCAGACACAGAGGCACACACACTCTAATGGGTGCCAGTGCGTGTGTGTATATGCAGTTTTTAGTACGAGTGTGTGAGTGTCGGGGTGGGATGTGGGGAGGGTGAGGGGAGTGTGGAGGTGGGGGAGTGCTCCTCATCAACCCCTGTACATTCTCGGGAGCGCGTGGCACCGGGAGGTTTCCGG
Organism: Seriola lalandi dorsalis; assembly: GCF_002814215.2. NCBI lineage: Eukaryota > Metazoa > Chordata > Actinopteri > Carangiformes > Carangidae > Seriola > Seriola lalandi. Next base: position 81,527 of record NW_019525120.1, read on the forward strand.
TGATAGTGATGACATTATAGCCATCACTTTCTTCCGGTGTGGCGGTACCCCCCTACCCCACCCCCCC